>NW_005842400.1:37436-54833 GCF_000455745.1 Alligator sinensis | reverse complement strand
TAGTCTCTGCATCTACATGTACACCCCTATTAGGGTGCAGAAAATTTAAAAACTTTGGAACAGGGTAGTACTTGTAAATATAAGTACAAGTTGTACTTGTAAATATAAGTAAGTACTACCCTGCTGCAGTACTTGTAAATATAAGTACTACCCTACTGTGGAGTTCCTTTGTGCACAGCAGCGCACATATAGACACTGACCCAGCTGTCTGGGACGAGGATGGTTCGATGTGGTAGTTGCCTGCTGGCTAGCCCTGTGCTGAGACACTTATGTGCCTCAGCCAGCCCTTCCACGGCACATTGAACCTGGTAAGAGCAGCCGTGGGCTGGCAGGCTGACTTCCCAGGTCCCCTGACAGCCAGGGTTTACTCTAACCCAGCTCCATATGCTGCACTCTGGGCGCACATGTAAATGACATGCCTGGGAGCTTCCTGGGAGCAATAAACTCTGAAACAAGAAGCTGTGGAGTTTGTTGTTGCACATTAATGGCATGCATAGAAGTGCCCTGAATGCAGTCTAGTGGAGATGAAGCACAAATAGCATTACCTTCACATGGCTAGTTAACGGTCAACCGAGTACCCCTCACTTAGGGTTTCCCTCAAGTAGCTACATCAAGGTAAGTACTCCATTCAGATTTTACACAGAGATAACTATCTTGATATAAGAACATGCATATTTTTTCAGTAAAAACAGTGAGAACTAGTCCCTGACCCACAGAGCTTTCAATCTAAAAACACAACAGACAAAGAGCAGGAAAAAGGAAGGCTTTTTATGTTCCTTTTATACACTGGGAACTGTGGTATAGACAGGTTAAAGGCTTGTTTACGTAGGGAAATTTGCCATCATAATTATATCTGTATAATTATACTTGCATCTACATGTACACCCCTATTAGGGTGCAGAAAATTTAAAAACTTTGGAACAGGGTAGTACTTGTAAATATAAGTACAAGTTGTACTTGTAAATATAAGTAAGTACTACCCTGCTGCAGTACTTGTAAATATAAGTACTACCCTACTGTGGAGTTCCTTTGTGCACAGCAGCGCACATATAGACACTGACCCAGCTGTCTGGGACGAGGATGGTTCGATGTGGTAGTTGCCTGCTGGCTAGCCCTGTGCTGAGACACTTATGTGCCTCAGCCAGCCCTTCCACGGCACATTGAACCTGGTAAGAGCAGCCGTGGGCTGGCAGGCTGACTTCCCAGGTCCCCTGACAGCCAGGGTTTACTCTAACCCAGCTCCATATGCTGCACTCTGGGCGCACATGTAAATGACATGCCTGGGAGCTTCCTGGGAGCAATAAACTCTGAAACAAGAAGCTGTGGAGTTTGTTGTTGCACATTAATGGCATGCATAGAAGTGCCCTGAATGCAGTCTAGTGGAGATGAAGCACAAATAGCATTACCTTCACATGGCTAGTTAACGGTCAACCGAGTACCCCTCACTTAGGGTTTCCCTCAAGTAGCTACATCAAGGTAAGTACTCCATTCAGATTTTACACAGAGATAACTATCTTGATATAAGAACATGCATATTTTTTCAGTAAAAACAGTGAGAACTAGTCCCTGACCCACAGAGCTTTCAATCTAAAAACACAACAGACAAAGAGCAGGAAAAAGGAAGGCTTTTTATGTTCCTTTTATACACTGGGAACTGTGGTATAGACAGGTTAAAGGCTTGTTTACGTAGGGAAATTTGCCATCATAATTATATCTGTATAATTATACTGCTGCTTTTGTACTAGTACATCTCCTCATATGAGCACTTTTATACCAGAATTAGAGTGCCTTTTTTCTGGTTTAATTTATGTCATTTTGGAAGTGTTCCAAGGGTCCCAAGCTTCATCTCATCCACTGCTATAGTATAGTATAGTGGGGGGGGGGTGTTGCCTTCCTCTGTAGCAGGGGCATGGCCCTCTATCTTGGATCTTTTGAGCATATATTAACAACTTTTTACAGAAGCCGGACAGGGGAGATACTGTGATCAACAAGGTGGTTTTTCCAGGGTGAGGTCTGTCCCTTGCACTCTGGGCAAGCTGACCCCTGCAATTTCCCCAAGGTGTTTCTTCCAGGGGGAGACATATCTATTGCACTCCCAGCAAGCTGCCTTGGGATGCTCAACTGAATGCAGGAAGCTCAACTGCACTGTGTTGTGGCAATAAGGGACTACATTCATGCTTCCTCCATTGATTGTTCCTCAGACTTTTGGCTAGGAACAAATGGCCTCTGGGCTTGGGGCTTGCACATAGGATGCCTGCCATGGATCTGGGGAGTCTGATGGGTCTGGGAGGGAGGATACTTGCCCAGTAGTAGAGCCACACACACAAACTTGAATGATTGAGATCTGCTCAGTCAAAATTTGAAACTTGACTATTGGGCTTTGCCCAACAGAATTTGGAATGGATTTGGCCCTTGAAACAAAATTTTTTTTAAAGTTTGTACTATATATAAGTAGATACAAAAGTGCTGCTTAAACATGTGTTTATGGAGCACCTGTGCTAAACTTGCAGCAGCTTCAGAAAAAGTAAAATGCATCAATTCTGCATGAACTAAGTATCAATAATATCTATCTAGTAATATGCAAATTACTATAGGCATGTTTATTTCAAAGTCAGTGTTTTCAAAATTTGCCCTTCATTTCCATGTGGTCTGGGGAGAGCAAGGTCTAATGGGAAGGGGCTGCAGGGAGAAGAAGTTTGAAGGGGGGCAAAGAGCAAGGAGGTTACCTGACCCCACACCCAGGTTTATTTTTCCTGCTGTAGCAGTGGGAGGGAGACACATACAAGGCAAGGCTCCAATAATGTGATTCGGTACCTGGAGAGTTATAATAAATTTATAAAATTTCCATGTATATATAATATAATTATTGTGGGGTTGTCTTATATTCGAGTAAATATGGTAATTGGGCATTTGTTTTACTGCTGGGCAATGCTGTTATGCACTCCTAAAGAGCTGCTGTGTCCCACCCCACAGAAGGGTAAACTTCATTGTTGGATGGAATGATAAACACATAGACGGGGAAAGAGGTGGTCACATACAGAACTTCAGGAAGGGCATTCAAGATGGAGTTGGGGGTCAGAATACATGGTCAGCATGTTGTAGCATGTACACTGATGGCTGCCTTGCATCAGTTTACTTATGGTAGGAACAATTATAAATAAGAAGTGATGGGGAAGGTGCTACTCTGGATGAAGCTATGGCAGAAATAGAGCCCACACTAGTACCTTATCATGAAGCCTTTCAGTGCCACAAAAATATCTTGGGGCTGAATTTGATCCCCAGTTTGTAAAGTGCTTAGGACTCTCCTGTGGGCAAATTGAGCTGCTGCTATTGTTCATTCCTGTTATAACAACCCATTCTGGTTCCTCTGTGATTTGATTTAAAATTGGGGGGGTTTTTTGTTTTGTGTTTTTAGCCTTAGGCCAGGTGGAAGGGTATTTTACAGGGACGTTGTTTGACTTAGACTAATAAACATTGGACCCACATTTTCTCACATTTTAATGCCCAGATTTAGACACCTTTGGTCTGATTTCTGCTGGTGCTAAACACCACTGACCAGCTGAAGTGATGAGTATTTAATATTTGTGCAAAGTCCAAGCTGGACTCAGGAATGAGGTACACCGAACCAAGACCACTGGGGGACATTTTGAGTGTTATGTCTCTTGTGCATATTACTTTATAGAACTTAAATTGAAAAAAACTGAAAATTTAAATAAAAATACATGAAAGTTAATAAACTGTAATAACTTGTAGTGTGTTGTGTAATGATGATGAAACTGAACATAAAAATCTCAAATCTTGTAGCAAATTAAATAAGGTAGGGCTAGAAGAAATGGTGATGGAAAATGGAACACAACAGAATGTGGCAAGTGTACATTATATTTTTTTTTAATCTAGAAAGTAGCAGTACAATATGAATGATGCTTTTGGATGTATTGATTCCAAATGAAATTCATCCTTGGGCAGAAGGCCAGTGCAAGTCCTGTTAACCATTTAAGTACCACAAAGCCCTTTTGTACAGATTTAAATGTTGCTTAAAATGTGCTTGGGCCTTCTCTTAGTCCTCTACATGAGGGCAGACTTCACCGTTGGAACATTTCCAAAAGTCTGAGGCTCACTGTTTGTTCAGAGAACTGCTGGCTGCCATGCTTCTACCCACATTCTCCGTGCATCTTGAAAGGTAGAAGCTGCTCAGTTCCTAAAGTTTGCAGCTCTTGAGGTTTTATTTCTGCAGACTTTTTAAGGTACATAGAGGAAGAGCTCCTTGCAAGGGCTGGTGAGGTAGGTGGTAACGCATCATCTTGCGCTAGTCCTGTCAAATAGTTTTCCATGCTGGCATTTCCTTCTTCTTTCAAAATAAATTTACAGATTTAAAAACAATGATAATAAATTATATGATTAGACTGTTAAGCAGTCAGAAATCAAGATATAACAACCATAAAGCTATGGCCTTGTTTGTGTGCATTAAGAGAATACATGATCCTGATATTGAAGGTTAGTATTCAGTTATATACAATACCATGCTATTTTGCTTAGAGCCTTGTAAGGTGCATCTCATAAGGCACACAGTGACTAGAACACTTGTCTCATTTATTTCACATCTTGTAGGTAAATGATTTTCAGGGTGTCTGTGGTCTTTTTTAAAGGGTTGCTTTTATTATATTAGTGCCAATGGACAGACTTAGAATGAGGCACCAATGTTCTCAGCACTGTACAAACATGGAGGGCAAATTCACAACTGGTATGAACTGTCATAACTGCATTGATCTCTGATAAAATATACCAGCTGAATGTCTGCCTCGTAGAGAATTTGATGGTCCCTGCTCCTAAAAGTTTGCAATCTAAGTAGACAAGTAAGGAGCTGGGGGAAGGGCATATAACATGAAAGCAGGATGAACAGCACGGTAATTGCAAAAGTCATGCTAGTTCCACAATCTTTGGTCTGGTTTGGTTTGGTTTGGTAGGGCTTGCTTGCTGGTGAGTCTGCCCTGCATAGAGAATGCTAAACAGCTGCAGAAGATGTTATCCAATGTTATCTCTAGTACAGTGCTGGCTCTGCCCGCCTCCCACCACCAGGCTAAGCTCCCTGGGACTAACAGAGCCAATCGGAGCGCAGCCCAGTGGCGAGAGGCAGGCAGAGCCAGGGCTACACTCCACCTCCCGTCGCCGGGCTGAGCTCCATGGAGCCTGAAGCTGGGCATGGGCTCTGTCCAGCACCGGTCCCAGGCAGCAGCGGCAGCCTCCTGTCATCTGGCACAGATCCGGGGGCCTCACTCCTGGAAGGAGCTCGGCAGAGCCCCACAGCCCTCCGAGGGTGCCAGCCCCTAGATCTGCACCAGATGACAGGACACTGACACTGACGGTATATTTTGCTTTCAAGACTTTGAGGTGCAGTTTCTGAGAAACCTCTGCACCTATCTCCTTGAAACTTGGCAGGCTTCATGTCCTCAGAAGGGGCTACCATCCCTGCAGTTTTCATCTGAATCAGGCAACAAATTACAATGTTTTAGGCATTTTCATGATTCCCCATTCTGGCCTACAGGCAAAACACTGAAGTGAGTCAAAATAGTGAAACAGTTTTGATGAAACAAAATGGGACAGTGCTTCAAAATGAAATGAAATGACAAAACAAACACTGTCCCTTCAAAATGTCGAAACAAATGTCAAAACAAAATGATGGTGTTTTGCACAGCCCTACTGACCACCTACGTGCTGCCTGTGAGTTTTCATCCACTGCCTGTATGGAGTTCCCCCTGCTTAATCACCAGTTCAGTGGACATCCAGAGTTCCCACCACTTTAAAGACCCTTATGTACCCAAATAAGCAGATTTAGAATAGGAATGGCTAAAATTAACTATGTATTTCTCTAATTGTAATAATCTGGAATTGGACCTATATCTTATATCACCTTCTGTGCTATACAAAGCCAGTACAAGCATGGTCTTATTACCAGGTCGACATTAAAATAATACATTTCTTGCTGTCATTAAAATAAATAACAAAATATATTTTAAATGTTTTGAACCAGAACATAATGTTCTCTCTCATAAGCTTTATTTAATAGGCCCAATGTTTAGGTTTAGGGAAGATGAAATTTATAGAACAATCAGAATACAAATGTCATGAATATATATTTTAATTTCAATTAAAATAATTTTGTATTTAGATTTAAATATCCTCCTGAAGCCTCTTGTTTCAAAACAGCAGCACTGGGAACAAATGACTAAACATAGAATGAAGCTGACCAGTTCATTAACCAGGCTAAGTGCACTATAGATAAATGGCAGAATTGATGAAAAATTCAAAAACACTTAACAACAGTTGAACCTTAATAATCTGTGATATTAGCAACAAAGACATTTAAATCCCTAATAATAATGTAGAACTTGCCAGTGCCCTTTACTTGGATAGCATGGTGTATATCTACTGCTATAAACACAAATTCATTCTATGCTTAGTATAAAATATTAATGTTATTTTTAGCCAGCAGTGGTCCCTTTGACCCACCCATGTGCTATTTGTCCTCTAAAACAGGATTTCTCAACCTGTGGTTCACAACCCAAAAGTGGGTCACAAGAATATATGAAATGGTCATGAACAAACTTTAAAAATGGATCAACAAACTTAACAAATGGATTCTCCTTTAAAAGAGAAAAACATGGGAAGCCATGGCTTTTCCCTTGCAGGCTGGCAGAGTTCCAGCATGAAAGAGGCTGCTTGAGGCCATCCCTGCCCCCCACACTCTGCCTCACACCCTGTGGAGCTGGGGCCTGAGGGCAGCAGGTTGGGAGTGAGGGCCACTGGGTCGGAACTGGCCATTGAAGTTTACAAATGAGTCCTGGTATGAAAAAAAATGAGAACCACTGCTTTAGAAAGAGAGTTCATCAACAAGAATATGTTCTATCTTCTGTGTAAACCCTTTTTTATATCTTGTAACCCAGCCTGAATTAGCTACTCAAGTCCTCTGCCCTTTGAAATTCTTTCCGATGTTATATTTCAAAAAGCTTTTGTCACCATCCTATCCTATTGTTTTGTAAAATCAGTGCAAATGTGTTTGTCTAGAATTTTAAACCTGTGTATCTATAAACTTAGGCCACCAGGCCCATATTTAGGCACCCAGCTAAAAAAAGACTTCATTCCCAGTCTGTTGACCACCCCCAGCTCACAGGCTTCAATGTGAGGTGCAAATGGTCAAAGTCTTTGCAAACTTGCCACTTTTTATTTAGGATTCTAATCAGGAATGTAAGAACTTAATCTTAGGTCAGGTTGGATTTGATTTTTTTGATCTGTGTCCTTTCCTTGGGACTCCCTAGATGTATGCTTAATTCTTGCTGAATGTTTAATGAATGTCTGTATTCCATCTCAAGCTAATATGAACATGCATTAATCCATGTGCATACACATAGTACACCTGTATACACTGAGGAAACTTCTACATAGACACTCAGATTTTTTCTTACCTATCTGAACAGAAAGCATGCATCACCCCCAGCACCCGTGTTCCTCAGAGGTGTGAAGTGTGTATCCCTTTGCATGAATACAGTTCACTTATAAGCAATTTCACAAACATTCATTCAGTCTTAGATGTGCTTGTCCTCAGACATGCAAGCAGAACACCTGCTTACACTAGGCTGACCATACGTAAATCCCGGAAATCCAGGACATCATCTGGGAAATCTGGGACAGTGCTCCTCCCTCCCCCGACCATGCTCTTACTAATCAGCTGTGTGCTGGGCAGGCAGTGATGCCAGCCTGCCTGCCTGCCTGTCTGCCTGCCTGCAAGGCACTCTGTGACACTTCAACTCCTGGCTAGACTGTGCCCCGCACCTCTGTGTTTCCAGGATGCCCATTATAATTTTCAACAGCCAGCCAGAACCAGCCTTTGAAATCCAAGACTGTCCTGGCTAAACCGGGCGATATGGTCACCCGAGTTTACACACACAATGAGAAAATCAAAGTTTGCATCCTGGCACTCACATGAATAGATGGACATGCAAATACATTCATCATGTACACAGATTCATGCCTTATCTGTCTTGCATATGTATATTGTAACAAATAATTTCAATCTCTTTCTTCCCATCCTGATTAATGAGCAAAAGTGGATAACACATCAAGATTAGAAATAAATGTAGCAGAACAACTTCAGTCAACCTGAAATGTCGAATGACTCATTCACAACCTTTGCAAAGAGTTCCCTTTTGCCACATGTAGTCTGTTGAAGAGGTCTGGAGATCTTGTGGTTCCCTGCTCAGCAAAGCAACTTGATCACCTTCTCACAGATGGAGCAGATTAGTGATTGTCTTTTGCATATTATGCAGGGGTTGCACAATAAGGCTTCAATTAATCTGACTGCTGTGATGGTTACAACATCATTGCTTGCAGTGTCAGAGAGGGAATCATGGAATCTCCAAGGCTTGCTCTGTACACAGAAGCTACATTGGTTTAATTAAGAGTTTGCCTACACACAGAATTATTCTGTCATTAATATTCCTGAATGCCTCCATGTATGGGCATACTTATTCTGGATTAAAAGAGCCTTGTTCTGATTTAGTTTAATCCACTTTTGAATTATGATAAACAGGAGCTAAGCACTCTTAAGTCCACAATAAGTATCCACACATGGAGTGAGTCAGGAGCAGCTACTGCACTTGAAATTTACAACCTTTTATGCCAATTAACTGAAAAAAGCATAGACCAGCCCTAAATTAATGCTATTCCTTTAGCTGAATTTTTTCAATTTCTGTTCATACACAAACCCCCCAAATAGTAAAAATAAAACATCCATATTTACCTTCTAATCTGAAAAAGAATTGCATCAACTCTTGGAGTGGCTACTTTAATTCCAAAGGAATTATTTTAATTAATTACTTGTAAACCCCTGATAGACAGAAGTACTTGGCACCCACATAGACCAGCTTCCTTTCATTTACGCCAAGGCCTTTTTACACACCCATTGTAGAGAGGCCCTGTTTTTATGTTTAAATGAGAATTAGCTGTAAAATAATCAGAGTTCAGTGACTGGGGCATCAGCCCCAGGCACCAATTTTGAGGGGACTCAAGGACAACAGCTGCTTCTGTCACCACCTTAGCCACTACTACCTCCAGGGTGCAGAAATTGCTTGCAACAACTCTGAGAACTGGGTCCATGAAGTATATCTGAGACAAATCAAACATTGAAGTTGAGGATGTAAATACATGAGTAGGAACATTCATAAATCAAGGTTACTACAGTGGCATTAATTCTACCACATGGCACATATCTCTATATCTAGAGATAGATAGATAGATAATTTCTCTTTCAATGTGCTCCTTAGTAG
Organism: Alligator sinensis; assembly: GCF_000455745.1. NCBI lineage: Eukaryota > Metazoa > Chordata > Crocodylia > Alligatoridae > Alligator > Alligator sinensis. The sequence continues at coordinate 45,513 of NW_005842400.1, read as the reverse complement.
TTAACATGAGACTAGCCTTCCCAGAAGAACTATAACTAACAGTCAAAATGAGCCCAGTATTTACAACATGGCCAAGTTAGGATCACCGTGAAAACCCTCATTGTGGGATTTCCCGCATTTGTGCTTATGTTCTTAAACTTCTATTGAACTAAGTTATGATGTTTAATCTTAGTTGAATTGTTATTCAAGAGGAAAGAGAAAATAGATAAAGAAAAAGAGGTGAAAGGAAAAAAAATCTTAGCAATAATTAACCACAAGCTGTACAGGCAGATGCATTTTTGTGCAGAAACAGTCTTACTGTTCATAGGTAAAGCAATGTCACTTTTTCTTACTGTGTTAACTGTGCTTCTACTTTTCTGCAAAATTATATCTTCTGGCACACACTGTAATTGTAGTTGCAGAGTTCCAGGTTTTGCACAACTGTCTCTGCTACTAGAGTGACTCTTACACAATGAGACAAATAGCACTTTCCTTTATGATATTGTTGTTTTCCATTTTACACAAAATAGTATCTGCTGGCATAGATGGTGAAACGTGTAGTTGCTAACTTGAAATGTGATAGTATGTGCCTAGCAGTCTATGCTAGTAGGCTTTTTACGGTGTTTGCACATGCTATATCCACGTGTGCCAATATGCTTTGTTCCTCTAAGACAGAAGTATGTAACTTATCCTGGGCCCCCACCCTCCTAGGCCAGATCCAGAAAGTGGGGAGAGCAGTAGATCCATTTGGTGGGGACAGCAGTAGAGGTTAACACAGCCACTGTTCACCCTCTGCTGTTGACATACAGTGCCAGTGGGACTTCAGTGGGAAATTCAGTAGCCTGAATTTCAATTTCAGTAGCAAGTCCAGTCTCCACTTGCCCCACTCCCAAGTTCTCAGACTCTCTACAAGCCCCATGGCCCCATGGCATGGTTCCACAGGACACAAGCCGTAAGTCTGACATCTTTACTGTATAGGAATATTGAATGTGCCTTACTAGATTTGGCTTAGTATACCTAGTACTCTTATCTTCTTTGTTGTCTGATACCTGTTGGTTCAGAGAAGAATGAAAACCTTCCATTCTTCATCTGGCCAGTTGAACCTAATGAAGGGAATGTTTCCTCACCTTTGATCCTGAAAACACGAAATACCATTTTCCCTGTTTTAGCATATGTAATTACGGGTTTACTTTTTGTTATGAAATATATGAAGATATATATGAATGTAGCTCCTTTACACACATACAGTGTACACACAGGAACAGATATTTATGTATTTTTATATTTCACTTTTCCCAAAAAGCTCATGGTGGCTTACAGTAAAAAAAAAAAAAAAATTATAAAAGCAGATGAAGTAGTAAATGAGTTATATGTGTATATAACAACAATTCCCTAAACAATACCGCAACTTTATCTTACTTGCTAAATGCCACCCCCACTTCCCCTCCCCCCCCAAGGTGCTCCTGGAAGATGTCCAGGTTCAAGCTTTGGCAGATACATGTACTCATATCTTCCAAAGAGCTCAGCTCTTAGTTATGCATCAGTGTAAGTGGTTAAATTTTCAGAAGAGCATGTTGGGTGCTGTGTGCTTTTGTAAATCTGGCCAAAAGTGTCAAAATGGGAGCAACTAAGTGCTGAGTGCTTTTGAAAATGTAGCCCCTATTAGGTGCTTTAATAGGCTCTGGGTTCCTTTGAAAATTATGACCTAGTATTAGATGTTGAACTCCTTTTGAAATGTGCCTCAAAGAGCCAGATCCTTGTTTCACTCTGGCTGAGTTGCACAAGTCCAGCAACTAGCCCCTGGAGAGTTCTCTCTGAGCAGAGGAATACTTAGGAAGCGTAGCATCACTTGTATCATCCCAGCCTCTGAAACAAGGTGCATGGGAAGAATACTTCTGTATCTAGCTGGTTGTTGCTGCCAGAGTGGCTCACAGGAGCTTCAAGCAATTAGCGTAGTTCAGTCCAGCTCTGAAGCTGCTTACATGTACACTAGCTTGTGCTATGTAACCCCTGGATTCTACAGGCTGCAGGGGTCACCTGGTGCTACCTTTCCTCCCTGGACTTCATCCTTGTGTCCCAGATAGGCCACAGCAGAGAACAGGTTCCTAGAATACAGCCAGTGTCTGGGAGTAGCAACATATCAGTGCCCTGGTGCTATGCTGTTCCTAAACTAACTGTTGCTGTATAGAGTGTCCTCTGAATACATAGTATGGAAAATGTTCCCAAGGGAAATGTTGCTGATAAGAGGTGGTTGTGCTTATCAGGTGTTGCTGCAAGCAGGCATCAGATGCATATGCGCATAGATAGGCAAGTATACAAATACATGTATGCACACAGATACACACATTTATTTATATACATAATCTATACTGCACGTGTAAAGCAAACTTGGAGATGTGCATTTGTACTTATGTTATATTTTAACCATCCCTTCTGACCTTGAATTCTATGACTGTGAAGCACATATGCTCTGTCTAGCAAATAAGTTTGCGTAGATGTGCACACACTGAAGCACATGATCACTATTCTGATAACATTGAGTTGCACTGAAAGGCATGCCACCCAGTATGTTACAAAATAACATAAGAAAAATTGAGAGGTTGTTAGCTAGATAAGCGGTTATGAGAGAAAAAAAAAAAGAAGAAAACCCTCTGTGTAGAAGGAAGTGGCTATGTTTCGTGTTTTGTGTATTTGTATGGAGGGTGGGTAGGGGAAGCTTGCCTGTTCTGCAAGAGAGACCATTCTGAACAGGTTCACATCAGGCAGAGTTCCTCAAGTGCCTACTCTTTAGGAGCAGTTAGGGAAAATTCGTTCTGCAGGAAGTAGTTAATGGGGGCTGTATTAGCGACCCCTTATTGCTCTGTCTGATAGAGAGACAGCAGGTTTGCCTTTGCAATTCCAGAGCCCTGATCACTGCAGATTAGAGGCACATTGTCTGGCTGACTTAATCAAGCGAGTTAAAATATATTTTATCATGATTAAAGGGGTACAGCACAGGAGGAGAAGGGGGAGGGGAGGGAAAAGGGAGAGAGAGATCACCCTACCCATGCTTCAGACAGAGGCTTGAAAAAACCCAGTGAATCAGAGGGTGCTTATCAAAGGGATAATTTAAATCCTGCAAGGGCCTATTTGGCTGAGCGCTCTAGGCTTGGGTTCTGAGCTCTAAAAAAGAGTCTTTGCGCCCCCTCCTCCCCCGCTTCTACAGATGGCAGGGAAGAAAATCAGCCGCCCGTGCAGCACATTTTAATTTTGTCCTGATGGCCATGCCGCCCCCACTTAGCTTACCTGCAGTTCAAATTAATATCAGGGAATACTGCAGTGACAAAATCAATTGTCATCCTTAGTGCTCTGGTTTCTAAGTCTGTCTTTAGTATTAGGAGCGGACCATATTTATCTCTCATTGTGAATGTGGGGGCTTTTCTCATTGTTAGTGTTAGGAGGCGAGAACAAAGAGGTCTGGAAAGGGAAGGGGTCATCCTTACCTTCTTCCTTTCCACTGAAAGCCTATCTGCTGCAGGTACTTTTCATAGTTTGAGTGCTATAAGAAAGAATTGGTCCTGTGCATTTTAAACCATGAGCCCAGCTCTTTTCTTGGTATAACTCAGCTCAGAGACATTAATGGAGCTATACCAATTTATGCTAGTTGAAGGAATGACCCAAAGCAGTAATAATTGTTAATTGGTTTTAACCAGAAAAGAATAATCAGGGTTTACTTAGCAGAAATCACATTCTGGAAGCCACAGGTCCTCCATTTGACCTGTCCTGCACTGATGCTGGGCTATAACCAGCTTACTATTTAGACAACCCTGGGAACTGTGGTGGATCCATGCATCATTCACCTTGTGCAACGGTCAGCAACCTATGGCCCACAGGCAGGATCCAACCCATGGATCCAGGGGGCTTCTGCAGCATTTTGGCAGCAGGGGACTTTGACAGTCAGCACGGTACCTAGACTCCTGGTGGCCCCAGGCGAACTTTTAGTATTGGGCCCCCCTTCACCAGAGATGATGATAATAATAATATTAATAATAAGAAGAATAAGAATAGCCATTTTCAGGCCCCCTTTCTGTCCAGGCTCCAGCAGCCACCTGGTTCACCCATGCCTGTGTCTGGCCCTGTTGGCAATGGCAGGATACTTCAACTTTGTGGTGGTCAGAAGGTGGGAGGAAGCAGCCACACAGTGAGGGGAGCAGTGACTGACTGGTGCTGGGTTGGAAGTAAGTCATGATCACAACTAAGCTCTAATTAACTATGCCCCTATTCCAAAATTTTCCAAACCCCTGCATGGCAAAGGAAACATGTTTCATCCGGATATGCTCAAAATATGAGGCATCACAGTAGGTTCAACGCACTTGTTTGTGTCTGGACTATTGGGCTGCAATGACACAGTTAAGGAAAAATAACAGAAGTGGAGAAGACTGGTTGGTTACTAAATGATACAGAGAAAAAGGGTCAAACCATCACTTTCTCCCTTGTAATCCTCTATCTCCGACTGAGCTGATCCCTTCAGTTCTGTCCTAGTTCATTTCCTCTGATCTCACAGTTGCTGCCAAGGTGATAAACTGTGATGTCATGAGTGCCGCTCAGTGTAATTACCCAACAAATGCAGGAGGCCAAGGACATAACCCTTTAGAGTGGAATAAGGTACTAGTGAGGCACTAATAATTCAGTAAACAGGAGTGATGGGAACAGTAACACAAAAGAGAAGTTGGCAGGTTCAGAAGGATTGGGAGATAATAGTTTTTCTTGTCAAGTTTGGCAGTAGCTCCTTAAAAAATGAAATTAAAGGATCATTGCAACATATTATTTCAAAACAAAAATCCTTCAGAAGTGCAGAGAGATTCTTCAGTTGAAATGGCAGGGGGTATCTTTTGAGATGAATTAGCAGAGCTGTGGGGAAGGACTGCCTAATTTGAATGGCAAATTGCACTGCCAGTCAGGATTAAGGCCATGTTGACATGCAAAGTGTACCATTTAAACCATATCGTTATAGGTTTAAAGCTGTACATCCCCTAGTAGAGGTGGTTTTAGTGGTATAAAGGTGCTTATACAATTACAATTACAGTTTATTTTGGTAATAGAAGGGACTTTTGTACCCCTCTTAGCATAACTATTTCAAAGTCTGTGGTTAAACTAGGCCTTGTCACATCAGTAGAGCTGAACATGGATTTTGAGGGTGATGGTGAGAGGTCCAGGATTAAAATACCAGTGGGTGTTTGCACTTAAGGCTTGTATTACACTGACTGAGCTGTTTGAGAATCCTAGGACTGAACAAATAGAAAGAATGGAGGTAGAGTACCAGATGCAGGGCTTTTGGTACAAAAGGCAGAATCTATATTAGCAGGAGGTCAGCTAATCTGCACTGAGATAGTATACTGGTGGAGCTCTGCAGAGAAGCATGCATAACACCTCCTGCCTTGTGCACTTGATTCCTTACTGAAAAAATAACTGCCTACTAATGACTTGTCACTGTAGACAGCTGAGGCATCTGTCCTTGGAAAGCAAAGTTGTGAGGAAGGATGAATTGCTGTGCATGGAACACATCTGAGGGTAGGACAGGAATAGATGGAAGATCAGGAGGGGCCAGACAGCTCCCATTCATAACATTCAGTTTTGTCTGGATTTACAGCCAAACACTCCTGCCTCCACTGCCAATGAATTATTATTCACTACAAAGCAGAGCAGTTGAGAATCCCCCTCAGTTCCAAGTTCCCACTTGCACTCCACTTCTTTAGTTCTTGACAGTCTTACTTCCATGAGATAAACTAATTTAAGATTAGGGTGAGTCAGTTTGGATTGAGAAAGAACAAAATCTAAACCACTAACCTTCCTCAAAGCATCAATCAAAACTCTGTTGGATTTGCAACATATTTCCTGTATTTTTATTGTCCTCCAAAAATTATTTCACGATGATGGCTGTTTCTGCATTCCTAGGTGAGGAAATGGAAGGGCTAAAACATCCTCAAAACAGCTTTTTCCCTTGACATTTCCAACACATCCAGAAGCAAGAGATTATGAAAATGTTGTGAGGAAGCTTGTTCTTATGAGATTTCCAGGCCTGTTTCATTAAATTCTGTTACTTTGGCTCATTCAAATAAGAACCCAAACAGATACAAATGCTTCCGAATTGCACATTTTGAATGCAGGAGTCACAAAACTACACCAACCTTGAGGTCTGTCTAGTCTGGTATCCCATCCCCAACAGCAACCAGATGCTTTAAAGGAAAGTGTAAGAACCCTGAAGCAGGAGGAGGAGGGATAGTCTGACCCCTGCCATTTTAAATCCTATCATAGCCTCTAGCAGTTAGAGATGGGCTTAAACAGTGAAGCATGAGGTTTTATATCCCTTCCAAATTTTTTGTCATTGTTAATTAAGGTTACTGCAGAGATCTTTGTGAATATTCACCTATCAGTCGAATTCAGGCAGGGACAGCTGTGATGGGAATGTAATGCACATGGGGAAAGGGGTAACCTGTCAGGAACAGAGTAGTAAATCCTTGAAGGGGCCCTATGGCACTGGTGAGGGGAAATGATAAAATCAGCTCCCATCTCTCCTCACTGGGGGTTTGTCATCATCTTATTTTTCATTGTTATTTATGAGTAGAAAAGCCATTTTGTTTTATGGCTTGACAATAAAGACATATAAAACCAGGGCATTTTCATGAAGTGCTTTTGACTGGCTCACAGGAAAGCAGCCAATTTTTTACTTTACCAGACGGCTGGGCTGAGCGACGGCTCACAGCAAGCCTCTCGCTGGGGTGCTCATTAGATTCTATAGTGGTAAACATAAAGAAAACAGCTCCCTCCAATTCTGTAACATAATGTCCCAAGCATTTGTAAGGCATGAAAATTAATGTACCTTAAAACTGTGAAGATGGTGACAACAGACACTGGACCAGTCCTAAAGGCTGGCGGGGGGGGGAGGGGGCGGGTGAGACAGAGAGAGCAATTGGTGCATTTAAGTATGGCCACTTTCTGCTGCTGTACTGAATAGGTTAGATCAGCACATCATTTGTCAATTTGTAACAAACCAGGCCCATGGTATTTGGAGCCCCTATAGCAGGGCTGGGCAAAATACAGCCCACGGGCCAGATCTGGCCCACCAACTGATTAGATCTGGCCCACGGGTGGAAGCCCACCAATTGACTATATCCAGCCTGAGGGTGCCCCCCAGGACTCCGTATGGGGCCGAGTCCCTCCCAAGGCAGCCCACACCATGGTCCCACCCAGCCCCAGCTCCAGCCAACACACATAACTTCCTGGTGGGGCTGCTCCCAGTACAACTGCAACTGCCTGGGTATTGCTCAGCTTCCTCCGCCTGCCTCCAGCGGCTCCTCCTGCTCCTGCTGTGCTGATCTGGGCAGCAGGTAGCACAGGGAAGCAGTAGTGGCCATGGGGACACATGCTGGGCACCACATGCCCAGCCAGGCGGGGGTTGAGGAGCTGCAGCTGGGCAACTCCTGTCCCAGCACACGGGGCTCCAGTTCCTGACCTCCTTCTACCTACTCCACCTCCCCTGTGCAATGTGCAGCCACTTGTGGGTGACCAAGTGGGTAGAAGACAGCCGGAGCTGGAGCTGAAGCTGGGAACTGGAGGCCTGCGCATTGGGGCAGGAGCTGCCTGGCTACAGCATCCCCCACACCTGGCTGGGAGTGCAGTGTTGAGCAATACTGAGTGGCTGCAGCTGCACCATAAGCAGCCCCACCAGGAAGCTGTGCACGCTGGCTGGGCTGGGGCCAGGGGAAGGGGAGGGTGGGAGCACAGCATGGGCTGCCCCAGGCAGCCTCTCAGCCCCATGCGGAGTGCCACAGGGGCAGCTGTGGGCCAGATGGGGGGGTCATGAACTGCATTTGCACCTGCATCACCTTGGTGAAGTGGCTGCAGCTGCACCATAAGCAGCCCCACCAGGAAGCTGTGCACGCTGGCTGGGCTGGGGCCAGGGGAAGGGGAGGGTGGGAGCACAGCATGGGCTGCCCCAGGCAGCCTCTCAGCCCCATGCGGAGTGCCACAGGGGCAGCTGTGGGCCAGATGGGGGGGTCATGAACTGCATTTGCACCTGCATCACCTTGGTGAAGTCATGCCTCCTGCCCCCCCGCCC
>NW_005842400.1:29707-37426 GCF_000455745.1 Alligator sinensis | reverse complement strand
ACCCTCACACATACCCCCCTCATCCCTCCTCACACACACGCTCCACACATGCCCCCCCACACCTCCCCCCCCAACAACATACAAGAGTAAGACTTTATTTTGCAGTCACTTCTATATACACTACTCAAAAACACATAAATCAGGACAAAAATATTTTTTTTAAATAAAATTAAAATATTTTAGTAGATGTTTCATTTTTAGTATATGATTTGATATTTTGATCTATAATTTGTTAAAAATATATCTTCTGAAAGATTGTATGTGTGCAGTTTTCAACAGCTCACCAAAACTCATTAAGTGGCCCTCCAGCTGAAATAATTGCTCACTCCTGCCCTATAGCCTAGATATGGGGGGTGTCAAGCCCCCAGTGCTGCCCCTGGGTCTGAGCAGACCCACACAGGGTACAGCACATGCTGGACAAGCCCCACAGACAGGCCTGGGGATGCACGTCACATGTGATGCCCGCTCTCGCCACTCTGGGACTACACCAGGAGCATGTAGCATGAATGCCAGACCGGCCAGAGCAAACACTGTGCTACATATGGTGCCTGCCTCAGCTGGCCTGCACCACATGTGGCACCCACGTTGGTATGCATACTGCACATGGTGTCTGTTGCAGCCAGTCTGGGACCTGTGCTACATGTGGCACCTGGCAAGCGCCAAGTGCCGCACAGGTCCCAAGCTGGTTGGAGCAGGTGCTGTGGACAGTGGCATGCCCAGAGCAGACATTGCATGTGATGCAGCGTGGTACCTGCTCTGGCTGGTCTGGAATCCACCCTACACACTCTCAGCTGGGCTGCGTCACACATAGCACCCGTCCCAGCCACTCCAGGATCATCCCAGACCATTTCTGAAGTGGTTGCCAGATCCTGTATGCTGGAGGAGAGAAGGGAGGAGAGAGGGTCCATGGCCCTGATTCAGACAACTGACTGTCCCTGCACCACTCATCTGGCCCACAGGGCCAGATCAGTTTGACACCACTGGCCTAGATTCATAAACTGTTTTATGCCCAACCACATTTGCCATCAGCATTTGCTTTGGTGGCTCCCCACACAACATGCTGACTTCTCTGGATCTAATTATTAGACAGATAGAACTACCCACATATTATACAGGGCCACCTGAGTGCCTAACTTGGTGCTGCAAAAATCTAGAACTCTTGGTTCAGAGATGGATACCTTTTATTAGGCCAGCTAAGAAATCACAAAAAAATATCTTTTTCTGCAAGCTTTCGAGCTCACATGCCCTTCATCAGGTTTAGGGAAAATTAAAGATGGAGACAGTCCCCATACGTAGGCAATAAACTTCATTTTTGCACAGAGGAAGCTGAAGATGGAAGTCTATCCCTCTGAATCCATGAGAGTGTCTTTGAGTTTCACTTTATTGTGCAGATCAAGCAGGATTCCTTCTCTGGAGGTGTCAGATGGCAAGCAGGGAGATATAGAAATCTTTCTTGTTGTTCAGCAATGAAATTTAAAATCCAAAATGAAGTTTATATCCTACCTATGGGGACATTTTGTTGGCAAGTTTAATTTTAATTTTAAAATCATCTTTAATTTTTCCTGAGCCTGATGAAGAGTGTGAGAGCCCAGAAGCTTGCAGAAAAGGTAACTTTTTTGTGATTTCTTAGTTGGTCTAATAAGAGGTACCATCTCTGAACCAAGAAGTCTAGATTTTTGCATTTCTTTTTGTCTCAGACCAACATAGCTACCAGATACATCCCTGTACCTTGGTGCTGTGAATTTCTCCATTTATTTATTTGTAGAGTTATGGGTTGCTGTGCTTAAGTCCTCCTTTTAAATCAAGCACAATTGCTACTAACAGTTAACGGAGCAAGTCCATTAACTTGGGCAACAAAGGTTTGCATTTTTGGAGCAGAATATTTCCTGGTACCTCTTGAATGCGAGTTAGCTGACAACAACAATACTTCTTATATATAAAATATCACAGCTCATTCCAGATCCCTGGCTCCCTATTCAGGTACTTTGGTTGGACTATCAACCTGTAGTACTGATATAGATGTTCAACATTGGACTGTTGCCCACTTACCATCAGACCAACAGGTCACCATCAGACAACAGCACATTCCACTTATGATCTTCCCTTGATGAGCCCCCACTGCAATGAAGCTGTGAGCCTTACATATACCAGCCACAGGCTTAAAAATCAAGTGCTTGTTAAAGTTGTCACCTTTGAATAGGCCTCCTGCTTGCAGCCATGCCCTCTTGCTGTGATCTTATCACTTCAGGCTAAGCAAACCTGAGCTTGGACAATAATTGAATGAGAGGCTCCCAGATAAAACCCCAGCCATGCAGTAAGCAGTGTTGGTGGCTCAGTGGGTGGTTCTCTTTCCTTTGAGTCATTTCTATTGCACTTGCACCCCAGCATAGTGTTAGAGGGAATGCTGTATGACTAGGGGTGCTACCTTTCAGAGGAGGTTTAACACCTGATTGGTAGTTGTCATTAAATAGTCCCTGGTCCTTTTTATAAACATGGGAGGCTCAGCCTCAGCATTCTGGCCAAGTTCCACCTCCCGGAATTTAACCTGCTGCCCTTAAGTACCTCCTCTGTAGTTTCAAATGATAAAGATTCTTTTCAGTTTTCCTCTTATGACTCTCATGTAGTATTGATAACATAGAAGGGCAGCTGCATTTCCTCCTGTTTGCCTCTGCGTTTCAGTTATGAAGGATTGCTCCCCACTGAGAAAATTCATATCTCTGCAAAAAAACATCACAATCCCTTTGTGCTTGGAACTTCACATTCAGGCCTCAAAATAGGGTGTAAGCCTGACTTCGGTGCTGCATAAGCTTTGTGTTAACCTTCTGTATGGGGCTGATTTTCACTTTACACAACATACACAGGACTAAATTCTTCTTAGTTAGCGTAAAGTTAATGGAGAACATAGAATTTGGCTCACAGTCTGCCAAGCGCTCTGATATCCATTGGGATAAAAAGTGCTTAGAAATACAAACAGCAGGGAGTTGATTTTTTTTCTTTTTTTGACATTACATCAGGTACATGCTGATGGAGAGAGGGTGGATGATCCCCTACCAGGAAAACTTTTATAAAGACCCAGAACTGACCTAAGCAGTATAAGGAATCTAGAGAGACAAATAGAGGAAGAAAAAGATCAGAAATTCAGGGCTGGTTTGAAGTTCAGGTGATGAAAAATGCTATGCTGGAGTTCAAAGACAGGATTATTGGCCAGTGGTACTTCAGTATTTGGTGGAGAAGAGCTTAGGGCCATGGTATTACTGCAGTGCTGATTTATCAACACAGCCAACACTGTGTATGGTATTTGAGTCATTTCTAAATCCAGCCTCTGGCAATGAAAAGCACATTTAATCCATCTGTTAGATTGTTTGAAGAGGTGTCTGTCTCTCGGTCTATCCCCAAGGTTGGGACCGCTGAAATTGAAAATAGGTGAGAAAGGAGTTTTTAACCATTTCCCAAATGCTGCTCCCTTCCTGGGGTCATGTCTAAAGCATCGCCTTTAACTGTGTGGAAATTGAAAAATGAAACTAGCTCTGCCCCTCCCACCCAAAAGAATCCCTGAGATAATTCCACTAAGGGGAAGAAATCAAAGAATGGATTTGTATTCAAACAGAGTTTATGGGTTTTAACTGGTTTTACTCAAGCTGTGATTAATGCTCTATACTTAAGAGTTCTGAGATGTATTTCTATTGCTGGCTGTGACCCTTACACAACAGTTCAGTGCCTCAAGATAAAATGCTGAAAAACACCCCATATTAAAGCAATTTTTCTTTGGTCTCAGTTATTTTCTTTAGTTTCTCTGTCATTCTCTATTACTAATAAACCTTTGCATGAAAAACAGAATACTTGATTTTGTAGTTCACCCAAAGGTTAACCCATTCCTCCATTTAAAATCCTAATCCTCCATTTGCATCATAATCATTACTATCACAAGCAATTGTTTGGTGTCACAGGTTGAAGGCTGTGGAACTCCCAATGCCAGAATAGTTGAGGATGCCTACAGGTCACGTTTTATCAACAGAGTTATGTCAAGAACAGGAATAGTTCAGGCAGTTGTGGCTGACAACTGATGTGCATTTGCTGATCTGTGTGAGTACCCACGACTAGCTTAACAAATAGTGTCAAACGTTAACCTTAAGATACATCAGTAAGTGGAGTGATAGGGTTGAAGTTTTGTTGTGATGGTCCAGGAAACACCCAAGAGGCAAGAATTTTTTGCGATACCTTTTATTGGACCAACTGTATAGTTGGGAGAGCTGTTAGACAAGCTTTCAGGCATCAGTGGGGTGAGAGAAAAGAAGACAAACAGGACTGGAATAGCTGGGAAGCTGCAAGCTGCAATTGAAGCACATTGAATTGCACCACTTTACTGTTTTATTAATACTTAAGGTAAATTCACAAAACTCTGCAGTCTAGAACAGCACAACTGCTTTAGGTCAGGATTAAGCTACATTTGTAGAGCTGTATGGGAAGTCCCAGGACTTAAATAACACACATCTCTGTAAGACAGGAGCATGGTGAGCTGGCAGAGTTGTGTGCAGACTGCCAAGAACCTTGTTTCAGTTTGGCCTGGCTTATGTTCAGTCACATGAATACAGATTCACCTAAAATAAGCAGCAAAAACAAAAGTGCTGAAAGAATCCAGAAGAAAGTGTGTGAAAATCCTTTTATATTTGGGAATGAGACAATAATTCTCAGAATCAATCTCCAGTGGCTCATCAGTTTGAAAAACTTAACATTTTGCTTGCCTAATTCTGAGTCTTGTTTGGTGCCAGCACTTTTTGCTTTTTGATCTGTCTCAATCCTGGTATGACAGTCAACTTGAGAAACAATGTTCTGTGTAGAGAAGCTGTCAGTGAGGTTTCTCTCTAGCATCCTCTGGATAAGAGTTCTTCAGCTAAGGCAAGTTAGAGATCTTCCTGGTTTGGAGAATGGATGTTTTGGGAGGGAGGGTAGATAGGATATATGAAGCCTTTGACTTCTAGGTCACTGCGTCCAGTTCAGCCAGGTTAGTTAAGATTAAAAGTTATTCCCATGTGAGAGCTGTTGGGTGACTTTCTGAATTTAACTACAAAAAGCATGTCAGGGCTTATCTGCATTATGGAGCTGCTGCCACCATAGCTGTGCAGGTAGAGCTATGACGGCAGAGCCCCACTGTAGACACAACACATGGGAGCAGAAGAGATTTTTCTGTTGCCTTTGCTGCACCACCTCTCTGAATGGCAGAAGTGAATCTGGCAGAATATCTCCTCTGATGGCACAGTTGTCTCCAAAAGGGAAGTTTTGCCAACTTAGCCTCCTTTGTATTGCTGACCAGACCTCAGACTGGTTCCTAGAAGGACATTTACCTACATCACAAAAAACACCAGTACAACTGACACTGAGCTACTTCCTGCTTTGCTATTGGCAGCCTCTGCTGACAATCCATAACTTCTGTAGGCCAGGAGAAGCAAAGAGCTTTTGATCATAAAGATGGTTCTTTGATGGCACATCTGACTTACCTTAGCAGGAAATGGTGAATAAGTGAAGTTCACACTGCCACTTCCCATCCTACATCTGCTGTGTTGATTAAAAGGAGACTTTGGTTTTCAGGGCTCTTGGTCCAATACAGGGGTAGGCAACCTTCAGTATGTGTACCAGAGCATGGCATGCAAAGGCATTTTGCTTGGCACACACCTCTCAGGGCAGATGGCAGGGGAGCCGTGGGGGGCCCAATCCTTGTTGTGGCAGTATAACCCCTTCCCGCCCCCCCTTTCCTACTCTCTGCCCCAACGTGTGCGTGCACCCACTGCTAGCAACAAGCTGGGCTGAGGCTCTGTGGACCCCAGTGCAGCTGCTTGCAGCCTCCCCACCACTTGCTGCAAGTAGCGCAGGCTTCGTGGCAGGAATCAGGGGCCTGCCCAGAACCCAGACCGGGTGTGGCAGAGAGCTGGGAGGCTGCAAGTGGCTGCACCAGGGTCTGCAGATCCCCAGCCCAGCTCATTGCTGGCAGTGGGTGCATGTGCGCCTGGGGGCAGATGGCAGGGTAGGGGCTGGGGCTGCACTGCCAGAACAAAGATTGGGCACATTGGAGCTCCCCCGCATCCGCCCCAGTGCGCCAACATCTTACAAGTCGAGGTTATGAGTGTTTTTGGCACTTTGCCCAACAACGTTGCCAAACCCTGGTCTTGTACCTTTCATAATTAGTAAACTGTATGAAATGTGAACTCAGGCTCCTGAAATCTTGGCTGTTGGACAATGAGGCAAAGTTCTTGAATGGCATCATTTGCAATTTAGTATTCTATAAACATCAAAACAGAGAATACAACCTTTCTGCACAAATATCTTTCTATCATTGGAAATCAAGGTTTATGCATGCCAGGACTTTCTAGGAAACGGTCAATCTTTCTTTATTCAATATTATGGCCGCTGTGCAAGAAAGAATGTTTTTTTATTGTAGGATGCCCCTTTAATCCATAGTTTGCATGTCTATGATAATGAGTAGGCCAGTGCAGAGAACAAATGCATCCTTCTGCTGGATGAGGGACTAGTAATTTAACTGCGCTGTGGTTACTGAAAACCAAGTCAGAATTACTATCAGTATAGTTGGATGCAGTATGCAAACTTCCATTATAAGACTGCTGGGTGGAAAGAATGGTCCATAGGAAAGAGCAAATGCTTTGGTTTGTTCTGAGCCTTCTTGATGAAAAGCAAACCACTATTATGAGTTATATTTCAGCAAATGTTCCCACCTAGGCTCTGTCATAGAGAACCCAAAAGTCTGATTCCAGTGCCATTGGCACCCTGAGTGAGTAGAGATCGCAGCATCAGCACACCAGTTCATAGTCTCCAGAACAGGAAAATACAACCTCTTCTACAAGCCAGACTCAGAGGACCCAGAGTCCTACAGGCAATGATAAACTTTAATCTCTTTCAGCTTTTTCCTGTCACCAGAACACAGTATGGAGGCCGTTGCCAAGTTTGATTTCAATGCTTCTGGAGAAGATGAACTGAGTTTCCGGGCTGGTGATAGTCTAAGGGTAAGTAAATGGTTATATGAACCCTGTCAGATTTGACTGTATCAACCTGTCCATCCATAACATAAGATGTCTCAAAACAATGGTTCATATGCTACTGGTGTCTCATGCAGGGCCATAGAAAGCTTTCTCGTGACACACTGCTTACAGCCTTATTTCCAATTGTTCCATTATTATAAAAGATGGCTAATGTATAGCAAATAACTTCCATGCTATTACTTTTTCCTGTAAATAATTGCTGTAGTTGCGGCAAGAATTTTATGTAAATGAAAGTGGCAAAGGAACTATCCACAAGATAATCTCTGTATTAAAAGGTGGTACATATGCTGTGAAAAAAGTTTGAGAGCCTCTAGGCTAGCATATTATGACTCTTTCAGGAAAGAAGAGAGAGATGGTAGGAAAAGAGTGGAAAGTAGTGAAGGGCGAGTATCAGCAATATAGCACACGTGAAACATCCTATTTAGTCTTTATTCATTTATTCTCTGTTTGTAACTGTTTGTCTCTTGTTTTCCCCGGTGGATGACTAAGGATAAACCCACATGCCTTCACATAATTTCCCATGGACTTTTCACCACACAGGACCCTGTTCCATACTCATTCCACTCCAGCTGAAGAGAACTAAATGTGACTCCCTTTAAAACTCACCAAGTCTGTCCCTCCCCCCCCCCCCCCCCCCCACACCCCAAGGCCCCCTGTCTCTTCTCAGTGC
>NW_005842400.1:0-29697 GCF_000455745.1 Alligator sinensis | reverse complement strand
CCCCCCCCCCCCCCCTTTTTTGGCAAAAAGGGAGATTGTTGAGAAATGAGATCCAACTAACTTTTGCAGGGCACCTTGAGCTTGCCCTGCAGCACCTTTTGATGATCCAATGCTAGGCTCCCCTCTCAGTTTTGCCCCTGTCAAAACCACCACTTTTCATTTTACTTTCCCATAATTTCTTGAGGCTTATGAGAAAGTTGGCTCCATCCAGAAGCTCAACTATTAAGAGAGATAGGAGGAGATATCCTTTAACCCTCCACTACAGGATTTTGAAAATTTGACCTCTAAAGTGCTTCTGATGCTTTCTCAGCCCAAACTTGGTCTTTATGCCCCAGCTGCCTCTACCTTGGCACCCTGGGTTAAACATATTATCTCTATTTAGTCAGGAGACCTGAATTCTGCTCTTGCCCCTGCCACTGGCCTACTGGGTAACCCTAAGCACATCACTTCACGTCTCTGTGCCTTGGTTTTCTCCACCTGAAGCTGAGAATAATAGCATCAGCCTCCTTTGTAAAGCCCCTTGGGATCTGCTGAATAAAAATGCCAGAAAACCACTGGCTGTTATGGCTGTTGCTTATTTTCACTGAGAATATGCAGCCAGAAAGCCAGACACATGCAGACATTGCACCCTTCCTCCCAGATGTGACTGAAATAACTCCCTAAAAGCCAAGACACATCAGTAAATAAACCAAAGTGGATAATATCTTCTTCCCTTTCTGTCTCTTTCTCACAAACATGTGTGCCTGTGCTCACACATGTGTATGCAAAGCCCCTAGCTGCCCCACTTCTGCTGCCTGCACAACCTGCTGGGGTTTATCTTATCTGATTTGTGAAGCAGATAAGGCAAACAGTATTGATGTGGAGATTAAACAAACAGGAAACATGAGGCCCTGAACCAGCACAGACAGGAGGAAATCCACACCCCAACCCCGTTCTCTGAAAGAATGACAGTGAGAGGGCCTGTCTTCTGCATACGAAGACCTTGCAGGTGGCTTGTTCCAGAAACCTTGCTGCTAGCAGAGCAGGCTCCAGGCAGGAGAGGAGAAGGGCTTACTGCCATAGTTGCATCTATTTTAGAACTGAGCGCCAGAAAGGAAACGAGTTGTATCCCATATGGTCTACTGGGAAGGACGAGAGACACCATTGCCTTCTGTTGTGTGGGGGAGCAGGAGGAGAGGGACATCAACTGGCATAACAGCAGGGAAATCCTCAGCCCTTCCCCACCCCCAGTCTCCTTTTGAACAGGTGAAAGAACTACATGAAGAGTAAATCAATACAGAATCAGTTCCAGAAATAGGAACTCATTCTTGTCAATGCTGAGCAATCAAAGAGTGTGAGTTACCTCCTTCCTCCCATTAATGAGATTGGCTTAAAAATCATGATATTTACATCAATACATAAATAAATATGGCCGGGGGTGGGGTTGTTGTCTTCTGTTTTCCGAGCCTTCAGGGATTATGGCTTCAAGCTTTTTTTTCACAATCAGAAGAGACAGGTGCTTTTTTTATTAACTGAAAAGTGAGATTCTCCTATATTACGGGAACTGGAATTTTAAACAGAAGCCCACAAACTGCAACACTGGCAGGAAAATCATGACAGCTGACAGCACTGCTAGGTACTTGCCACCTGTTCCCTCCCCACCAGCTTCAGGCTGCATCAGGACCATGATGGGGTGAGCCAGAGTGCAGCGCACTCCTGCAATCCTTGTTTAGCAGGACAGTTCCTGGAGGCTGTTCCAGCTGGCATCAGTAAAGCAGTATGGAGGCAGCTCCAATTTGCAGTGTAGGCTGCCCCACTGTATCCCCAGGATCTAAGGAAACAAAGAAATGGCTTTGAATCAACTTTGCCTTCTCTGTATTTGCCTTAAGGCAGGCTCAGCACAACTAGGAACTTAGCCCGCTGATTTTATTACATGCAGTGACAGTAACATGTACATGTACACATGCACATACACTTAAATCACAGTATTGTTTTGAGATTTTTCGTCTTTTGCTAAATTGAGACACTCCACTGCAAACCGTTAAACAGCACAAAGAACTGCTTAAACCCACTCTAAGTCCTTCAGAACAGGACTCCATCTCAGAGGCATTAGAGATGTGCAGCCCACATCCCCCAGCCATCCAGCAAAGCCTGCCAGAATAGGGATAAAACTAACAAGCAGTACCTCTAATTCCTCTCTACCTTCCTCATAGCTTTATTTCAACTCACCTGGCCTTTGGCTACCAGCCCTGTTGCAAGTGTGAGGAGTCATGAGACTGGGATGCCAAAGCTCTCAGCACCTGCAAACCTGATGCAGTCTGCTTTTATCTTTCCACAGAACTCCAAATGTTCTTCCTTTTTTCAGTGACTTCTCTATCTAGCTACTTTGCCTTTCTCAAGGAGGTTTATTTATTCTTTTTTGTCTGATGCAGATTTTAAGCTCCCAGGAAGAGTGGTACAAGGCTGAGCTGAGAAGTCAAGAGGGATATGTCCCCAAGAATTTCATCAATTTTCAAATTCCTGTGTAAGTATGACAGGGAGCATGTGTGTTTCCCTTTGGCTTCTCAGAAAATTGTAGTGTGTGTGTGTGTGTGTGTTCATGCACACCGGAGAAAGCACTGATTGCACTGTACAGCTTGGAATAGGAAGGGACCCTGGCAAAGCTCCACACACAGCTTTGCCAGTTCACTTTATTCCTGTCCTGTAGCCCCCCTGCTAGTGCAATCTTGGATGGCCCCCAAATTTCTATATCACTCTCAATTGACTCCTTTGTTATTACTACTCAGAGGGATGTTTTAGGAGCTGCTTCTAGCTCTCCCTTTGATAGAAGGGGAATTGCCATAATATGAAGTCTTAGTGACAAAAAAACAAGTGGAAAAAAAAGAATAGGGGATTTTTCCGTCTCAGAAAAAGTAATAACCTTCCTAGTAAACCTTATGAATCAAAGCCCCCTGTCTGCATATCTGTTTCCTTTGATACACTAGAGGTCAGAGCGATGTTACATGAGAAATGGTGTCTATGGGTTGTCAGAGATGACAGACATGTAGCCCATAGGCCCTCAACTCTTCCTTCTTCTTTGAAGTGCCCTGATTTTGCAGCTGGACATGGAGCAGTCAGAGACATGGCTTTCCCATATTGTTCCCCACCGTTATGTTGCAGCAAGTTCAATAGGAGCAGGACAAACGGGATTGCAGTTTCATGGAGGATTCTACAAATTTAGATGCATATAAAATATTGTGCTATCTGACCTGACAATGCTATGGTACAGCACACTTGCAAACCTTTTCTTTTGATTGGCAGAAATTTTTATGAAGCTATAGCCACTTATGCCTCCTGCTTTGAAAGTGCTGCAGTATTTCAGAAAAAAGCATGCAGGGCCTTTTTCCTACTATGCCAAGTATATTTGCCAACCAATACTTTTTTTGTGTGTGCATATTATTACCCTGGGGCAGGTGTTAGAAAGGCTGTAGGTACTGGTGGGATTGTACTGTCTGTGAATGCCGATATGTGACTGCCCCCTGTTGGATGGACCTTAGCACACCTTTTGTGTATGAATTCCACCTGCTGCCTGAACTGGGGGACTTTTAGTTCTACAAATACAGGTTTGTATTCATTCAGTTGAAGTGGGATGAGTTCTCTTCTTCAGTCCTTCATGTGCACTGCTAGCTGTTGACTGAGGTGATTGTGCTTCGGGTAGTTATACCAGCAGTGCCTTCCTCGCACACATGGTGCACTTGAATCACGTACTAATTATGTCTTCTGCCACTTTGTATTTCCCTCCCTCCCCTGCACACATGCATGCTTACATTCTCATGAGCTTTCTCTCTCTCTCTTTCTCTCTCTTCCTCCTCCCCTCACCCCCCGTACAATAGCTGAAATTAAACATTTCCAGTTTGATTTCCTTTTCTGTTTTTAGAGCAGCAAGAAATCCATGTTTTTTAAGAAGTTCAGGCTGCACATTGTCAATAGATAATGAAAGGAAGTTATTTGCTTTTCATGAAGAGCAGTTTTCCCTTCCTATAAATTATGCCTTCCAGACATGCCCTGTTAGTAGAGATGTTCACATGGTATCCTATAGACCAGGAGCAGCAAGCTTTCTTGGCCCCCTGGGCTGGATCTGGACTGGAGGGCTCCTGTTGCACTGGATCTGGACTACAAAAAGCCTCACCAGTTGGATCTGGATCTACCTCTGGCATCAAGGCCAGCAGCCTGTGGTATCAATTGCTGTTAGTTCCTGATCCATGAAGATTAATGCATGCATCGCTTTCACCCACATATTCGCAATGGAGATCTCTATGCCAGATTTTGGCAGTGGGCCCTGTTCCCATACTCACAGCCCCTCCAGGAGCAAAGCAGGCCATATTTTTTACATCTGTGCTCTCAACCCTTACTTCACTCCTTCCCTTGCCCCTGCTCATTCATTCTTTCTTTCTCTTACCTCTTTTTTTTTTCTCTAATTCACCTTTCTTATTCATGTTCATGTGATCTGTTCCATTTGACAGCTGGTTTAATGGGAGGATATCCCGCCATGAGGCAGAGAACCTACTCATAAACAAAGAAATTGGCTCCTTCATCATCCGAGCAAGCCAGAACTCCCAGGGTGACTTCTCTATCTCTGTCAGGTACCTGCTACTTACAATTTCTTTCCATCTTTTTCTGGCCAATGCAATCCTCAAGATGCTTCTTGACAGGAACCCTAACATGGCACTGCCTTTTGGGAAGCTTGTGTGCTGCCAGTCACTGGTCACTGGAAGATCTACTTTGTTGTCAAATAGGAATAAATGAGGCATCTGCCTCCCAGTTGTTTCTTCCTCCTTCAGAGTGACACAACACATGCCCAGTTCCACAGCTGTACCACCAGCTGTCCTCCTCCTTTTGCTTGCATGTAGCAAAAGGGAGAGCATCTTTGGGACAGCTTCTCCAATACAGAACATGTGCCTTCCAGGTGTTTGCTTTGCAGAATGACTGAGATTGCTGAACCCCATAATATTAATTAGGAGGTGATTTGCACCATTAACATACTTTCCATAGGTCACTGAGCAGCTGTCAGAGAGGAATGGTTTTTTGTTGCTATTGCATTGGAGCCAACAGCTTAACATTTTTGTTCGTAAAATACTGAGCACATAGCATATTACGTTGTATGAACATTGCTTAAGAAATCCAAGACTCCATTTACCAGTCCTCTGGACTTCTTGTTCTTTGTGTTTATTCCCTTTGTGCCCCTTTTTAAACCAATGCCATCCTCTCCTAAGTAAACCTGAGACTAACCCTCACCAAAGGATAGCTTGCACTCTTCCCATACATACAGTATAAATGCAGCTGTTAATGAGCACTGTGCCATTGCTTTGCTGACTTTCATATGAAGTATAGCACACAGGTCCTAAACATCTATGGTCCTAAAAAATCCCTTAACACTTATTTCAAAATAAAGGTCTGATTGCCTATGTTCTGTGGAAATTCCACCATTTTCCATGACCCTTCCTGATGTTGCATTTTTGTAGTTAGATGACTGATTCCTTTACAAGGCCACATTCAGATTCAGCGCATGCAGCTTTATCTCCACTTATATCACTTTCTGGAAGTCTGAATTTGAGCCCAGAACCCACAAGGGGCCTTGAGATCCTTCTGGATAAAAGGGTTTTGAGGAAGGCAAAGTTGTAAGCATCTGATATTTTTATTCCCATTGCTCCCAGGCATGAAGATGATGTTCAGCACTTCAAAGTGATGAGGGATGCAAAGAACAACTACTACTTGTGGACAGAGAAATTCCAATCTCTAAACAAGTTGGTGGAGTACTACAAGACCAACTCCATCTCCAGACAGAAGCAGATCTTCCTGCGGGACGATAGCCGAGAAGAGAAGGTATCCCTGGGACTTTCAAAACAATCCCTATAGGATCCTGTGTGAAAAGGAATCTAGCCCTAGCATGTTGTTTCGGAAGACCTTCCTTAGACTCTCAGCAAGGTCACTAGGGTGGTGGGCCTCTCAGCCCCGTTGATTGCTTCATAAAAACGTTTTGTAACTGAGAATAATTTTCTGTCTCCTTTTAGGACAACAAAGGGTATGTAGTAAATCAGGATTTGAGGGAATTTGGCAGAGCCATGTGGGGGCCCCAGGACTGGAATAGCAGGAAGTGCTGTAGGGGAGGATTGAGGTGCATTGGCATACTTACAGGAGAAGGCAGGACTTGTTTTCTAAAGCAGGAGTTGTGAAATAGGTTTGAGGAAAACTGCTGAGAAATATAAAAAGAGAGGGGGAATACTTAGTCTACTGGCAAGTTTGGGAAAAGAAGACTATTAATTTAGTTTCTTTCTCTCCTTGAATATAAACTGTGTGCATCTATAGCTTAAAATGTGCACCAAGGAATCACTGATCCCTTATTTACAACATAAAGCAGGGAGGTATAGAGGTACAGGAGACAGAATGTAGAAGTAGCAAAAGGGGCAGAATGGTACCTACTAGGAGAATTCAGAAGTTCTGAGTATGGTTTGTGAGGAAGATACAGTAAAAATGCTTGGTGAAACAGAGAAATGCTTGACCATTGAATACCTGTTTGATTCACAGCCTGGAGAATAAAGGTATGACAGAGCAGAAGCTGCCAGCCATTGCAAATGCAGTGCTGAGAGATAGTGAACATGTGGTAGCTGCAGTACCTGAAGCTGTGCTTAGCTAGAAAACAGATTCTGGTGTTAAATTATCAGGATGAGCATGGTAGAGACAAGGCAGAAAATATGTGATTTGCTGTCTGTGGCAGTAAAGTTTTATAAAATACATCGTGGGGATTCTTTTGGGCTTCAAAAAAGAGAAAGGATATACTTTTCAATCTGATAAAGGGGTATCAATTTGTTGACCCCTTCAAGACCATTTCTCTGCTTTTTCCAGTGCATTTCCAGGGCTACAGCTAATAGCAGAGCACAGTCTGGAGGAGGAGAAAGAAAGTGTGTATAGACGCGGATGCTTTATCAGTAAAACAACTTGCTAAGGCCTCCAGAGAGCAGAAGAAAAGGAGAGAGGGGATAACATTTTCTACAAGATGTAAACAGATAAATTAAAATATTGGGTGGAGGAGGGAAGACTGTTGGTGGGGCCTATACTTCATTTAGTTGCTGTGGTGATGCGCATGTCAAGGCTTATACAGCACCTGACACATTGGGTCTTGCTCCTAAGTGCTGCAATAGTAAACAGTTATGATGACGATGATGATACATAAATCCAGAGGCAGAGATGCTTGAAGCCTGAAACCAGAGTTTTCAAGAGAGCTCATCTCTCATTTAGGTGCTTTAACACATGCTCATATTTTCAAAAGCACTCAACCCACTGTTAACACTGCATGTTAAGTGCATAGGAGGGTTTCAATCCAGGGACATCTAAAACACCTGCTGAGGACTGTCACTATGGAATGCTAGATGCCAAACCTTTTTGAAAATCTGGCTTGTTGGGCATGTTGAGGACTTGAAAGTATATCCCTAAGTGTGGGTCCAGTCAGATAGCCAACACATGAGGCTACACACCTCCCCTTATTTACAGGGAAAATAAAGGACTCAGAGAGGGGAGAGATGGGCTTCAAGTACCCTTGGTTATTTTTAGAGGAAGCGCTGGGGATTGGCTTATCCTGTCTATTCAGAGTAGAATGGATGCAAGGTAAAACCCACTCATGTATTTCCAAATGGGCTTGAGGCTCTGAATTCTTACATGCACTGAATGAAGGAAAGTGACTGTGATGAAGATGCAAAATACAGGGTTGCAAATTTGTTCCTTTTTCACTGGGGCAGGAATCCTCTTTTACACAGACTTTAGGGCTTGGAGGAACAGTGGGAGGGCAAGATCAGGGGAGCAAATAGTTTGGGGTACTGACTATAAGGGTACCAGCAAAAGGGTACTACACTTGGCCTTACCTTTGTTATTAATATGTCTTCAGGAGCGGCATGGTGGAAGCCTAGAACGGGGAGCACCAGAAGGGTTACGTCTGAGTGGAGCAGCTGCAGATGTCCGAGCATCAATGTCTAAGAGATATTTAGATCACTCCTCACTCATGATGCAGCAGCAGCAGCAGCAGCAGCAGCAGCAACAGGTAGTACTGGGAAAGCGGGGAAGGTTGAGCTGAACCCAGGCTTCAGAGCACATTAATCTCTGCTTACTAGAAGTTGGGCTGTCAGTCATCTACCTGTGTGATTGGTTTACCCTGACTCCTTTTCATGAAACAGAAAGAGCTATGTCTTTGAGGGTGATGTAGCAACAATGTGTTATGCCAGCCTGGTGACATCTTGTGGCCTGAGATAAATATGTGACTTTGGTATTGTCCTGGGAGCATCAGCGCTCATGGAGTATACCTGCAAAAGTCATAACTCAGCAATACCCATTCTCACTGGAGAGCTGGGAACCAAGTGGCGAAATATGGGGAAATGTTATGATCCAGTAGAGCTTGGGTCAAGACCAAAAATCATCTCAAACAGGTGCAAAATAACACCCTGTGTACACACACATGCATGCATGCAGGCATGCACATGTGCACACACTCACAAACACACACATCCCTCACACATCCACCCCCATGCCTAGGATTTCCTCTCAGTTCTCTAAGACAAATCAAACCCTGCAGCCAGTTTTGTTTGCTCTACAGTGCTAATAGCATTCAGCATCACAGTGCATATTGAGGATGGGACATGAGTTTGTTAACATTGAGAGAATTTTATTTCCTTCAGCACTGCCCCAGACTCCCTTTTCCTGAGGTGAATCCTTGATTCCCTTTTTAGTGATGAGGTCCTTTCCTCTTCGGATTTTCCATGTGCATATAAAAAATACTCTTATCTCAGGATTTTGGGGAGAAAATGAATAATGCAGCCCATCCTGATTGATTTGGATAGGAAACAGCTTTAGAGGGAGAAGGGATTGGCTCTTGACTGCAGTTGGAAATGCTGCAATAATATTGGCCTCATCCAAGAAGAATGCTGTTTCTGTCAGGGGAAAAGGGTATGCAAGAGGAAGGCCAAGAGCACTCCTGAAATGACCTCGTTACATCCCATCAAATAGGAGTGAGGGGACTGTTGAGAGAACAGTACAGTTTGTGACAAGACTTCGGCTCAGGTCTTTTGTGACAAATCTGTCAGTAAGTCACATTAGCTACAGAGAGGAAATACTTGCAAGAAAAAGAAGACAGAAAAGAAAACTTGTTGCTTTAGAGTCCGATTGAGTTTGATTCACTCTAATCACCTTCAGCCAGGGTGCTGACATGCAAACTGAGATCTGGTCATGCCTACCCTTTAGGCTGACAAAACTGCAGGTAAGACCAGAAGGGCATTTGAAATGTCAGGTACTGACAAAGACAAGTAGGAAGATATAGAGGCCAATAGCTATGTACAGAGAACTAAAGCTGCTGCACTTCCTCCCCACTCCCAGCTGATACAGCTGATCAAATACTGCATCACTAAAATGCTTCTGAGCCCTGGGCCAGCATGGCTAGTACAAGATCCAACTCTGCCACACCTTTACCACTAAAATGGGTCGTGGACTAAATAGGCCTGAAGTGAGATGTGACACCCAAGACTTGATAAATCAGAAAAGGATCATATCTGAGGAAGGCGAATGGGTTGTTTGGAGATGTAGGTCTTGGCTGCATCTAACTGAAAGTGTTCCCTACTTGGGCTTGTCTGTGCTGCCTGTAACACTAAGTGCACTCTCGTGCCACTTCTCTGGTTTTCATCTGATATTTTTCTTGCTCTGATCTTTTTTTAACTGCATCAGTGGCTTCTAAGGCCTGTTCCATTGCCTCTGCAGGGAGAAGCAGCACCAAGGGAGAGAAAAGCAGCTGGATATTCCCCAGCGTAAGCGTGTGCCTAGCCAGTACAGATCCAACATAGCCAGATCCTGTGCTACTCTCAGCATAGGGACTTTGCCAGCAAAAAGGGGGATGTGGACAATTGCTGTGAGAGTGGACTGTTGACTGGATCTTTCATACAGATTGATCTAGGGAGGTGATTTCAACCTCTGAGAAGAGAAGGAATGTATATGGAGCCTACCTAGTTTGAGATTCTGAGCCAAAATGACACCCACTGGGAAGGCCACTCCTGTTAGGTGTGTTGCCCTGGAATCCAGTGAACACAGGGGAAAACACTCCCTGATAAATATAAGTAAAAAATGAGTGCCCTGGCTCAATCCTGAAACTGTGACACCCAGTAACTCTGAAATCCTCCATCCCCATGACACAACTGAGTATATTTATGGCTTTTCTTTTGCTCTTTAACTTTCTAGGAGAGGTATGGAGGGAGCCTGGATAGGAAGGATGCCCTAAGAGACCATGGGCAAGTAAGTGCACCATCCGTGCACCGCAGACATACAGATCCACTGCAGCAGCAACCCCAGGTGGGTGGTATGTATAGTATGCCCTTCTCTGTCCTTTACCAGATCTCCGTTCAGGAAAACAGGTAGAGAGTTAACCTATTTACCCACCAGTATGGAGGTCCCACATTGTGGGGTGGAGGGGGAAACACACGTTTGTATTATATCTGGTGTGATGTGATGTGATGTGATGTGATGTGACTGGAGCACCTGAAAAGGACGTTCTTGTGATACATGCTCCATCCCAGCCACTTCAGTTCTGCTTAGAGGAACTATCCCTATATTGAGAAGGATCCCAGGGACTCCTGCTAATGTAAGTCCCAGCCCTAAGTGTCCCTTTTATTCAGGTTTTTGCTGGGATCCTGATGGCTGTTCCATTGATTTCCACACTGATAGCATAGTTTTATTTTCTGCTGTTGAATTTCTTCCTCTCTGTGGTGAGTGTCATGGGGGGATGTTTGTAAGCCTTGTGGTTGACCTTTCCCTATCTCCTTCTCTTCAGCAAACGCTGTGGGTCCGTGCCCTGTATGATTTTGAGGCAATGGAGTATGATGAACTTGGCTTCCGCAGTGGAGACATTGTAGAAGTCCTGGACAGCTCCAACCCCTCTTGGTGGAAAGGTCGTCTGCGTGGTGAACTTGGACTCTTCCCTGCCAACTATGTTGCACCAATCACCCGATGAATTCAGTACACACAGGGATGTATGGTGATGGAGCTGCTCTAAAGTAACAGAGACAGAGAGCATCTCCCAGGCACCTGGAACATAGAGCATTTGTATTATAATCGTAATTTATTGGCAATTGAACCTTTAAATAGTTTATATTAAAGGGTCCTGTGGAAAAGGGTGGGGTTTTTCCCTCATTTTACATCCTGGTGTGGGATGCAGCAAGAACACCAGATTGTCCATAAGGTCTCACTATGTCCTCCCTACATCTCTTTGGATAAATATTGATAAGTTAGGTAGGCCATGCTATAATTAGCTCTGTCATCCAGGAATCCACTTCTAAACAAGGCAGGCTTCAGTTTGTAGGAAACTTCACTTCCACCTTTTGAAACCTGTCACATGCATGAGTCCCTCTGGGCTCAACTCTCTTTTATTACCCCTTTTCTTCAAGGCAAATACAGCAATGGGGAGAGCACCATGGCTTAGTCAGGTGGTAGTAACTGTCTGTGGGTATACTTGAGGAAGGGAGATAAAGTAAAGGGATCTTGAACTCTGACAGGGAATTCAGGGAAAACCTGGCTTTTCAAAGAAGATACCTTCTGAGTTATCCTTCTTGTGTTCTCCTAAGGCATCCCATGATGGGGACACAGCATGAGATGGGATGGGGCCACATGAACTGCTATACAGAGAAGTTCATCTATGGAACCAATATGTGGGAAAAAGAGGAGCTTTGCTGCTTCTAACAGACCTGCCCATACTGTATAACAATTTGTCCATTTCCTAGCTGCCTTCCACAGAAACCCTGCACTTTCTCTTGAGCATGCTGGTAAGCAGGCCTGGCTTTTCAGCCAAGCCAATATTCAGCAGCTGAGAGAAAAGTAGATATTGCTGGTTGTTTTGTTTTGTTGGACTGTATCTTTTTTTACTGGTTTATTGCTCCCCAAAATTCTTTCTATATATTTTAGGGAATCTGGCATCCCTGTGCTTATAAATATGAGTTCCTGGTGTCATATACTGTCCCCCTGGATGTGTTTATGTAAATCCATACGTGTGCTCAGGCACATGCCATCCTATAAGATTATTCAGCAGTGTGGGGAATGACAGAAGGCCAAAAAAGAGAAAAAAAAACAAAACCAGGCATACGGCAAACGTATAGGATTGGGTGTCACCATCACAGTTTTCACACAGCTGATTTGCTGTGCCTTTTATGGCCTCTGGTTTCCATGTGTCTAGTCCAATCGTTCTCAACCTTTTTAGGGTCAAGGGCCCCCTTGAAAAATGCCAGCTCTTAATTTTCATGTGTTATTTTACTACAAAAAAATAGTAGAGCAATTCTTCTTTTGTTGCAAAGAACTCAGAAAGTCTACAACAGATTATAATGTTTTTGATACGGATGATTCACATTTGAAATCTATTTGCACATGTAACAATGCTAACATTGTGTGGTACCCTGCAGCACCCCTAAAAGGTTCTTAAGGCACCCTGGGATGCTGAGGCACGTTGGTTGAGAATCACCTGTCTGGTGTCTTTCCCACCTCTCCTCAGTATCTCTTGTTAAAAATTCTACTGTATGCTCAATGCCAAAAGCAATCTCCTGCTAGTACTGTCATATTTTGGTCCATTAGAGATGCTATACTTGAGATAGGGTTACTAGTTTACTTGTGAAAATGCAGTGAATAATGTTTGATCCATGGAACAGGCTCCTCTATATATCTGGGTTTTTTAGGCAAAATGAGATAAATGCACAGCACAGTAGCAACAAGACTGAGATTTTAAAAGGGGGGAAGTGAATAAATGACACCGCAATGCAAATAAATAGTAAATGCACATTAATATTTGTTAAAACCCTAAGACAGAAACATCTTGATCACTGCTGCTCATCCAAGTTGAAATTCAACAAAATGCCACAATAAATAATACTGTACCTTATCTGGGACCTGAGTCAGTAAGGAAATTCTGATTTGTAGGTCTTTGGAAAGAAGGAAAATACAACATACATGAAAACCAAACCAGATGCATCAAAAACATTGTTTCTGCCCTTTAGTAGTCCCAATTGAAAAAAAACACTAAAACCTTCATGTCAGAGTCTAGCCCAGTGAAGATGACATTGTTCCACTGTCACAAGATGTGCAACATTTGCTTTCATTGAGCAGGGAGCAGCTTTTGTTGAGTGCTGAAGGGAACTGGAAGAAAAGCAGACTACTGATAAATAAAGTAGATTTAAAAAAAAAAAAGCTTTACATATAAAGCTGGTCATTGGTTATAGACGCAAAACTATACATTCAGTTGAATGTGGCATTAGAGAGACAATTTAGCTGTGGTAGAAGTGGGTTTATTCCTGTTTATTCTGAGTGCACATGTGATTGATTATATACAGGCTAGATTTGGGCCTGTTCCAACACCCCTGTGTTCACAAGTGTCTTGTTCTTTGAGTAGTCCCAGCAAAATCAATGGATTGGCATTAGAATCTTGTTCTAAGTGATTCCACAGCTTCAAGGGGAACTTTTTAAAGACTAGGTCAAGACTTGGAAGACGGGAAATTTAGATCAAGGGAAAAAGAAGAACAAGGCAGAGGAAGATATAAGAGGAAAAAAAATCAAAGACCAGCAGAAGTACAGAAGCAATATTAATGTTGACTATTTGAGACTTGGAGCTGACCGAAGAGGACAAAACAGTCTTTCATATTTTCCCTCGTCGTCTTATAACATGTTTCAATTAATTGTTGGTATGTTTAAATTTATTTTATAAGTTGAAACTGAGAATTGCTTTTACTTTTACCGAGTTTCTAGAGATCCAGTGAGTAATGAAGATGTGGTTACAGAACATTAACTGAGGATAATCTGCTTAATGTTCAGATATCTCTTTGCATATTTAAGTCCCTTTGCAAGGATTAACTATTTAATTAAGACTGGACAGTAAGTTGCAAGCACTCCAATGTGAAGTGATGGTTTCTTGGGGTAAGGGTAGATTTCCACATGATTTTTTAAATTAACATTTCAAGAATTAATATCTGAGGCAATTAAATCAATGGATTTATGTGTCTGCTTAATTAGTCATAGGTTCAAGGCTTTAAAATTAGAATGTCATATGCTGCATCTTGCTCGTGGTCATCAACATTTTATAAAGAAATAATCCAAGAATACAGTCTGGGTGATATCCTACTATGACACTAAAAAGGTGGGGACAGGGGTGAGGGGGAGCACTCAGTTAAGTATTTTGCTTAATGTTTGTCATAAGCAAAAATGGCAGCCTTTGAGAGAAGGGATTACAAACAGGGACAAAAGCAAGGAGAGTACCTGGAAAGAAAAGACCTCTTCTTTGAAGGAAATGCTATAGAAGCTGGAGTGCATGTGGCGGTAAGGTAGAACCATGGTTCGTTAAGCACAGCCCAGTTGGGTTCACTTTGTCTGAATTAGCTTTCTGCCATCAGTATGGTGAAAATCCATGTTTTATTTACATCTCAGTGGTTAATAAGGATGAGTAAAGACACTAAGTGAAAATCTTCTCTAACAAAAGCTTTCACTGAACATTCTGCATCACATAACCGAGATGCCTCTGCAAATAAACATGCATCAAGGCCTATGTTTTGGAGACATTTAGAATATGGCTAGTTATATTCTGGCTGCTGCCTAAGGAGAGTGCGTAGGGCTATTCTTAGTACCTCCATGAAAGACAACCTCTGAAAGTACAAACTTCAGGTCAAACAATCAGATCTCTTTCTGTTTCCCAGGCCAGTCCTGTTTTTCAGTGGTCTGTCTTAAAAATCTAGGGTTAGCACAGTGGTATAGCTATGGTGGTTCAAGGAATATTAGACCATTAAAACTGAGCACCTAACTGCTCTATTGTAGACTCAGTGGTTGCCCTTTTCTACGTCTTCCCAGCAGGGGGTGTTGTTGCAGACCCTTGGAAGCCATTGGCACCAGCTTCTGCAGAGTGCAGCTATGGAAGGTCTTCCAGAAAAGGCCAAAAGTGAAAGCTTTACATTGGTACCCAGGGCCCCACACCAATAAGAATAGGGCCCAGAGTAGCAGCACTGGTGCCACCCAGGTAAGCAGGGCCAGCACCTGAGTAGCAAAAGCAAAAGCAGCAATAATCCAAGAGATAAGTTAAAGGGAGTGATGAGCCTGGGTGGGGAGTTGACAGGTGTCTTACATTGCATTTCATTAACCTGGCCAGTTAACATGGGGGATCATTACCTAGAAACAGCTAGTACACCTGACAGTGCCTTGGCATGTGACAAGCTGGGCTAGGACTCCTGTCAGGATCCAGCTCCATTTGTGCAGGGCTTAGCTACCCTATGTGCTGGGGTGTGCACACTGTTCCCAATCACATACCAGAAGTATCTTGCAGCATGTTCCCTCCAGTGCTGTATGTGACCTGCTGCCTCTCCCTACCCTGCACAGCCAAAATGCCTCGCAGTACTTCTTCTCAGCTGCTGCAACTCAGCACCTCCTGTCCACCAGCACTCCTGAGAGCAGCAAGGCACAATTTTGCCTCTAGTCTAACAGAGGAACATGCCTCTGTTTTTCTCAGACATCACAATCTGTTCGGTGTATGTGGTTAAATTGCTTTTAAAGGGACCCCTATAGAGACCGATTAAACTGTTAATGCTCCCAAATGATTCAAGAGCTTCCATTTATTTCCAGAAAAAATGTGTATTGAGTAAAGAGTAACTGATACCCAAGCCCTTTTTAAGTGCTAAAGGGTTTGCATTTCACCAGTAGAAGCAGAAAGTGAATCTTTAAGGGCAAAGCATTGCCAATTTCTCTAGGTTTTTAGCAGCAGCTTTACTGTGACAGATTTCTGATGGTTTAATTTCACGAAATGCAAAAGAAGTCAGTTACAGAAGCAGAACTGACAGAGGGAAAAGTTGTAGATTTAGCCTGGATCTATAAAGGGACTTTGGTGTGGCAGTGCTGAAGACTAGCCATATTCTTGAATGAAAGCAACTATAGCTACTGTGCTTTGCGCTCATTCCAGTGCTGCTGGTGCATGCTTACACGTTTTCAGAGCATGTCTACCCAAACAGAGCCTTTGGTGGACTTAGGCAAAAAGACCAGCTACTTTGTAAATCACAAGTGGGTCTAGGCAAAAGACTGATGCTGAAATGCTTAGCTCATTCAAGATGTCAGTGCCTCAGAGTGGGGAACTTTAGATACCCAAGTAATTTTACCGGTGAAGGCTCAGGTGCCAAAGTAGTGAGGTGGAGTGTGTGTAGATTGCAGTCCTGGATACAGGCACCTAAATTCCACATAAGTTACATTTTCAGGCACCTAAACCCATTTTAAGATCTGGCTCTTCGCCCTCTGGCACGAGATTGCAGAGAATAGGTGGATGAGTAAAAAGTGTTCATTGACCTCAGTGTAGGAGAGAAATTCAAAGCACTCTGAATGTTTTCATTGAGTAAATAAAGCCCACTCAGTTAACGGTGAGTGTACTAGCAAGAAAATGTGCTAGTAAGAAAATGCAAACGATTTGCAAAAAGAAAACGAGCTCAAATAACAATGAGAAGGAAAAAAGGAAGGAAGCTTGTGTAGAAAAAGGATGACAATTAAGTAAAGATAAGTAAAAAGCCAGACCAAAATATATCAAAATACGTAGTAACTGGGAACTGTAGGTCAAACTCTCATCATCAGCAGGAGCAAGTGCTTGTTATCGCAACCTGCGAGGATGTGGCTGTGGTGAATTTGGCTACTACATATGAAAATTAGGATAACTCTGTCAGGAAAGCCATTCACTATAGATGAGTGTACTGCACATTTGAATCCTAAAAGCTGTAAAATTGCAAGAACTTCCTGAAATCATGAGAAAGTTCAGCTCTCTATTTAAAAGACACTTCTGGGAAGCCTTCAATGATAACCAACAGAGATAAATGAGATAAAGAAAGTAAAAGATATTTTTATCTCGTGTCTAAAAGTCATCCAGACAGTGCATCATTTACCCTTTTACTGCATTGAGTGTGTCTGACTCACATTAAGTTTCTTGGAGATAGGATCATGTCTCCCTCTCTGCTATAAAATGCCCATGTTGCCAGTGCTCCAATATTAATAATAATAAATAGTAAGAAATAATAATAATGAAATTGAAAATGCACTTTGCTATGATCAAATAGTTCTAGGAGCTGCAGCATGTAAGTGTTGCACGAGAAGTAGAATGTGGTTCAACATCTGTGCACAGCAAATTTTGATTAAAAAACATAAGCTGTAACTTTTCCATCTTTCTCGATTCTTGCTGGCTCTGTACCTTATGCCATTATTTTTACCAGTGTAAAGTGGGTGGAAGGGCACCCCCTGGCCATTTTGATCAGATAGCTTTTTATGTCCACTCTGCCTTCACATAAATGACTACAGGAGGTTCATAGTAATGGAGAATCAGGCTCCTGTAGTTTTATATCAGCCAACCATAGCTGTGTTTTGACACCAGCTGTTTTCCTGTCATTGATGAAGAAGGTCAATTAGTACAGGCCTGTGTAAATGATTTAACAAGTGACTAAGAGAAATGAAGAAGGCTACTAAAATATAGAGAGGATGCCTTAAAACATTAGGATGAATAAATAATAACATTTAGAAAGTCCAGTGGGCTTCTTTTTGGGCAGAACCCTGAACTGAAGATCTTGGATTTGCTATAAATACTGAAAAAATAAATTCTCCCAACCTCTTATCAGTGGCTCTTGTTAAAGTCTTTCTGTTCAGAAGAATATGAAAGATCTAGTCTTTTCTTTAACTTTAAATTAGTATACAAAAAATATTTCTGACATGTTTGGACTTCTATATTTCCTAATCAAGTTATTATCCAGGAAAGTTACCTGGGAAGGAAATCCAAGAATTTCAAAAGTTTTCAGAAGAATAGATTAGCTGAAGATTTCTTGCTGTCCTGTAACCCCACTAAATTAATAGCTCATCCTTTTAATTCTGCTTCTGAGTGCAGCTATCATTCACGTTTATTAGGCAATGAAGCACTCAAGTGCTTACACAACACAATTGTTAACATCAGCAATCAAAATTATAGCTAGAATCTCTCATTTGAAATGGGTGCAAGCATGAGTGACTGGTGCTTCCTGAGCCTGGGGTGGGGGCATCCACAGAAGCTGCTGATGGTGGCAGCCCTGTCAGGGGGAGCACCAGCCCTACTGACAGTATCAATGTCAGCTGCCAGGGGGTCATGTGCACTCCCATGCACCCTGTACGAGTCACCTATGGGTGCAAGTTTCATGGAACAGAAATTTCATACAGCAGAAAAGTTATGCTGACATGAGTAATCCAATCTCTTCCTGATTTAAGGACTGGAATAAAAAGACACTGGTACTAAGACTCAGGTAAGTATAACCAGTGGCTCCAAGAATGCAGTGGTTTTGCCGTCTCTTGGAATCTCTAAATCTTGACCAGGTGTCTTCCCAAATGATGTGCTCTAATTCAACTACAAGTTATGGGGTATGAGGCAGGAACCTCAAGGAGAAATCCAATGGTTTGTGGTATACAGAAAGTCAGACTATATGATCATGATTGTCCTTTCTGATCTAGGAATTGCAGATCTGAATAATAAGATGTCAAATATTGTTTATCAGCATGAAACACTAATGCTGGAGATTGCCATTACTGTAATGCATTTAAATAGCTGTGGACTGGTTCTCCGAAGTGCCAAGTACCTGCAACTGTAGACTGAAGTCATTTCTGAACAAACATTCCTCTTTCATTTAGGTGCCTAACCATGACATTGAGTGCCCAGGTGCAAGCACATCCAGCTTTGAGAAATGTGGCCCATATGTCCTGAAGAGAGCTTGGGTCAGATCCCAAGCTAGGGAAATTCTGGGTAGATCCACTTCAGCTGATGAAACTAGGCTAATTGATACCATCTGAGGACCTAGATCATTCTTCCATAAAGACATCATTGTTATTTTAGTAAGATCTGCATGTACAGAGCAGCAGGTGTGTGCAGTGCTTTGCTGGTCTCATTTGAAATGATAATGACCCCCTCTCATCCATTGATGTGAGTCTGCATAAGAGTGTTGAATCTCATCTGAATGATTGCAGACCATTTCACCAGATTATCCACATTATTCTGGATTTTAGCTGTACCCACCAGAGAGTCTACAATTCCACCCAACTTCATGTCATCCATAAATTTGCTAAACATGCACTCAATCCCATCATCCAAATAATTAATGAAGATACTAAGCAATACCAGAGGCCAGGACAGACCCCGGGCAACTCCACTCGATACCTCCTCCCAACTAAACATTGAGCACAATGATCCAACTGGTTTTGTATCCACCTGGCAGTACTCCTCTCATCTGTATTTCCTTAGCGTCTTAATGAGAATCTCATGGGAGGCAGTGTAAAAAGCCATGCTAAAGTCAAGGTATTTACATCTCTTCACAATTTAGCCCTTTTCTATAGACTCTGGACTCCCAGGTCACGGAGGCTTAATTCCATTATAGTCTTTAGCCTCTTAGCTCTCATATCACAGTTCTGACCTACACTATTTTACCATTACCACCCACCTAGCTTCTCTCTTAAGCATGCCTGTGCTTCCCTGCACTATTATTTATTAGTAATTGTATCACCATAGCCTTTAGAAGGCCTAGTCCATGGCCTGGATCCCATTGTGTGCTTAAGCTGTAGAAACACAAAACAAATTGCTTGCCCCAATTTGCTTAAACTCTATGATGAGAAAGAGAAGGGAGCATTTAGAAACAACAAAACAGTATGACAGGGAGTAGTATCAGTGTACCAGTGGCCCCACCTTTGTCAAGTTTAAACTGCCCTCCCCAAATACATAAAGCCATAACTTTATCCTTCCTCTTTAAACTTTGCCCATGCTTCAGTTCCTACAAAGCCACATCAACTGCTTCAGTGCCTATAAAGCCATATCAGTTTTGCCTGACTAGATGAGAAGCCCCTCCTCTATCTTCCTTTCCTTACCCCCTTACTCTTCCTAACTCCTCCTGCCCCCCTCCTCTACATTACTTCCAGTTCCTAACTAAACAACTAACAAGTCTATACCTGTCATCTGCCTTTTCATGATTGTTCCTATCTATCTATACTCCTTGGCCCCACATTTTGTCTGTTTTAGTGTCTTTTAGAATATGTGTCAGGAACTGTGCTTTCATCTTTGTATATATGGCCATCCAACATCTTGACAGATCAAAGGAAATGCAACAAAGTCAGTCAGTGGTACTTGGCAGTGGTGTGGGAGAAGGGCCCAACGCACAAGTGGCAAACCTTCCCACAGTGGCTACAGATCCACTCATCAGATGGAGATTGAAGCGCACGCTGCTTCCTCGCTCACCTGCAGGCCTCAGCCTGGGCTCTCTGATGGCTCTCCATGGTGACTGCACCAGCCCTGACCCAGCTTCTCCAGACTCAGCTGTTGTGGGCAGGGTTCTCCCAGTTGACTGTGGGAATGCTGAATCTCTTGAGATCTTGCTTGACCGTGTCACTGTATCAAAGCTTTGGCCTTCCTCTACATCATGGGCAGTTCTTGAGTTGGCCATAGAGCACAGCCTTCAGTAGACAACCTTCAGGCATGCACTCCGTGTCCCAGCCAGCAAAGCATGCAAGCATCCAGCATAGTGTCCATAGACTGTAGGCTAGTCTTTTCATCTTTGTACAGCATCCAGCAAAATCAGGCTCCAATCCTGACTGGAACCTTTGGGCACTGTATTAATATAATGAATTAATATTAATTAATGACGACTGTGATGAGTTGGAGCCTCTATGAGCTTGAGAGTCCAGAGTCTGCAGGTTTGGCAGAGGTTAAGCCTGACATTAATCTGTACCTTTTATTAAGAAAACAAAGTATCCTGGGATGGGAAAGCTCAGTGTCCTGCAACCCATGCTCTCGCTTGCTGGAACCCCCAGAGGAAGTAAAACAATGAGGACCTACTTAGCATCAACTAACCTTCTCTGAGAGAGAAAGAGGTAGGTCCAGGTCCAGGTTGGAAATAGGGAACACTCTTGAAAGCTTGATTCTTGTTGAAAGCCTTGCTACCATGGTGACATTGGAGGGCCAGAAAGCACTGTGGAAGCTGAAAGACTTCAAAGGTATTTAGCTTCCTTAGGAAGTTAGACACTGATTGAATTGGGGCTTAGGCACCTCTATAAGAATTAAGGGTGTGTACAGAAATGCACTATGCATGTTTTACAGGACTGTAATTTAGAGCACTTTTTATTGCACTATAAATTTACAGCACTCTTAAACATGACAGAACTTGAGTGTTTTTTGTTAGGGGAGAGGGCTGTGAGCCTCCCAGCAATTTCCAGGCTAGGAGGCAAGTGGTGCTCCGCAGCCTCCTGGGGCTTCTTCACTGGTCAGAAGTTTGAACGCAGTACAGAAGTTATTTAAAGCACTGTAGGTTGCTAAAAGGCTGCAAAATACAGTGCTTCAAATTTTAATACTGCATTTAACACAGGTTAATTTAAAGCGCTGTACCTGTTTTTAAAGTGCTGTAAAGCCATGCACTGCTGTTAAGTTACAACAATAAAGTGCTTTAAATGGCAAAAAAGCTACCTCTGTATACACTTTAAGCATCTAAATACTACTGGAGGAAAGCCTTGATGGGGCTCCTCCTGCCCTGCAAAATCTGCCTAGCTCTTTGAAGAGTCCCACATTTGGAGGCTGATCTCTTGCTTGTTCTTAGGTGAAAACTATGACTAGGAAGAATAGAACTTACCATCCTCTTTGTGAGTGCTTTCTGCATAAGGAATAGTCATACTTTCCAGATGACATGCGTTTACCATGTCTTCCCTTTCCCTCCTCATTAATATTTTTGCCATGGTCTTTGATGGCTTTGTTTATGCTACTGCCTGAGGTCCTGGAGGCCTATTATCTTCCCCTAGTGACACTTTGGTACCAGTAGAACTAGTCAGAACAGTTAAAAAGTAGTTAGTAGTAAAATAGGTCAGCAATGTTTTCACTTTTGTGTGCATCTGATAGAATTTTTTCCAGCTTTCTTGTCAAGGGAGATCACCTGCGACAATGTTACAAATGCAAAATCATAGGTACTGCAGGAAAAATAAGGACCATTTTGTAACACCTCCCTTCCTACACTGTAAATCTCTCTGGTCCATCTGTGCCCCATGACTCCACAGCTCCACCATACACATCTCTGACTCCCTTCCCTCAGGCCCTAGCATCCATATTTATTACCTGCTTTCCCATGCTCACAGCCTCCACATCTTCTAGCATATCCTTCAATCATGCCATTTTTTAATCATCCAGGATATTATCCTTTCCATGCACATGCCCAAGGTGATTTTCCTTGTAATAACCTAGGTACTGAACCACAGGTACTAGAACCAGGAAGAACCTGTATTTACAATCGTCAGTAAGCAAAGAAAGTTATCAAACATCCTGACAGTGTTGGAATGGGACTCTGTGTGCTAGTGTTTGTTTTCTGCTCCTTGTCTCTACTGTTTACTCTCATTTCATCTTCTGAAAAGCTGCCCAGTGAGGGAAGATGACTGTGCAACTTCCCTGTCTTAAAGCAAGCTGTTGAACAATGGACAGTGAACGATCTGATTGCAGTTTGGGATCTGTGTAAGTTGAAGATGTCTCAGAGATAAGAGTCAATTTGTTTAAGTTTGTGGGTAGCATGGGTGCATGCATTTGTTATGGGTTACAAAACTTCTCTTCGTTTGAGGTTCCCCTGTCTGTTAAATGGGGATAATAATATTTAATTATATTGTGAGGACAAATTAATGAAGGGTTGCACAAGCATTTAAAGATTAAATGCATTCTATTGGGGCTAAATGTAATTTTTTAATATAGTAAAAGAGAGGTGGTTATTTTGATGCTTGTGCCTAGGGTCTGGCCTCCATGCATGGTTTGTAGGTAATTCATCTTTGTGCTTGCATGTAAATTTGGGGAAATGTTTTGGTGGGTGGTAGCTAGGAAGAAGGCAGTTTGTCGTCAAAGCAGATGGAGGGTTAACATTGAATTTGTAACATTTCCTTCTGACTTTCAAATATTCCTAACTGAAACTGATCCAGAATAGGAGCAAAGAGGAAGAGAAAGTAGAAATGGGAGCAGAACTAGAAAGTAAAGAAATGAAAATAAGAATGTCTGATAAGGATTGAAAACTGAAAGACCAAAAGTATAAAAAATAAATTGGAAGAGGAAATAAAAACAGTAGGGTGAATTAAAAAAGAAAGAAGAAAAAACCCTGAGGCACACAAGTTTAAAATTATGTACATTGAATTACAAACAAAACTAAACAGCTGTTTAAAAGAATTTGCATGGAAAGATAAGGAAAAAGGAGCAGAATGGAAGAGAGAGCAAAAACAGGAGGCATGGTTAGGTTGCATTTTTCCCATCTTACTGACTGAGATCAAGTCATTATTTTATTTCCTACTTCCACATACCTTGAAGAGATATCATATATTTTAGACATTTTCCTCTGTACATTGTCTCCTGCTTCCTGGTTAAGGTCATAAGAGCTATGCATGGATGCTTCTGTCAATCTGACACCAGGCCCTGTCTGGTTTCATTTGGTCTTCACATGACTCTAGAAAATTAATGGGACAAAATCATATTCACTGACTTGTTTCAGGACTGATTCAAGCCCATTATTCTTGTTAAGTAGAATCAGCAATAACCAATGTGCTAAAAAAGCCTGATCCAAAGCCTGTTTCAGATTGGACCTGGAACATGTTATGAATAAACATGCAGAATAAAAATCAAGGCTTAGATTCACACTCACCTAATGAATATAGTCTATGGATGGGTAAGCCTGTGTGAGCAGCCTAGAGGAGTTGACACAGAAAGAGTGAAGTGCTGGATAACGATTTGACCTTGCAGTGTTGGGCCCAAGCTGTCTGTGGGTTGTTCTGGCCTTGCTTGCATAGCCACACTCCAGGCAAGTGAAGATTTGTACCTACCATCCGGCAGCAACATCACTGCATTCCCACCCCTCTGCCTTCTTCCTCCTTTTCTTTGTCCCCTGCGCCGTTTTGTCCTTTATCTCATCTCTAAAGCTTCTCCTGTCTCTCTCCAGCCTTTCACCTGAAAGCTCCTGCTTTCTCTTCCCTCTTTATTCTTTCATTCCCTTCCCCACATCCTCAGTTTCTCTTCTTACAGGCCATCTTTCCACACTCAAGCACACCCTATATCCTCTGTTCTTAAAAACGTTCTATTAAGATTTTCCCTCTCTCTCTTCCCTTCTCTTTGTTCTCCAGATTTATTCACCTTGAATTTGTTTCTTTCTGTTTTCTTCAGCTCCACACAGCCTTACCTCTCACACTTCACAGAAGTGCCCTCACTGAAGTCTCTTATGATCTCTTCCTGGACAGTGTAGGCTAGGGGCCTCTGCACTGTCACTGATCTCCCTGATATAGCTGCTGTCTCTTACACTGTTGTTGATTGTTCATTCCTCCCCTCGTCCTTCATGGCTGCTTTTCCCTAGCCTTTAGCAACATTGCCAGATGGAAGCTGTTTTTTCTTGACTAGAGTGAGGCTAACAGAGATACTCTTTCTAATTTTTTATTTTGCTTTTAGCATTTCTTTTTGAGCTTCCCCCTCCTGATTTCTGCTGGGGCTGCTTCCACTCCTGTCACTTTTCTCCTTACCATCTCTCCTGAGTGATGGTGCCTGCTTTTGTAGTTTCTAAATGCTGATGACCCTTACATCTACCTCCATATCCTCCACCTTTCACTCTGTGCCCATTCCACATCTCTTTACTCTCCAAAATCTGCTCCTAGCTGACTCACCTTCACCTCAATTCAGTGACCTAAATTAATCCGTTGAATAACTCTACTGACTTAAATTGACGTAAATGGAGTTACATCAGGGCTGAAATTAGCCCGATCTATCTAAACTAGCACCTACCTTTCCTAGCAAGCCCTCCCTTCTCCCTTTTTCTCTGTTGTTTGCAACAACATCAGCCTCCTCCTTATCAGCCAAGTTTTTAATCTTTGTGTCAGCTTTTACTTTCCTCTTTTTTTCCTTCTTTTGCATTCAGGCCCTCTAACAGCTATATGCTGCTATTTCCCGCTCTGCAGTTTCTCCAGTGTTCATTCTTTTCCTTCCTGTCCTATTAGCTAACGTGACTAACCATCCTGAATTTTTCAGGACAGACTCAAATGTTAAGGCTGTGTCCTGATGTCCCCTCAAGGCACCTGAAATTTGGACATTTGTCCTGAATTTGAAAAATTGGTCAGAGATTGGTGCCAAGAAAGCATCCTTCTGTGCTTCTGAGAGAATGCAGCATGACACTGCCTGGAGACAAGACCATGAACCCACACTGAGAGCAAAATAGCCATGTTCAGAGTGCACTATGCCCAGGCAAATTAGCTTTGTCTCAGAACAGAGCTAATTAGTCTGCACACAGCACTGCATTAAGGCAACTACATTAAGCAGAACTCAAACTGATATAGACTGCTTCTGGTTCTGGAAGTGTTTGGAGCACCTGAAATTATGTCACAGGTTTTGCTCCCTGTGAAGGCTGGTCACTTCATTATTACCAAGGTAGTCCGGTGTCCTGAAATGACCAATATTGCTTCTGCTGCTGTAAACTCTTCCCTGGATTATCCAACCTGGAACTGCCATAATTGACTTTCTGTCTCTATCCACAGTTTTGTATCCCCTAGGTCACAAGTTTGTACAGTAGCTTCTCTTTTCCATTGATTTTTTACTATTAGTATTCATTATTAGTGTTACAGTAGCATGGGGGAGACATGCTAAAATCAGGGCCCCATTGTGCTGGGTACTACAGAAGCAGGTAACACAAAGACACAAATTCCTCTCCAAAGACTTTACATTGTTTACATTTTAAATAGACAAGACTGACTTAGGTTGTGAGGGGAAACGGAAGCACAGAGAGACGTATCAAGTTTGTTCAAAGTAGTACTTCAGGTCAGGGGCAGAGCTGTGAATAAAATTCAGGTCCACACTGTCAGTGTTCTAGTTTCTCTGTGTAATTCCACTTCTGCCAATGACTCTGCTTTAAATCACTTCTTGGACTATCGTTCATTATGCCTTGGTGCACTCAGATGTTTACACCACTCATTTATCTTCTTCCCCATTTCTTGACTTGTTCTCTTTCACCTCACCCTGGCTGCCCAGGACAAACTCCCCATTAATATTGGACAAGTTTCCTTCTTTTCCTTCTGCAGAAAACACCAAGTGCTGTGAACACCTGGTCCTTCCTTTGTTCTCAACTGCGTGATTTTGAAACGTTTGATGTTACATGTGTGGATAGCTCTTTGGGGCAGGGACTTGTTCTTCAAGTCACG
The DNA here is from genome assembly GCF_000455745.1 of Alligator sinensis. Classification (NCBI taxonomy): domain Eukaryota; kingdom Metazoa; phylum Chordata; order Crocodylia; family Alligatoridae; genus Alligator; species Alligator sinensis. Next base: position 3,489 of record NW_005842400.1, on the reverse strand, counting down.
TATTGTGTAGTTCATTAGAAATCTGAAGCAGTATACAAGCAATAGAGGTTCTAAAGGTCATCTCAGGTGTTATGCATATTTGCCTTCCAAACAGAAACCAGCTTAAAGAAAAGGGAGGGGAAGACCACATGTTATCTGAATAAGTGTTGTGTGAGGCAGGAAATCAACAGTGTCCAACTGATTCACCAGCACAGTGTCTGTAGAGCTGCCTAGATATGGACAAATAAACAGACCCATCCAAATTTATCATGTTACAGTTGTCTGAATCAGCCCCCCACCTGGTCGATACAGCAGGCATAGCACTGTGTGATGTTGTATCACCACAATCAGTCCAAAAGGTATTCTCTGCTCTGGAAACACATTCCTGGAGCGAATTCACTTCCCATCTTAATTTGCTGTTTCAAATTATTATATAATGTTTAAAAGGCAGATGCTGATTCCCATCCTAGAAGTGTTTGCCTTACATCGTTGGGTGAAATGATCCTTCTGCCTCCCCTTATGTATGTCACGAGGAAGGGTACGAGGCTAACACTTATATAAAGCACTGTGAAATCCTGGGACTAACGCTTATTAGTCCAGTCCTTCCTAGGATTAACTGATGGTTTGTTCAGCTATCTACAGTAAGTTATGGAAGCTTAGTGTAATTATGAAAGGAACGGGCATCTATGTCATAAAAACCACTATCACGTTCTCCACCAATCGGTACCCTCAGCACAGTGGACATACACCCATGAAGACTGAAGTCTCTTCTGACACCGAGAGGTGATCTTAACTCAGGGGCCAGTAACCTATGGGCCACAGGCCGAATCTACAATCTAGCCCACAGAGCTTTTGATTCAGCCTGTTAGACGTGGGGCTTCAGAGGCATTTGGCAGTGGGGAGTTTTGGCAGCGCTAGCAACTGCTTTCTTGTGCTGCCAGGGGATAAACACCAGCTGTGGGCACTCTCTCTGTGCCACCACTGAGATGAGTAGCAGCAGCACACATAGGACAAGCTAATGGTGGGTTTCTCCATGCTAATGAGGGCAAGAAGGGAATGACTGCAATCTATGATTGCTTAGAGCTGAACCCAGGACAGGGACCACAGACATCTGGAGCAGGACAGGCTCTGAGATTAGCCAAAGATAGGGCAGGGCTGTAGCTGGACCACTAGCAGTGCAACTCCTGCTAATTTTGCCCCCCCTGTCCCCCAGGGTCAATTCTTGGGCCTGAAGATGACCCAGTCACTCCCACTTTGCTATACTGCTGCTTTCTGCCAATGCATCTAAATGCTGAAGTAGGCAGAAGATGTGGTAAGCCATACTGCAGGAGTTCATAGCCTCCCTGAAACTTTTATATGTAAGCAGGATTGGGTTGAGTCAGTGTTTGGATGAGGCTGTCACAGAACCCAAATGCTTCAGGAAGTTTGTGCCTGCCTCAGAAGATGATTAGTGTTAAGGATTATAGGTTCATTAAATGATGTATCAAGAGTAGACAGAAAGAGCCATTTTCCCCTTGCATGATACAACTGTGCTACTTCCAGTGGCATTTTGGACTGCGGTGCATGTTGCTATGAAACTGATGTTTTGTTATCATCTTAGTGCATCTTTAAATTTCTAAGAAGTCTTGCTGTGTGCTAAGTTTAGTGGCCATTTTGTCCTCAGTTACTGCAGCCTGAACAGAATACATTTTGCATGCAGTGCTCTGATTTCTCTTGGTTCAGTTTCCTCAGTGTAAAATGAAAAACAATTTGGCTCTAGTGTATAGACCTAACGTGTGTATGCTAAACCAGGTGTTCTGGCTGCTAGAGATGCCAGGAGCACTAGCTAGGGTCTCCTGTCCAGATTCAAACCTAGAATATGGCACTGTATTCACCTAAACCTTCCCTTGCCATTTTCTTTGCAAAGTACTGTATCTTGTGACAGTGTCTAGTTCTACTGCATTCTCATGCAGATATGGAGATATTTAAATGGTTACTGAGTGACTTAGGTTTCTGTTACTTGCATTCCAGCAATGTAGTTTGGTACTCATAAGGTGTAGCATAACATAAAACAGATTCTTAAGGATTATAGTAAAATTCTTTCCCATGGGTTACAGATCCTCTGAACAGGTTTCCAGGAAGAAAATACTACTGCCTTTTCTGTTTGTTTTTTCTCTGACTCAAGAGTTGCCAATGTTGTACAGCACTGCTAATGAACTGGAAACCTTGAGAGTTGGAAGGGGTTCAAGGCTACAGTTAAAACTGAAGCTAACAGTTGCCCTCATAAAGTGGTAGACAGCTGACACTTGTCTTACAGGATTTGTCTTCAGCATTTTTTCTCTGAATTAAACATGTCCCAAATTGCAAAGTGTTTTGATAATGGCACCATAAAACTGTTGTACCTCCCCCAACCCAATAAACATGCCCATTCTGTCTCATAAAACCTGCATTTATCTGTCACCGCTATGCTTATGATCTGTGAATCTGTTTGTCACCCCCCACAGTCTGTTTCCCTGTACTGAATTTCAGCCTGTTTGTCCAATATCTCTTCTTGAAGTGTTCCCTAACAAATGAAGTTCCTTTCCTTTCCTTTCCTTCTAAGACGGACTTGTTTTCCATAACTACTATAACTGACACTGTTCTTCTGCCTGGTTAAATTTGTAAAGTCAGGCTTGCCTATGACAGCTCCTCTTCTCTACACACCAAAACTGCAGCATAATCCTACCCTTTTCCCCAAACATTTTGCAGGCCTGACCCTTCCTCTGTTTTGACAGTGAGAACTTCCACACATGGCCTGGCCATCTCCTGTTAGACTGCTGGAGCTTCCTACTTTCTAATGCCCCATTACCTTCTACTCTGCCTTCAGGGCGTCCATTACTGTGTCTGCTAAGGTGATCTTCCTCACTTATCAAGTGTGATTATATCACTTCTGATGGTTATAAAATGATATTTAGAGGTATGCTTTTGGGACTAGCTTGTAGGTAGAGCAGATATGCATTGGAACAATGGTCCAGGGAAATGGCAATGGTTAATTGGTTTCTAAAAGCCTGTTTGTGACAAAGTTTCCTTCAAGGCAGACATACCATGTCTGAGGTCAATGGACAAGGGGCATAAACAGTCTGGGAAATGTGTAGAGTATACCCATAACAGATATAAGGGACTCTGCAGCATTGGCACCAGTTCACAGTGCCCAATTGCAGAGTCTTTGGGATTTCCAGTTTTGGTAGATGGAACAAATTAGGAGGTGGGGGCATGCCCAAATTAAAACGCCAGTAAATGCCCAAATTAAGATGTGTGCATGTGATAGGCTTGGGAAACAAAGGAATATGCTGACAAAACAGCATGTGGCTAGCATGACAATCACAGTGAAACCAGTCAATGGTACTTGGAGATGCAGAGTCATCAGAAGGAGAAAGAATACAAATGGAGAGATTTCAGAGCAGCAAAGGGTCCCCAAGGGGAGAAAATGAGGCCATCATGGACAGAGGGCACACCACCAGCCTGTCTCACCCACCTTACTGGAGGGGAAGG
>NW_005842399.1:1362960-1407764 GCF_000455745.1 Alligator sinensis | reverse complement strand
AGGGAAGGAGGCACGCTGCAAAACCCGGCTGGCCCGTGGGGGCTGCCAGCATGGCAGAGGGCCTGCGCTGCAGCAGCATTAATCACCGCTTGCCTCGACTTTCTTCATCCCAAGCATGGCACAGCCCTGGGCTGAGGGGGCACGAAGGCCGGATCTTTGCGCGCGGTTGGGTTGCTGACCCGTGAGGGCGAACCGGCTTGGCGTGGTCCAGCTGATGGGCACAACCGTGTTTAAAAAGGGTCTTTCAGGAGCAGCTGCAGGGGACGTCGGAGGGGAAACCAGCCGAGGCAGGAGGGTCCGGATCCACAGGGAGCGAGCGGATCTGCAGGCCCAGAAAGGTCGAGCCCGAGGGAGGCATGGCGAGATGCAAACGGTTGTCTGTGTGTGACGGGGACAGCGCGCACCCCTCCCGAACAATGCTGGATTTTACTCGGTAGTAAGCGTCCAGGTAGCTAGGACTAGCTCTCCGACGCTGGCCGCCTCCAATCAACGAATGGGGAATAATCCCATTTAGTAGGACACGTTGCCATCGGTGGAGCCAAGGGCTTGATGGAACCTTAAAACTAATCAACTTCAGGTGAGACAACGAGGCCCATAAATTACAGACGTCTGAGCCCCCACGCGGATATCCTCATCCCACTGCAGTGCATTAAAGGCTTCTGAAGGACGGCTTCACCACCGTGCTTTAACTCCAGCACGTAGTCATCACACTTTAGTGGCTTGCCATCGCTTCCCCGCCCAGATACACCTCAGGAGTGGAACCGGGTCCTGCCTCAGCAGCAGCAGGAGAAGAAGGAGTTCAGCAATGCAGAGGAGATGCCCGGTGCTGAGCACCACTCAGCGTTCAGTCTGGATCCTATCCTTATAGAAGAAGTCAAGCAAACGCCCAGTTCATTGCAATGGAAGCAGGAACAGGGCCTCAGCTTACACAAGTTCCCATCTCTTTTGAGCCTAGACTGGGCACTTGTATTATCTTCCCAGCCATACTAGTGTAGGTCGAGGGTAGCGCAAAAAAGTCCCTCGGAGCTCGGCTGGACTCCCACTGAGATCAGACTCATGAAGAAAAAGGGACAGTTTAATACATGAGATCAGAAACTGCCCTTTTTTTCTTCATGAGTAATAAGATCCATCTGCTGGAACTAGGATCTGCAAGAGCAACAGAAAAATAACTTGCCCGAACACGCATCTGCGTTCAAGTGCTTAAGTATTCCTACACCAAATATTAACCTGCATGCACTCCTATTTGTTTCCACTCAGGAACCAGTGACATCAGTAAATCCCAAGGATTGAAATGCAAGGGAGAGAAACTCTGGCATCCTCTCGTGGAGGTAAATGGAGTATGACACAGCCCGTAGACATGGGTGATTCAGTGCGAGAGAGCACCGCTGTGCTGTGGGATTCATAATGTTTCTTAGCCGAAGACAAACTGCTCTGTGCATTTCAAAAGACGCAAACTTCACACTTCTGTTTGCTGGGGATTTTACCCAGTAGGTCGAGCTACCTCCTCAGGTCAGATCAGGCATTTTTAGGCCTTTAATGTTTTTTAAAGTGATATGCTTTTTTTAGGCCCCAAATTTCACACACCTTAAAAGCGGCCCACCAAATCCCTGGCTCTGCTGCTTTCCAATACTGATCAGGTGACTGAATTACATGCATTTCTAACGCTGCTGCACCCGCAGGCCATTCGGTGAAGAAGTCCAGCATGGGAATGGATATAGCTTTCATTCCCAGTCACACTCTCCTGCTCCCATCAGTGGTACGCATTAACAGACTTAATATAATTACTTTATATGACAAAAATTTGCTGGTGGTACTTAAGGTTGAACTGAAAAATGTTCTGGTAGTACTTAAGGTTGCATCAGTTTAAATTGGTGGTACACAATCTGACAGAGTTTGGGAGCTGCTGCCATAAAGTATTAGCTGTCCACAGCCTCCCAATCTGTGGTGGGGGTCCCCTGCCAGGGACATCCCTGGACCTGCCAACCTGGGAGAGACTTTTTTTTTTGGTTTCCTCCCTTTAGCTGTACTGAATGGCACGGATTCTGCAGGGAACAGGAATAAAAGTTATTCAACACGTATTGGAGTCAGTGACATGAGCACATCTAATTTCTGTAAATGCTGTACCTACACAGGAAGCAGCCTATTAAGTAAAAAGGTAGTAATCCTACACAGTCCCCTTTTCAGAGTCAGGCAAAGGAAAAGAGGCAGTGGGGGGTGTAAAATGGGAACAGAGGAGTTACTAAGCAGGGTGTTTGTTTTCCACTAAGCTTCTGGATTTAAAAAGACCAATTCTTCACGCGGTGTGGTACACACCGGGCAGAATGCAACTCTCAAGAGTTGCACTGTGCAAAACTTTGCATTTCCAAATATCCTATTGAGTAGGTCACACTGAACTTCTTGGCACTGAATAAACCTTCTGTTATAGGCTACGTGTCTCAGTATCAGGGGTGAGGGGAGAACTGGGGCTTTAAGAGTACACAGCAGGGCTTTTCTTCCACTAAGACATGCCACGAGAGCAAGGGGTGGAAAGGCATCCTGCAGGGAAGCTTCAGTTGTAAATAGTGGGGCAAGAAATCATGAGGGTGATAGGTCCTGCCAAGACTTGACACTTGACCACTACTCTCCCAAACGGTGCAGCGGCAAAGTTTTGAATTAGCCGTGCACAAGGGACTGACAGCATCAATTTTGAAACAGCCTGGGAGAGGAGAGGATTTCTCTCTGGAGATCCCTTCATCACTGGGAGAAGTACACAGGAGCCAAACATTTGAGGACACTGCCAGCTCTCATCAACCATCCTGAACCAGCCACCCCAATTGATTCTGCTACACACTTGTCTATCTGTAATGACAGCCACTACAGAAGGTTAATAGACAATGAACTGTAGCCTAACAAGGTCGTTTCCTGAAATGATTCGCTGATCGTTACATCTGACCTACTAGATAGGGGAAATTGTGCAAGAAATACCAAAGCACTGAGAGGCCGGAAGCCGAAAGAGTGCTCCTGCCCTCTTGTGAGCATTCAGTGTATGCAGGTGTGGGATTTTTTTTTATTTTTTTTTAATTCTAATCCCATATACTCAGTCTTTGCCTGCTCTTCTCTGTTGTGCATTCTGGGATAATGCTGTCTCTCCTGGTGCAACATTTTGAGAACATCCTGTCATCGGCTGTGGAAAGGGCAGTGAGGGTTTATGGCTGAATACAGCAGCTCAAATTGGCCACGGCAGGCAGGTTAGGGTGCAACTACAACAGTGTAGTCAAATATAATCCCATAAGGATTTAGGTAGCCACTGGCAGGATGTTCTCAGTGTTTTAAGGTTGTTTTGCAGAAGCAAGGACTCCCACTGGAGCGCTTACAGGAACAAGGACGACCACAGAGAGGGGGCTGGCAGGATTTACAGAGAAAGACTGGTTACTACTGGTTGCTCTAGATCACAGCTTCTGTAGGAAGAAACCACTCTGTACAAAGACCTGACAGTGTGCCTATGCATCCAAGAGCCCAACGCCACCCGACTGGCATAATCCGTCCTCCTGACTGTACCCAGCTCAGTAGCTCAGGACAAGAGATGAAGATTCCCAGCCAGTAAGAAATGGAAAAACTACATTAGCTGAGGAAGTCTCAGGATGTTCATCCAATACGAGTCAGCACAGCTCCTTTGAGTCCAGGGGCATTGCACAGTTTTAACATGGAGGTGGGGAGGGCAAGAACCAGGACTGGGAGTATAGGGTAGGTGTAAGGGAATAAAGGCCATTTACCAGGCAAGGAACGGTGGCTATGAATTGGGATGGAACAAGGACAAGATGTAGGAGGGGAGATAGGAGCAGAAGGAAAAAGGTGGGAGTAGGCAAGGACACAAGGTTCTGTGCTAGTCCCATGGAAAAAGATAGCATGTGATCACATCATTAAAGTCTATCACAGATGAGTAAGGGTGGGGGAAAATTCAGGCTACAGGGATAACCTTAACGTTGGCATTTGATCACTTTGAAGCGGTCAGCTTTGCAGCTCCAGCAACACTCTTTTACTGAGTTGTTACTAGTGGAAAGAGCTGTGAGGCCTTGACTGAAACCTGGGCCCTGCTATTCCAGCTGTTCTGCAAACACTGACGGACTGTCCTTGCCCTGAAGAGCTTACAGTCGAGGCAGAAAGCAACCCAGAGAAGACAAGGGACTTTTGCAACAACAACAACAACAAAAAGGCGCAAAGCAGCTATTTGGTAGAGCCAGAGTCAGACCTTCCCTCTCCTGAATCTCACTGTAGCTAACTCACTGTGCTGTACACCAGCATTTCTCAACCCGTGGGTTGCAATCTGAAAGTGGGTCACAAGAATACATGAAAGGGCTGTGAACAAACTTTAAAACTGGATCAACAAACTTTAAAAATGGATTCTCTTTTAAAGGAGAAAAATGTGGGAAACAGTGGCTTTTCCCTTGCAGGCTGGCAGAGCTCCAGCCTGCAAGGGGCTGCTTGGGGCCCCCGTGCCCCACACACCCACCCCCTGCACCACGTACTGGGGGCCAGGGGGCAGTGGGCCAGGAGCTGTTTTGTACTTAAACTATTTACTGGGTCAGGACTGGCCATCAATGTTTACAAAGAGTCCAGAGTCGAGCCACGCACACGATTAGAGGTCAGGAGAACAGGCCTCATGCAGAAAGGCTGAGAGCCATGGGACTCTTCAGCCTGGAAAAGCACAGGCTCAGGGGAGCACTTGGTGGCAGCCTATAAGTACATCAGGGGTGTGCATCAGGACCTGGGAGAACGTCTGTTCACCAGGGCACCCCAAGGGAAGACACAAGGGTCACAAACTGCTGGAAGACGGTTTTAAACTAGACATAAGGAAAAACTTCTTTACCGTCTGAGTCTCCAGAGTCTGGAATAGACTCCCCCTAGAAGTGGTGCAAGCGCCTACCCTGGACACGTTCAAGAAACACCTGGCTGGCTCTGGCCCTGAGGCAGGGGGCTGGACCCGATGATCTCGCAAGGTCCCTTGCAGCCCCAATGTCTATGAAATCTCTGAAATGAGACCCGGTACAAAAAAGGTTGAGAACCACTGCTGCAGACCAATGGTTCTCAACCTTGTTTGCATCTGGACCCATCCGTAAACACTGATGACTAGTCCTGACCCAGTGCCCCTCACTCCCAACACACTGCCTCCTGCCCCAGGCTTCAGTCCCGCAGTGTGTGAGGCCAGGGGTGGGCATAGGGGCAGGGTGGGGTGTCTGTGGGGCAGGGAGCCCCAAGCAGCCCCTCGCAGGCTGGAGCTCTGCCAGCCTGTGAGGGAAAAGCCAAGGTTTCCTATATTTTTCTCCTTTGAAGGAAAATCCATTTTTGAAGTTTGTTCGTGACCCTTTCATATGTTCTTGTGCCCCACTTTTAGGTCACGACCCACGGGTTGAGAAACGCTGCTGTAAACTATGCTGCCTCTACTTGATGCCCCGCTATAGGCCTTGGAAGGAGAATGGTGCGTGCTATTTTTTCAACACAGGACCCAATCCCATAGTCCTTTACTTGGCCTACTTCATCATAAAATCAGCAGGAATTCCCCCCCCCGCGAGTAACCAGACCCTAGTGCGTCCCATAATGGCGCTTAATAAAGGCCAGGCACACTTTTTTGCAGGTACAGTGAAGGTTTTGCCTCTAGAGGGCAGCACAGTCTGACACATCGGCACTACAAACCAGCACCAAACTGCTCCTCCAGCCAAAGCGCTTGTGTCCAGGGGGCTTCATAGAGAAGGGAGCAGAACTGAGCCCACATCCACGTCGCTGCATGCAGAAGCACCACGCTGCTCCCACCTCCGTTTCACTCTCTAATTCTGATTTTGAGCTAACACGCCTTCTCTTAAAAGCGAAGGGCGTTCCAGAGGCTTGCTCATTCCAAGTGCGTGGAGTCATCTTGGCAGGGTTTTTCGGTGGTTGAAAAACACGTTGTTTTCCTCCCGTGCACCCTGTCGCTTTGCCCCAGTTCTGGCTTGCATAAATGCAACACAAGCCTAAACCCGGTTCCAAATGCAGGAAGCCAGCCAGAACAGACCTACCCCTGTGATCCCTGCATACCGGTCACAAGGGATGAAGGCAGGATTGCTCTGCCCCATATCGAGAGCAGGGTGGGACCCTGTTGACCCGTCAGCTTCCGAGCTGAATCTGTAGGGCAGAAAGATTAGCGCTCCGGCTCTTTCACTGGTAAACTAAGCGTGCTGGATTTTGAAATAAAAGACGGAGCCCTGGGGTGACGCTTTCCGGGCACTTTTCAGAGAAGAGCTGGGCTTTAAACAGATAAGACTCGAGAGAGCTCTGGGAACGCACAGCCAGAAAAGCGATGAGAAGAACCTGGTAGCGGACTCTGAGTCCCCGGTTTCAGTCTCCCCTGCAAAGGTTTCTCTAGCAGCTTTGCAGTTGTCACCAGCAGCAAAGAACCTCTACACTTCAGGGCACATCACCAGGAAACTCCGCTCTGCTTATCCCCAGGAAACAGGGCATCCCACAGCAGCTTTCCCAGGAAGAACAAACTCATTTCAGCTTGCTGCCACGTAAGTGAAGCCATTCAAGATCTCTTTGGAAAAGAGAGCAAACAGAAAGCAGTTTCCAACTGCTTAAGAAAGAGGAGCTGGGGCTCAGGGGGATGAGAGAAAGGGAAGGAGCCCCCAGCCGATCCAGGGATTATGAGAAAGAAGATTAGCATCGTTTGACAAAGCAGTGTAAACTCAAAAGACTTCAGGAAGGGGCTTCGTGTAGTATTCCTTTCTGTTTAATCTCCCCCTGCACTGGGGACTATTTCCTGGAGTGGAAGACTCATTCTGGGAAGTCCCATGAAATGAGCTTAAAAACCGCCCCCAACCACGCAAGTGGAAGATTAGCGAGCCCCGTCTTCACAGCAAGACCACACCCCAGAGGACTTTAGTCAGCATTCCCACAGCAACCCAAGCTGATCAGCCTCCATCCTTTATGCATCACAGCACAACCAAGCCTTACATTGACAGTTTGCCCTCTTGTAGCTTATTGATATAGCGGAAGCTTATTCAATAAAGCCCCTTACTAAGCATCTTCAGGTGTCATAGCTGCCGACTCTCCACTGCCCAAACCAGGCCCCAGTTCCTCCAAACCCAAGAGAACCAACCCAACTACAAGTGAGTACAGTGGAGTCTGCTCTGCCCGGAGCGCTGCCAGTTGGGCTCCGGTTGTGCAATCTCTATTACTAGTGAGAAAAAGGCGGAAAAAGCCCGGCTTGCTTTTCAGATCCCAGGGGAATCTGTACATCTTGGCAGTTCCTTTGACTTGTAAATTCCAAGCGCACTTTTCCTGGGACACAGATGGCGCTAAGTCCATCCCTGGAGGTTGGCACACGTCAGTCCGAGGAACTCTGCATTGCAGAGGTCATCGGCGCAGTCACTGTGGCTGGATTTTTAAAGCAGTCTGGATAATATTACAACATCAGCCACAAAGAATGCTACTCCAAGGTAGGTGGGGTGGAGTGGGCAATGCCTGGATGAAAACCCTAGAGTCAAGTCACCTGGAATTAGATCTGGGCCCAGATCTGCTATGGGACAACGTAGCTCAAGCCCTTGTTTAACCTATAGCTCCCTGGTCACCTTCTGGGTGTCACAACCCAAAGTTGTGGTTTTTTGTTTGTGTGCGCTTCGGCACCGCTAAATTATGTTCCCGCTAAATTGCAGCTCCTTTGCACGGTGGAGTTTCCTGCTGCAATGGGAGAACCCGCGTGCAAAAGAGTATTTCCCGCCGTTTGTAGCCTTCTTTGCAGGGTGCATTTCTTTTGCATCATAGTGATGCACGGTGCAAAGGAGTTCCCGCCATTTGTATTTAGATTCGTGCCACATTATTGGCCAGATCTAAATTACGCCCACGTGGCGGCTAGCTATTGGCTTGCTAGCCGTACAAAAGGCTTGGGTGGCTTCCGCCCAAGCCAAAGAGAGAGAGAGAGACGGAGACGGAGAGAGAGAAGATCTCTAAACGATGTGGACCCTTGCGGACCCAACGTGTCTCTCTTAAGAAGGCAACAGAGGTCTAAACGGCCTCTGGCCTCTCCCCGTCGCCGAGCGCAATCTTAGACGTATCCCTATCCTATATACCCAATTTTCGAACCCACGGAGTCTTAACCGCTCCGGGGGACCTGGGAACCGAACAGAACCCACAGAGATCCAGCAACTCCGTGAGGAAAGAATTGCCGAACCCGCGGAGCCTAAACCACTCTGGGGTCAAAGACGCGAGTTTGTCAGAGTCCTCCAACGAGGATTCAAGCGGAGCTGCGCCTGGAAAGCTGTCCAGCCTACACCGCGACCACCGTGGGTGTAAGTACATAATCTTTTCAATCAACCACTACGCCTCCGTAACTGATTCTAGCTCGCGCGTACCATACCACCCCGCGGTTTTCTCCGGCCCCGCGTGCCCAGGCTGCTGGCCACAGCCTGCGTGCACAAAGACGGGCCCGACTCGCACGTGGGATCGGGAGCCGGCCCGCACACTGGGAAGCAAGGGACATTTTTTACTTGGGTTCTTCCTGGTGCAAACATTGGGGGTAAAGTGCAAGTACAGACTGAGGCTAGGTGCACATCCTCCACACAGCCAGAGTTGGTGCTGAGGAAAGAGCTCAGTGCTAAAACAGGTCAGCACAGGTTTGGCCTGCTTGGACTGAATGAGAAACAGGGCTTGCTCTTCCTTGTATAAATGTGTATGTCTTGGCGGCACTTAGAGGCATTTAATCCTGACTTCTCTGCCAACACCCAGCCTGCCCAGACCAAATGGACTGAGAGAGACTAGAGTGCAGGAGAGTTATATCAAAAGACCCAAAGTTTGGGTGACCTCAAAAGTAGTCAGGAGACTGTGCTGCCTTTCTGGTGATTGCAGGGGGAGCTGTGTAGCCAAGAGTAGTATATTCAGGCCAGGAGGCAGAAGCCTCAGGACAGCATGCATTTCTCACTCCATTTTCATGTTGGTCTCCTTTGGCTACTAGCTGGCCTGCATCGGTCCCCCTTTGGCTACTAGCTTCCCTCTCTGCTCCAGAAGTGGAACCGAAGCCATCTTGCCACTGCCTGGAAGTCCAAGGGAGCATCTTGGATGATGACAAGGCACTTTCTGTAGAACAAAGCTACACATATATTCACATACACAACCAACCTAATACGAGCCTCTCCTTCATACCCTGGTGCTCACCAAGAGACCAGCTCTCTCTTTTGGGTCACTTCCTAGGGTCATGAGACCCCTTGTCCACAGCAGAGAGAAGATGAAGGTGACCCTGGTCTCTCTCTGCAGAAACAAGTGAAACCAAACCAAAACAAAAAGGAAATCAAAATCAATATTCCAAAGTCAAATAATAAAAATCGTGTTATGGAAACAGAGGTCACCCAGAGCGAAATGTTATCAGACATGACAGCGCTGCTCTCTGATTTCCTCCCTCTGCCAATCCCAGGTGGGGAGAGCTTGTTCCAAAGCCAAAATGTCATCTGCCCACATTACAGAAGCACCATGCGGGTGGGAGCAATCGACAGCTGCAGAGACACAGACCTGGAGGAGGAGGGGGAGAGAGGACAGATGCACTGACGGGGCCGTGGGGGGCTCAGGTCTGAAATAACAGGGGACACTGCAGGGCAGAATTGATCTGGGGAGGGCAGGGCTGGAGGGGGAAGCCAGGATTGAATAAAAGGGGCTACCTGCAGGTCAGGACTGAGATGCTGTGAACCCTGAAGACGGCAAGAGGGAAAAGGACTGAGCCTTAAGAAACGCAGCACTCGCACTGAATAATGAGTGGCACCAACCCAGAGAATGAAAAGCCAAGGGAGAGGAGAGCTGCATTTGTTCACGGAGAATAATCACGTTCAATAAAAAAAACCCAAAAAACTAACCCCGGGAAAGCAAGGCTCTCCAGGCCTCGTCCATCCCCCTGTGAAATGGCACTTTTACCACTGCTAGGTCAGAAAGGCCTTAGCCTCTCCCTGATCTCAATTATGGGGCAGTGATATTGGTCGACCCAGCCGGGGCTGGAGGGGAGCGGGGTTTACTCCAAGTTCCTGATCAAAACGACACAGGGCGAGTCGTTAAAATACCCGAGAGCAGCCTCCCAGGTTGGTCCTTTCAGACGGCAGGCCGGTTCCTTAAGACGACAGAAGCGGCTGCCTCCCGAGCCGATTCCCACAGCCCAAGCAAGTTCCAGCTTGCATACCTTTCAGACAACATTGTAAATGTGGGGCACGTAGCCCTGATAATGATGCAAACTTCAAACCATTATTTCTCAGCCCAGAGCGCTTCTTCTCCTCTTCAAGCCAGCAGTGACGGCTTGTCTACTGTGGGCTGGGGTTTTTTGTTGCTTTTTTGTTTTTGTTTTTTTCTTTCCCTTTTTTAACCTGACCTCCTGTTTCTGGCTGGGGTTTTATGTTAGATTGTTGCTCAAAGTTAGCAGCAGGGAGATAAACTCTCAATAAAGTCCATTTGTCAACAACGATTTCCTTCCTCAGCAGACAGGCAATGGGAAAGCAAAAACAACGCTTTGGATGGACAAGGGATTTCCAGCACCAAGGTGACTGCAGAGGCTTTTCTCTTCCCCCTGCAGATGCCCTGGGGCCAGCCTTCAGCCCCAGGACAAGTTAATCTTGCTGTCAAATTTATATCTGTATAACTGAAGGGTCCGCACTGAGGCCAGCTGAAAGTGTGGGGATTATTTCCTTCCTCCCCTGCCTTAGAAATTGTCTCTGGGATGCCGGTACCAACATCGTCATTTGCTTCCCGTCAGGAATAGAGCTGGCTTTTCACCGGGGTTCACTGTCAGCCTGGGGATGATTTCAGAGGCTGGGGGATGCCTCTGCTCTGTTTCTAAGCTGCGGGGTCTAATCTACGGACTGAATTTACAGGAGAGTAAGATGGGAGATGGACCAGCCTGGCAGCCTCCTGGGCTGGGATGCTGAAAGGATGCCAGTTCCTGGAGTCAATGGGAAGCCCAGCCCAAATGACCAGTGGATCCCATTAAAGGTGGATAGAAGAGGGGTGACTTCTGGCACAAGTCTGTGAGTCTTACCTGTAGCAAGATGCCTCAACAGCCTGGTCACTGCCCTGCTAAAGGAAAGGCAGAGGAGCTGGCATTATCCATCTCAGGAAGTTTGAGTTGTCACTGAGCTAAGAGGGGGACTCCGGGGCACTGGACAAGAGGCACAAAGTTCAACTGGACAAATTCTCCCCTTCATTATTTAGTCTGCCCTTGTGGAAAGCCCCATGAGCAGCAAGTCTGTTGAGAGGGGTGGTGAAGCCCCTTTCCAACGGGATGCTCCCAACTGGCCAGCATCCCTCAACATCAGAAACCACTGGTGGGGAAAGCACAAAGCTGGGCATGCACGAGATGTGCTGATTTAGTGGATCACCCAGGGAGCCTTCCCCCACCTTCAACTGCAGCCCCTATGGTGCTACAACTGTGCCCCTCCGGCCATACAAAAGCAGCGCGAACACTTGCATTTCCTCCCTACCCCAGAGTGAAAATATACCCCCTTCACTCCCACCCCCTGGACCCATGGAAGTCAATGAAACCCTAGGCCACCCCCTATGTTCCATTGAAATTGGTGGCAAAACTCCCATTGATGTCAATAAGACCATAGGCTGGCCTCCATATCCATCTCTGATGGCCTCCTTCCAGCTTCTGAGTCCACCCATTTCTCTATCTGCACATTTCAATTTTTAGCTCTTTCAGTCGGTTTTCTCTTTACTGGTGCTAGGCCTAGCCTTGTTGCTTCTTGGCTTGGGCAAGGGTGGAGCAGCCTCAACCCAAGAGACAAGTGATGGAGCACCTCACAAAGGGCCCAGCCCTCCAAGATGCTAAGAACTGGAAGTCACTGGGAGATGAAGGTCCTTAGCATTGTGCATGAGGAGGGTATAACTCACCAAAACATTCACAGCACCTCACCGTGTAAAATTTAATTAAAAAATACGTGTCAACCCCTAACCCCATAGTAATGTCTACCTACCATGAGGGCCCAAAACGGAGGTTACTTCAGCTGAGCACTTAGTGGATACCACAAAATGAATCTGGTGAAAAAAGACTAAGGAATTCCATGGGGATCTTACAAAGAGAGGTAACAGGTCAACGTGATGGCAGAGACATTTGCTATGGGCCAACAAAGTAATGCACGCTGGAAAGGAAACTTCAAAATACTCCCAACACAACGATGGATTCCGAATGATTTATAACTGCTCGGAAAGCAAACCTGGGTGTCACTGTGAGCCGCTTGGTGAAGCTCTCAATGGAGTGGGCAGACATGGTTTAAAACAGGGGTGTCAAACATACAGCCCATTGAACAGATCCATCCAATGCAGTTGCTCTATCCAGCCCGCTGGACTCCACAGCCCTTGGGCTCTTGTGGACATCACAGTCAGCAGCAGGAAGGCAAGCAAGAGCCAGAAGTCACCCTATGGCTACTTTGCCTTTTGCCACTGCTGAGCCCCTACCTCCCTTGCTACTACCTCCTCATTCTCTGGGTTTGATCCGGCCTTCAAGGAGCCCCGCAGTCTGGATCCAATCCAAGGCACAGGGTAAGTTTGACACCCCTGGATTAAAAAAAAAATGCTCCTCACCAAAAGTCTTGAGGCACAAAGGGACAGGCACAAAAAGGAATGATTCAAATATCATGCCATGATATACTTCAGCTGGAGACATGGTTCTAGTGACCCCCATCTCAGGAGTGGAAGATGCCTGGAGAACAGCAACAAGTAGTGTCAATCATCCATGAAGGGAGATTAGGACTATTTAGTTTATAAATAAGAAGGGGGACCGGATAGAGGTGAAGAACATGGTGGACAAGATAGAGAAGTACAAAATGAAGATCTAGGTACAGAAAATAATAGGGAACTCCAATTCACCCTTTCTTGAGATGTCAAAGCAATGGACATTCAGTGAAATGCAAAAGGTATTACGTATAAACTGAGAAGGGAAATGCCTTCTGCACACAAGTATACTCCACCTATGGCACTCACTGCCACCAGATGCAATTGGAACAGACACGTACAGATATAATCAGAATATCCTCTGTCGTTACATGAAACACTGAACTGACTCTTGGTTTAGGTGTAAAGCAAATGCTGGTGGACTGGCTTTAGGAAGAATTTCTCCTATGCTGTGACTGTTCATTCTGGGAATTTCGTACCTCTGTCAAAGCCTCTATCGCTGGCTGGGAACTGTTGGGGACAAGACAGGCAGCTCCTATTTGTATACTATCTAACTGCAGCTGCCCTAGTGTCCAATAAAGAGTCGGCTCAGAAGCAGTAGTAAGAACCATGAACTGGATGTCAGCGCTGCCAGCGTCTTCCATCAGTGCCCTTGAGAGATCAGGCTGCCATGTTAGAGAGGCTACGTTTCAGGACCGCTAAAAGAGAGCCCCAAACCCAACAATTAAACCACATGTGACAACACTTTATAACAATATTAAATAACACTTCTCTAGCATCCTCCATGCCCAGATTTCCAAGTAAATATATACCCGTATCTCTCAGGGAAGCTGCCACACAGGGAGCTGGACCGATTTGTCCAGCATCACAAATATCAATGAAACGGCTCAGACAAGAGCTCAGTTCTGCTGACTTATGTTGGCATCCTACTGCTGAACTCCACTCCCTCTCCAGAGGGACCTCTTCCCCAGCAACTAGTACAAAATTATCAAAGCGGGGAATAAAAAGGAAAAGTCCTTTCAAATCTGGGACTGCTGGCCTCTTTCTGAACGAAGCGTGGCTCAGCCCCAGCATCCTCCGGAGGAGGCACGGGCCTGGAGGCGCGTGCTATGCACCCAAGCCGGTAAGATGCTTGTCCTGCCACGGCATCCAAACAACTCCAGCCAGGGTGGCAGCAGGCTCTGGCTCTGAACTTGTACCATGACAGGAGAGATTGTGGAGGGGTGCCGACAGCTGCTCTCTCCACAGGTCTTCCTGCATGGGAGGGGAGGAGGGGTTGGCAGTGGGCGGGAGGGACAGTTAGCTTCTGGCTGCAGATGACAGAATAACTGGGACAGCACGGACCACCCGCTCCACCTGCTTCTGGTCTGTTAGGAGGGCTCTGCCGGTTTGCTGCAAAGGGGCTAAAGGATGAGATTATACGGGAGCCTGTCAGGAGGCCAATGACATTTATAAAATATTAATCCCCGCAGTGTGTCACTCGTCAGCGCGTGTGATAGTTGCTCTGCGCTCGTTCCCATGGTCTCCTGCCTCCGTGCCGATCCACAGCAGCTCCACGATGCTTCGGGGGCTCGTTGGATTGTTTCCCTCTGCACGTTTCCTAACGGGAATTCGCTCTTCTCCTGGCCCAGCCCCAATCTGTCCTCCAGGCTTTGCAATTTGGGCTGCTTTAATCACCAGCTTCCTTCTGCTTTTCCCTAGGACCCCACCTCCCTCCGCATGCTCCCCCCAGGCACGGCTTCTCCCAAATGCCTTCTGTCCTCCTTTTGCAGATTTGCCCCGTTTCCTTTCTAAAACGAGCCCTGAAAGATCCTACCTGGGTTTGCGTAGGGGCTTGGGGGGCACAAATATTCTATCTCCATCTTTATGTTCCCTCCCTGCCCTGATGCCCATGCTTTTAACCAACCAGTTTTGCCTGAATGCCTTGAAAATCCACTTGAGCTCAGTCGAAGCGTCCCATGCAGCAGGCTTTGGGTGCGGGGGAGATCTGCGGGCAGCCCCTTCCGTACGCTGTCCACCCTCCGGGAAGAGAAAAAGAGCAACTGTAGCTTTAAAACAAAGATTAGATGCAATTTTCCCCCCTCTCCCTCCCTCCCTCCCTCTCTCTCTTTTTTTAAAGGGAACTTGTCAAGGTTTCCATCAATAATAGATAATGGTGCATCACTCTGGCAGGTTCTACCCCGAGGCTGTTTTGATATTTTCCAAAGAATTTGTCAGCAATCTTACTGCAAAGACGGGGCTGGGGGAAGGGAGAGGGGGGCTTCATTAATTTTTCGTCATTTGCATTCCTGCTGTTAAATAATGTATTGATTGCTCGCTCTCTCTTAATTCTCCCTCTTTGGCTGCGACTCGCATACAACGGCCCTCACGCCATGACAGATGAGTTTGTCAGAGACACCAGACAGCTCACGCTCACCCTCGCCCTCATGGTGTTGGGCGTCTCAATGTGACCCCCCTGGCTGTCTCCGGGATCGCTACGTAGCTCAGGCGAGCAGCAACGGCAACAGCAAGACACCTCCCTAGGACCGTTTGGCTAAGGTCTCCTGAAGAGGACTGAGGCCACCTAGTCTGCATTCAGCTGGCCGGTGTGACCACTACAGCCATCCCCTCACCATGCCAGAACAGCTCCAGCCTTTGGCACAGATTTGACCCAAAGCAGCACAACGTGGGGGAAGGGCAGGATATTTCTCCAGACATCACTGGAGAATGGGATATATGCCTCTGCACGTGCACACGCGCAGTCAGTCACCTAAGAGGAAAAGTCCTAGAGAGGAGCCTGTCTCTTGGAGTCCACGTCCCTCCCATGCCTGTTCTTCCTACGCGTGAACATATGGATGTGCAATGCAATCTCCCCCCAGAGATGAAGAGCTGAGGTCTCCGTTGTCACTCGAGAGCCCGCAGCATCTTTCCCAGGAGTTCTCAATGCTGCTGTCCTGGTGTCCTCGATATGACCGCACGCTCCTCCCCTGCACCTCTATAGGATACGACGGTTCTGCACGTCCTGTCCCACACCGCCGCGCCGCGCGTCTTGTGCACCGTTAAGCAGCTGCCTCCTGTGGCCTCAGTTGTGGCCCTCTCTCAAGGGCACATGAAGAAATTGCCTGCAGATATAGGCCGTGCAGCACTAAGATTCTTCTGCAGAAGAATCTCATGTAAATTATGATCGTTTTTAATGTGCTGATATTAAGCCAGCATTGTTAACTCACCCCTATATGGCTCATTCAAGGAACTGCAAGTCAGAGGCAAGCTGAAATATGGAGTGAGAATCACACAGCGGTTCGATACATCTTGGGGTCGATGTACCAGAATGGCCAGAAGTTGTGTGGTCCTGGCCCCCTGGAAGAGAAGTCAAGGCGATGAGTCTGGTGCCATTTTGGATTATTGTCTCTTTGTAAATAAGGTGACAGGGCACAAAGGATATGAACCAGAGCTATGAGCAACACTTAGATAAATGCCAATGCTATACAAGTATGAGGTAGTCAATATGCATCTCTCAGCCAATATACTTACGTGACCCTCACCTCTGTAGTATCCGAATACCACTCCATCTTTAATGTGGGACCCATGTGGGGCAGTGCTGTTACCCCATCTTACACATGGACAACTGAGGCTCATCGGGGACAGATCCTATTCCACCTGTTCACCATCTAAATGGCATTGGGCATCCAAGTGTGATCCTATTCCACCTTGCTTTGTCACATATCTGGTAATATATCCAAGTTTTGCAATACACTTTCATCTTTGCCTCAGACAAAGTTAACACAAGCAGCGAGAAGGGTTCACCCACTGTTTGAATTAAGGATTTTCCCGGGACTCAGGCAGAATTGGACTGACGCACATGATAGATGGCATGGGATCAGGCCCTGTGTGACTTGCTGAGGTCACAGAATTTATGGCAACAAGGAACTGAACCCCGGTGCCTCTAGTCCCAAGCTGGTACCCTGATGCTGAGACCATGCCTCCCCTAATGAACCTGTGGAGAACTTCTCAGCTAGGCTTAAGGGAGGACTTTCCTGGTACCTGCCAGAACCCAAATATTCCCAAACATTTTTCCAGGAGGTAAAAGGTGCCATCATCCTTTCCCCCACCTGGACCACTCCCATCAGCCAAATGCCACTGGCTGACTCCTCACACACCATGTGAACCCGATATCTTGGCTTAGATAAAAGCTGGCAGAGAAAGGAAGTCCGCTGCGGCAAAGCCAGCTGAAGAGACAGGAAAGGTAGAACAACCTGGATGACTTGGCTTCTTCGGGGACAACAGCTCACTTCCAGACCCTGTGCAAACACGCTGGCTACCCATCCAAATGGACACACCCTGAGAAACCATCATGCATCACATTAATTCAGCAATAGCAATGAGGAAAGGCACATGGGAAGCTGTTAGAGAAAGGTCAAACTTACATACTTAAAAAAAAGAAAAAAAAAAAGAAAAAAAAGAAAATCAAACGAGCAACAAGGCTGAAATCTAAGGCGCTCCTCCCTTGGAATTGTAAGTGCAAATTTGGCCTCCAAATCCTCTAGGCAGCTTTGATAACTTCCATCTGAGTTCTTAGGAAGCCAAAGGCAAGCTCCAGAGAGTTGCCAGTGGAGCTAAGCAAGAATTCACACGTGATTAGGGCTGCGCTCTTACTGCAGCTCGCTTCCTCTTTAATTAATAAATACTTAATTGCATAGTTAATATTTTAATATTTCCTTTTAAAAATGTCTGATTTAATGGCAGTCCCTCCAGCTATTTGTTTTGCACAACTTTCATGTTTATCATCCCCTTTTATTTACCATTCCCCTCACCACCCTCATGGAAGTCCCTGAAGTTTCTTGCTGATCTTTGCGACTGGATATTAGCAATCAGGCTGGAAGCCCAAATCGAATGTGGCCTTTGAGTGTGACACGCATCCCCGAAGGTGATAATGTGAGTTATTAGCACTCTGGTGTTCCACCGCAAACAAACAGCAAGGTGAAGCGAGAGGCTGCAGGCAGAAAGGGACGACGTGAACTAATGCAGCGCCGGGGAGGAATTTGAGAAGTCAGCAATAATAGGTGAAGAGAGGGTGTGGGGCACACATGGGCGGCTCTATCCAAGGTCAACTTGAAATGCCAGAGGGTACATTGAGCTTTGACTTGCCCCTTTAAAATGAGACTCCCTCCTAGACTGCACAACTTACCTGCAAGCATGGGGACATCTAGTGGCATCCAGTGAATGAAGGATGACAGGCTTCAGCAGAGCAAGAGGGGACCAAGTATGGACAGGGGTATGATGGAGGTGCCAATGCATGCACTGAAATATTTTGTATACGGGATGCCACACAGGAGTCTGTGGCAAGTGAGGGCCAGCTCTGAAAGGGCTCTCCTTTTAGTGCCAAGAGAGTGGGCATGAACAGGAACAGCTTCAACCCAGCCTAGCTGGGACGGGGAGAAGTCTTAGCTTGTCCAGGAGCTGGTGCAGAATGCACAAGAGCAGCTAAGCCCTGAGAAATGCTGTGGCTGTCTGCAAAGTAGGACTTATTGGTACATGTGCCCATATGGGCAGCAGAGGGGAAGGGAAAGGCCTGAATGCAGAAGGGCTACTGCTACATTCAAGGTGGGCTCTAGGAAGGACAAGCCTGAGGTGCGTACTGCTGCCGGTAGGTGCACAGAGCTAACGCTGGACGACTTCGCTAGTGCTAGGATTTTAGGGGGGACACTGGTGCTTACTAAAGGATGGGCTGCAGACAGCAGCCCAGCCCTGCATGGCAAGGAGTATAGGTAATGGGGGAATCATAGACCATGGCCTGGAGCTTGTCTTCAACTTGGACCCAGCCCCACCAAATCAAGGCCCTGCTGGAAGACTGAGGAGGGCCCAGCCGAGTGGAAACCAACTAAGCAAGCACCCGGGACAGGACGAACTGCACAAATTAGGACAATGGTTCAGGAATGCAAACGCTAGTGGGCGAAGGAAAAAAATTGCACGCTGCCAACTGGAAAGAAATGACTCAGCCACACCAGGGCTGACACAAGAGTCGTGAGTAAATGGTGGACAGCACCCAGGCAGCAGATTGCTTATTATGGAAACCAACTGGGATCAAAACCTATTCCTAACATCACACAGTTGGGTTAACAAAACACATATTAAATGAACATACTCCAAAGATGCTCTCTAAAGCAAGTCTGGGGGCAGATTCAACTTTTTTTTCCCCCTTTTGTTGATTATTTCCATTTTTTGCTCCATCATTAACATAGTTTTCTTTTAGTCACCATGGCTCTGCTTGTACCCCGCCCCACGCAGGCTGATGACATGTCCTGCGTCTGGATAACTGTATGTCAGACTCCTCCCCAAACAGAGAAGGGCGATTTATCCAGGGAGATGCAGAATTACAGCAGGTTCCACGTTACACTTTCCTCCTCCCTGGACAGCCATGCTGCCTCCTCACTTACCACAAATGAACTAAAGGCACCAGCAAAAAACAGAATTCAACAAGCTCCATGACACTCATTCACTCTACAAACAGCCTTAATGCATCTGGACGAGAGGCAGTCAATCCTCCAGCCACTTGCACTCGGTGCTGAATGCTCGGAGTTTGGCGTGGGGTATGATCTATGCCGGCCTGTCTAAAGGATCATGAGAGGTGGGGAGAGCTGGCGTTTTGCAGCAACCCTCATGAACAGCCTGTTAGGGTAATAAAATAAATAAACACAAGAATTACAGCCAAGGCACTCCAGGCACCATAAAACAGGCTAAAAGCAAACACAGCAACATTAATCCATCATAAAATAACAGCCTTTTACAATACAGAATGCATCAAAATGAATGAGGGGCCAGAGGGGTCACATTTTTAAAAAACAGGTGATGTTCGATGCACGGTAGGCCCATAAGTGATTGGTCTGAAAAACACTTGGGAAGAAGAATGCTCCTAAGTGTTCTTCAATACAGCGGGGAGGGAGCTCAGAGCATTCGGTGCTGAGCTGGGAACAGGTATGTCCATACAAGCCTCTGCCTGTGCCAGGCACAAGGAGATGGTCTTGCAAGAAAGCACTTTAAAACAAACCGTAGCATCAACTTGGAGTCATTCTGCCAGGACAAGGACATCAGGACTTCTGGCTTCTATACGTGGGTCTGTCGCCGACTCCTGGCGCAATGCACTTTATCTTTCCGGCCTTGTCACCACTGTAGTAGTACCAATGCATTAGGGCTGTGCGAAGCTTCAGGTGCCGATTCGATTCGGAGGAGATTCAGCCCGATTTGGTGGCCGAATTGCCAAATCCAAATCAAATCAATTAAAAGGTCCAAATCGAATGGAAGCTCTCGGAATTGATTCGGAAAAGATTCGGAGAGCTTCGATGATTCGAAGCTGCACGCTGCAGCAAGGAGCTGGGGCCGGACTTGGAGCTGGTAAGTAGGGGGTGGAGGATGGGGCCATGGGGGGACTCCTGCCAGCCCCCATCCCCTGTCTGCTCCCCCAGCCCCCCCATGACGGCCCCAGCTCTGGTCCTTTAAGAAAAACAAACAACTCCCCCCCCCAAAGTCACTGGCTCCTGCAGCCTCAGGGCTTCTGGGGGCTTTAGCAGAGCCCCGCTATGCAGCGTGGGGCAGTAGGGATTGCCCCCTGCCAGGCAGGAACCGGTGAGCACCAGGGCTTTTTTCTTTTTTTTCCCAAGTGCCGGGAGCTGGCCCGGGCAGGGCAGCCATTGAGAGCAGGTGGAGGACGGGGCCTGTGTGTTTCGGAGATTCGGCTGAATTGATTCGGGACAGTGATTTGAATCACTGAATCGAAACACTGGCCCCCAAATCATCCGAATCTGAAGCGAATACTAGCCGCTTTGCACAGGCCTACGATGCACCTTCACCAGCACCAGTGCTAGCAAAGACTGAGCAGCTCAGTGCATGAATGCCATTGAGACCCAATCTGGAGCCAGGAAGGCTGACAGTGGTGAGGCCACCAAGGTGGGACTGCAGTCCCAGCTCTGAGGACACGTGTGAAAAACACCAGTGTGGGCACATCAGATCTGTCATGGAAATGTCTCTGTGGATGTGGGGAGCTTCGAGGTTAACTTAATGTTTGCAAAGTGCTTTGAGATCCTCAGATAAGCGGGGCTCTAGGCAGACCGACCCCCAGCGGAACGGGGAGTGGGTGCCTAAGTGAGCCCCTGCCACCACCAACTGTTCACTTCAACTAAAAAGATGCAAATAAAATGTGAGGTGAGAGGGCACCGTACTGGGAAAGGAAGAGATAAAACAAGCCGGAAACCTTAAGTTAATGGAACTGTTAAATGCTCCATATTCTCAGCTAATGAGGCTTCTGTATGGGAGAGGGTAAGAGAAGAAAGCTCATTGTGAGCTAATAAAGCACCGTGACTTTAACTGACTGGAGGCACTGAAGCTAATGAAGTCACCAGAGAGTTGGGATTCCTTTGGCAGATTTGACATTGCTCTGTGTAACTGTTATTTTAATTCAGTCTGAGAAAATAATAACAGGAACAATAATAGTAAAAAAGGCATGCCCCTCTGTGACATGCCTGAGCAACAGCAGCTCCGCTCAGATTTGCCCAACAGGGCTGCAGAGCCCTGGACCGGCTGCAGAGTTCACAGGAGGTGGCTTTGAAATTCCTCTGCAAGGAGGTGGGGAGACGGATGGGGAAACAACCTGCTTGGAAAATCAGGGATACGTGCATAAGGATGCGTGTAGATATACACGTGCCTAACAGTGCACATCAATAGATGGGGCTGCTAGTGTGTGCATGGACACAAGCCAGGATACTACTGCACGTACACAGCCAGAAGATAGACAGACCTAGATTGTACAAGCAATGGAGCACTAGAAAACTCAGCAGACAGAAACAGGGGGTGCATATGAATGGACAGATGGATGTACTCCATAGCACTTCATAAACTATGTGCATGCATCTATGGAGTGAAAGACGGCAGCTAGCCAATGCCCAGCCAAACAGCAAGGGGTGGAGAAAATGGACACTGGAATAAAGATCTTAAATTGTAGGCAAAGGACTTTAGGACTATCCATGTCCATGCAGAAGAGAGAGGAGTTTGACTTCTGGGGGTTCATCCTGAAGCCCCACACTCAGGGCCCCATTGCTTTGCATGTTCCTGAGGCCCAGACCCTGGGATCCTTGCCAGCGCAGAACAGAGGGTCACTTGGGCTCCCACCAGCCAGCTCATCTCTCAGTCTGTTCTATAGCTAATCTATAGTTTTTAGCATGAAGTGACCATGACTGACCACTCACTCTTCCCTAGCTGAGGCATAACAGCCCCAACACAAGGCAGGTGTGGGAGGGTGAAGCTGGGCAGCATCGACCTACAACCACACAATCCAACCTCTTCTCACTCCACCTGCCCACAGAGCCAACCGCCAGCTAATAAAGGCCTAGCCCTGCACGTTCTTATTCCTTTGAGTAGCCCCGGTGACATCCCACACATGCGGCTGCTCATGTAAAGCAACGTTTTTCCAAGATCGGGTCCTGGTCTGGCAAGAGCAGCATTTGCCTTGGCCAAGCCTTAAGACTATTTTTGGAAACAAAAGCCCAGTGGGCCATCGATCCTCCTGCACCAGCTCGTTTCAGTTCATCAGAGAAATTAAGAAAAACTTCACTGCCTCCTACAGAGCTGCTTCCATCCCTCTGTCCTCACCCTCCCTTTCCCAGCCAAGACAGGAGGGATGGGAGAGTCCCCCCCTCGGGGGCCTGCGCCGCTGTTCCATAATGAGAAACCTCTTCTTGAAGACTTACGACTTCCTTTGTGCGGGTTTAGTCGCTATCACCTGCTTAATCTTGGGAGATTATTTTCCAGTCTCTTTAAAAAAACCTTCTGTCCGCCTCTAAATCTTTTCATTTCACCTCGTTTAATTCCTTGCCAGTGTAATGACTTGGTAATAATGAATAAGATTAAAATTAGGGCTTAATAAGAGTTAAGGAAAGAGACTTCTCTTGCTGAGGAAGGGAGTGCCTGGCGGTGAGATGGAGTTAGGGAAAGCGCAGGGATAATCCAAGCCACTGTCAACCTTGAGACTGACCTTTCTAACCCTCCTGGCTGTAGCTTGCAAAGGAGAGAGACTGGCTTGGAAAAGGGACAGGCTGGGTGTGAGGATTGCCAGGAAGGGAAACAGGTGGTTGCAGGTGGGAGCGGGGTAAAATGCAAGGAAGGTGCAGGAAGAGAACAAGATTAAGGAGTCCCGTGGTGGGTTGCAGTGGAGGAGCCCCACAGCAACTGCTGGACCTCTTCTTCAAGAGAAAAATAGAAGACATAAAATCACCTGGTTTCATAACAACAGAGGTGAGAGGACAACCGGACTGTCCTCTATGCTGGCCAGCCTACCTGTATCCCTCCTCAGCCTGCAGTGGGGACTCGCTTTTAAAGAAGCAAGCACTGCTTGCTCATGCCCAACCGTAGCTGCAGCAAAATAATTTCCTCCCAAGGTGGCTAGCATGTTAGCAGGTCCTGCTGGAAACCTGCTGCCTTGGTGGAAGGAAAGTCTGTGCTCTCGTGAGAGTCTGCACGCACTTACCCGGAGTCCAGCTGCCCACATACGTGGAAAGGGGCCGTGTCAGGCAGAGTGGGCTTGGCCAGGTGGATGAGGCTGAAGCTGGTCCTGTGGAATCTAAAAAGTGGAAAGACAGATTGTAGGGTTAGGGATTTCTTTGACCAGGGCAAACCCAGCACCTCAGAGGGTGCAACTGCCCCACCTGGGAACAAATCCCCAACCTGGGAGCGTTTGTATTTTGAGGGCCTCCCGCCTTCTCTTCCAGGTTACTCCATCTGGCTGCCCGGCTATTAAGGACAGTTTGTCCAAGGGCTCCAAGGCTCTTGTTACTGCTCTCTCCTTTCCCCCCTGTCTCTGCGTTTCGGCTGCATCAGCTGAAATATGGTCGGAGTTCACTCCATTGGTATTCACTGGGCTTTTTTTCCCCTGTTGATTGCTGAGGTGAAGATTTCTTCACCATCCTCTCTCCCTCCCCCCTCATCCCCACCTCCTGGCTGCTCAACAGATCTGTCCTGAGGGCTCATGATTAATTCCTGCCCATAAACTTTCTGATGAGGCTGCGTGCTCATGACAGGCAGTCCTCCAGGATCAAGGATTAGCTCGCAAAGCAAATTTCTCCACTCCGGCCCTTTCTCTGTCAGGGTTTCATTAGCTGCCGCGCGGTTCACACGACCACCCTCTGCTCCGTGCAGTGGCTGAAAACAAGCAATTCCTGTTCTGAAAAGGTCAGGCCAGCCTGAGAAGGGTCTGGATGGTCACTGGCTTTGCCCTCACAGCCTTCCCGAGGAGTACCCAACCTCATGCCCCAGCCCAAGCATTGCCTTGGCCAGTGCAGGGCCACCATGCAGCACATGCCTCTGCGCTACCGGCGTCTGAACCCCGCTCTTTTAACCACAGCCCATTATAAATCAGCAGCATCAAATTCACAGGGAGCTTGGTCAGTGCAGGGGCTGAGTGTTGCAGGTAGAAGGACAAGGTAAAACCTGATGATCCAGACAGCTGGTGCACCACATTGCTCCTGCCTAGAGGCTGGGCAGGAAAGGCATCCACATAAGAGCTGCCTCGGTGTGAAGGCTATTCTCATGTGTCCTCAGATATTCCCGACACAGGCCCCACTCCTGTCCTGCTCTGCTCGCAGGGGTGTGCATGGAGGTGAGGCTCCCTGCCTGATGCACTAGACCGGGCACAGCGTCTCATCTCATTTGTGTCCCTGCCTCGCATCCCCCTACACCGGAGCACCAAAGCCTCCCACGCTCTGCAGCGCACTGTGCAGGGGCTTGTGGGAGTCGAAGCCCAGGATGACAAAGGGATCCTTCCTACAGAGCAGTGGAAGCAGTCCTCCGTTGTGCTGGAAAGGGTGCTGGTCCGAGCAAAAAGCCTGCTTCTTTCTAATCAAGTGAACTGTTTGGAGACCCACGGCTGCATCTGAAAAACTGCTCTGTCATCCAGGGAGCAGCCTAAGTCCAACGTGCCTGAAAGCAAAATCTCTGCCTTGCAAGACAGCAGCAATCCCTGCTGTTCCAAACAGGAGATATTACCACCCCTTCAACTCTCCTGTGAAATATGAATTTGCACTTCTACCTAGGAGAGCTTTTACAATCTTTTCTCCTATGCCTGGAGAAGGGTGCTTGTGCCCGAAGGCTTTCAATTAGACTTTTTTTGCAAAAATCTAGTTGGTCTAATACAAGATATCGGCTCTACCATGAGTTCCAATTCCTTTTGCCTCTAGACCAATACGGCTACAACCTGGATACCTGAGCAAGTCACGCTAGGCATTTAAAAAAAAAATCAAGGCAAGCTGTCCCATTTTGGGCTCTAACTGCACATCTCGCAGTGGGATGGCCTTTACTTGCAGCTGAGTGGCCCCTAGAAAGGGAAAATTTTTAGATGCCTTGCAAAACATCAAAAACATCCCCCTAAAACACCCCCATATGTTGCTTTCCTGACAGCCAAAACCCTCACAGATCTGTAAGGAAAAATCCCCTCAATCACCTCTGGAGGCACAGTGCTCAATGAGCACTGCCACTGTGGTCGTCAGAAATGGAGTCCCACTATAAGTGTCCCAACCCTGCTCTGACCCGTGTGCCTCTCCATATACAAAGGCATTGCAGAGCTACATCTTGGTATTAGGGATACCGTGCCCCTTTCACAGTCCCACATTTGTGCTTTGTGAGGTTTGACTGCATCACGCCACTGGATGCCAGGCTGAGACGTTCCTTGCGGCAGCGGCAGTTAGTGTCAGACGATGCCAGCCTGGTAACTTGAGAGTAACTCCAGCCACGTGTCTTGAAGGAAGGGCTTTCTGAGTTGGTGGTACAGCCTCCTGGAGATCAGGCACATGGAAAAAGAAATGCTCTGGGCCAAATGTAATGATTAGTAATGAAGCAAGCGTATCTCTGGTTCCAAATCCCAAAGATGCTCTGAAGTCGGCAGACTGTTTCGAGAAAGAGATTAAAGAACAAACCAGTGCCACTTGCACCCTCTGATGTGCAGAAGGTTTGCAAAGCTTTTAACCCAGTCTAGTACCAGGTGTTCAGGTTTTAGGATCCTGCATAGTCACACAGTTATTTCTCCTGACTTAGCTTGATACCAGGATCGGACGCCAGCCACAGAACGCAGCAGCTCTGATGGCTGCTCTACACCTACCCATGCTGCACGTTGGCCACACGCCTGCCAGCCACGAAACATCCCAGACAAGTCTCAGCAAAAGTCAAAAAGCATCATAACTCAGGGAAAACTGGATCCTTGGCTAATGCCCAATACATAAACTCTACAGAAAGGGCATATGAATATTTGCTCTCTTGCCTCGAGGGTGAGGAAGAACTGTTACATCACCGTCACAGAGAGCATCAGTGCCCCTTGCACTGGATATGTAGCAGGAAACACCGGGATCGACCGCCAGTCTTTGCTATGAAAATTGCTAATGATACGATGGCAGGCAGATCACATTGAATTAGCTGCATCTGGGTGCAGGTTTTAATCAAAAATAGTATTGCTACTGACAGGGATAAAAAGGAAAGGTGGGAATAATTGACTTGTCAGAAGACGTGCAACAGGAAGACTGCCGGGCACAGCCCTGATACCAGAGTACATATTAAATCCAGACTAATTCAAACATTGCTCCCTTCAAACATTCCCCCTCCCTCCCTTGATGTTAATGGCAAGTGGCCTATCAGCAAGTCTGAGATCCTAGCGCTGAAAGGATGCAGGTTGGGTGCTGGCAGGAATAGATGCATGAACACCCGTGATACTGATGACTTCCTAATGGGGAATGAGCACCATTTCCATCTCCTTGCCATCAGCTGCATTATTCAAGAGAACATCTCCTCTATCATGCTGTTTGCAGCAGTCCAGACCATCCCTGCCCCTCCCCGCTGCTTTTTAAGTATATAAAACACTTTTTTTCCCCCAGAGATTGGCTTGTTGCTTCTACTCCCAAGCACTGTCACTTTAAAGATGCTGGTAATTTTTAAGAGCATTTTGATCCTTGTTCTGATTCCCTGAGGACGAGCTAAACAATAAAGGCTGAGATTGAGTGATAAGGCTGCTCTGGATATGAGCTCTGATTAACTTGTTCATGTTGATCTGAGAAGAGTTTCGACGGCAGTCAAGGTTAGGTAGTGTTGGGGTCTCCCGCCCCACACCTCCTTTGTAAAGGCTATAAAGAAACAAGTGGCATCATAAGCTAGTTTGTGATCTCAATAAACCCTTGCACTACTTCTCTCCAAGATGGGTAGCCCCTTCAGTTTGGGCCCAAGGGGAGCACAAAGATGAATGGTTTTCACAGCAGCTGAGAATCCACAGCTGCTTTCCTGAGGTCAGCGGTAATGGTGCTCAGGCCTTATGAAAATTTACCTCTGTAGTGAGTCTCCACTGAATGCCGTAGCTGATGGGAGGCATTTCCTGGAAGGAATTTAGGTGTTACAGGGGAAGGGAGTACAGGGAGAGTGTTCGTCTGCCCTAGAGGCTGTTGGCAAGGATGCAGCAGTCTGGTCCCTGCACCACGGTGAAGCAGAGAAGCTGGATGGAAGTGCAGAGGGGTGAAGAAAACAGGGATGGGGAAACGGACTCCTTGGGAAGAGAGGAGGAGAAGAGTAGGGAAGGAGGAGAGGTGGTGCTCAGGCCCCATGAAAATTAGACCCTGCAGCCTGGGTCCAGGCAACAATCTCTGTTCTGCAGGACACACACACGTTCCCGGCTGTAAGCACTTGCCCGAGTTACACCAGCTTTAACAGAACTTGAACGCACGCTAAAAACTGAGCCTGTGTTCCTGGGCTGCTCTGAATAGGAAAGATCCCCTGAATTGAGGCCCACCTGCTTGGTTGAATAGGCACAAATTTATACATGAGCTCAAGTGCTTTGCTGATTCAGGGCCTTCATGATCGGCCTAAGACCCCCGAGCAAATCGGTCACAGATCTGGGAACAGAGTACGGCGGCTCAGACTTCCACTCCCAGCCCCGATCCATTGAGCTACACAGATGCTTCCTGTGAGCACAGCGTCAGCCATGAAGTACTCAGACATGGCTTCATGAAAGGTGAGACAATTGCAAAGTGCTGTGATGGTTCGGTATCTGTTGGGAGACATGCTCAGAGCTTGTTTGCATCACGAAGCCCCTGCTGATGCAGAGAGGCCAGCAGGGCTAAGTTAGGGGAGCTTGTCAGTGGAGACATGGTGTATGCTGCAAAAGGGGTTTTCTGCCGGTCTAGTTACAGCACCTGCTGAAAGGACACCAGCTAGGTTGGGGGCGGCTTTGCTACCACAGCTACGTGGATGACAGACTATGATCTTATCCTAGCCTTATGCAACTCAGCTAAAGTTAGCAAAGTTTTGTAGTGTCAGCCAGACCTTAGCCTTAGGCACCCTGGGTTATCATCTCTATTCCAGGAATATCCAAAAAGAGTGCTTCGTCAAGTTACTAAAAACCTCATGGCCATGCTTAATTTGCATGCATATCTGCATTAAAAAAAAAATCAACATGCATATATACTAAAAAAAAAAAAAAAAATCAATGTACTGTACGTCATCTTCTTCTTTCTAGTCACTTCTTTCTCACCAGAGGAACAGAAAGTGCTAGTGTTGGTGATGGTGACCAGCAAAGAACACCCAAGGATTTGCTGGTGGATCATTTCAATCCAACAAGTGATCCAATGGGCTCTAGGAGGTCTTCTCCACTCCCAATGTTCACAGCAAGCTATGCACCTTCTCCATTGCCCAGGCCAGAGGGAGGCTTCCAACAGCTGCATGAGGATTTCAAAGCAGGGTGCACCAGGTGTTTCCGCAGAAGCAAGATTTTCGGTTTTTTGATCGTGTCTGTCTAGGTGAATAATAAACCAACAAGAAAGACAAGCAGGAGCATCGATCTGTCAGGGCTGTGTGGGCTGGAGAGAGAAGTGACCACTTGTAAATGGATGTTGCAGAGGGGTCTGAGTCACTATTTTCACACCAAGTATCCCCAGCACCTGGCCCCTTGCACTGTCTTGTGCCCCAACACATACAGGAGGATGGCAGACATCTAGAAGGGCCGAGGTGCTTACCAAACTTCTTGCTGATGTAAGGATTGACTGCAGTGTTGGCCGTTTCCACGGAGGTCTCAGGTCTTTGGTAGGAGCAGGGGGTGCTCAATAGGGCTGTGCGAAACAGCACCATTTCATTTCGACTTCCATTTCGCCGTTCTGATGGGACAGTGTTTCATTTCGAGTTTCATTTCATCTCGAAACCACTGCTCTGTTTCATTTCATCAAAACTGTTTCAATGCCGTTTTGCCCATAGGCCATAATGCAGAAGCACAAAACTGCCTATAGCTTTGTCATTTCTTGCCTGACTCGGATGAAACTCACAGGGACGGTAGCCCCTCCTGAGGCCATGAAGCCTGCCAGCTTTCCAGGAGATAGGTGCAGAGGGTTCTGGGAAACTGCACCTCAGGCTGCTGACAAGCAAAAAACTCTTGACACGTATGACAGTGTGCATGTTATGGCACACCCCCGCTGGCACTGGGGCCTCTACACAACACAGTAGTGTGCTCCAATGTGGTCTCCTCCTCCCCTACAGCCTCAGCCGGTCTACCACTTTAAATGACAACAGATAATAACTTAGTAAGCAGCACCGTACCCCCGCCGTCGTCTCAGGCAGCCAAACTGTCACAGTCAGTATCAGGGCAGCCCTTGCCCCCGCTTCCCCCTCCCTCTCCTTACTTTCTGTCTCCCTGCAGGCAAGCCCTGCTTCAGTTTCGGAACTCGAAACGTTTCAAAACTTTCAAAATGTTTCACTGCCCTTGTTTCATTTTGAGGCCGTTTCGAAGCCCTTTGTTTCATTTCGATTTCACTGTTTCAAGCTCGAAACGAGTCGAAACAGCCTCGAAACGAAACAGCCAGCGAAATTTTGCATAGCCCTTCATAGGGCTCAGGTCTAAAGAGGCAGCCTGTCATAACATCCACCACTTCTCCTCCTTTCCTACCCTTCTCCTCCTCTCTTCCAGTGGGCTCCATCCCCCCATCCCTGTTGCCTTCACCCCTCTGTACTGCCATCCAGCACTCTCTGCTTCACCGTGGTGCAGGGACCAGACTGCTGCATCCTTCCCTACGGGTAAGTCAACAGCCTCTAGGGCAGACAACCACTCTCCCCGTACTCCCTTCCCACGTAACAGTTAAGTTCCCTCTGGGAAACGCCTCCCACCAGCTACAGCATCCAGCAGAGACTCTCACTAGCAGCCTCCTGACCTTTATCAGCACAGAATTATGGCTGCTGCATGGCAGCTGTGTGATCTAGTGCCTGTTAATGCTTGGGCAGCCCCACAGCATTGCAAGGAGATGAGCTTTGGCTCTGTGCGGTTCCCTCCAGGGCCCCCCACCCCACTCCAGCCACATGGACCTCTCCAAGCAATTCTGGCTGTGCCCAGATGACTGGAGCTGGTGCAGCACCGCGACTACCAAGGCTACGGAAATCCAATGGAGGAGCCTTTACATGTCTCACTGGAACACACAGAAAAACCCTCGTCTCCGAGAAAGAAACACGGTCAACTAAATGCAAACAAAGGAGTCCTCTTCCTA
This sequence comes from Alligator sinensis, assembly GCF_000455745.1. Classification (NCBI taxonomy): domain Eukaryota; kingdom Metazoa; phylum Chordata; order Crocodylia; family Alligatoridae; genus Alligator; species Alligator sinensis. The sequence goes on along the minus strand of NW_005842399.1, from coordinate 1,377,600 downwards.
GTGCTGGAGATCTGCAGACATGTGCCAGGCGTTCTGCAGTGTCCTTAGCAGTACTACCGGTGTTACAGCAGTACCAGGGACTGCAGTTGGACTGTCCATTGTGCTGGGCACTGCGTTATCCCAAAATAGACCGTCTCTGCCCCGAATGCTTAGCACATAAATCAACCAAGCAGCAGAAGGAAAGCAGAGCCTCAGAGAGGAGAGGTGACAAGCTCAAGGTCGCACGGCATGTCTGTGGCAGAGCCAAAAGCAGAACTCAGGGGCCTCAAGCCCCAGTGCCAGGCCCTAACCACTGGACCACGCTGCCTCTCAGGCTGCCAGATCTATATATGCAGGGAACAGGAACTGCTCCGAATCCCGGGGTCCTGGAGATCCCTGGGGTTAGGGTGAAGAAGCGGTTTCACCTGGTAGCCAACGGAGAGAACAACTGGGAGGCTGGTGTGGCTGTGAATTTGAGAGCATGCATGTCCCCATGCTGCAGGAGCCAGGTTCAGGCATGTTCATGTTGAGGTGGAGCCTGTCCCATGGGGAAAATAGCTCATTTATCCAGGGGAAGCGTTCCCCGGCACTGCATCCTATCAAGCCATAAACAGCCTAGCCCTGCCGAGCCAACGCATGAATTAAAGCAAAGGGGGAGGCAACATCCCTAAACAGCAGGACTAACAGGAAGCCACTCTCAGATGTAAGAAGTCTTGCTGCGACTCCAGAAGTAGCAGACCTTTGGTGGGGCACAACACCATGCCCCATCGGCTAAGATACAAAGCATAGACTCCCTCAGGACGTAGCCACATTTGAAAGGAGGCTCTGGCTGCCGGCCCTCCTGAGAGGTGCTGGCTCTTGACCTCAGCTCAAGTTCAGATGTCAGGACATACCCCTAGGACAGATGATGGTGTTGCTGAGCCACTCCTGAGGATGCCGATGCCACATCAGCGTGGTGAGGCCTCTGCCAAGGTCCTGTAGCAGCAATCACTCAGGAAGGAGCCTCTGAATTGTGTTTGGCTCTCAGCAGTACATCATCCAAGCAAAGCATCCCTTCATCAGCTCTGCGCAGGTCTGATGACCGATGCCCTTTGACATGTGTGTGGTTTGAAGCCGTCCTGGGGCAGGACTGGGTCTGGGGCTTTGCGTCTGGTCCACAGTAAATTTACTCCTAGCAGTTTTACTGTTTCTAGGGGTTATTCATTGAAGTGGTGTGCTCCTTCCAAAGGCTTCACATCACTCTTTGCTGGATCCAGGTTGAAGCGACAGCAGCTGTCAGCAGTACCAAGATTATTAGCCCCATCCTGCCCTGTGGAGAGCTGCAGGGCAACATGATATAACAACAGTAATAACAGCTGACATCCTACACGGCACCTTCCGTCCCGAAGGAGCCTACGGCACTTTGCAAACCGCGCCGACTACACTGCTTTCCAGGCACCAAGCCATTGGCTCACCTACCTGTCAGGTGGGACTTGGCAGCCGTTCAGTGGCGCACAGCAAACGAGGCAGTGTTGTAGCAACTAAATGAATAAGCAAACTGAATCCGGTTTCAAACTGCAAGGTGTGCAGGGGAGGGGGTACGTGCAAGGAGGCAGCACCATTTATCCATCTGGAATCAGTCCAGGACACTGAAGCTGATATCACTGTTCCTGGAAGAAGGACCTCAGGAGTTTTCAAGAAAGTTTCCCATTCAAAAATTACCCATGCCCACAACGTGCAGGCTGAGATCACAGCCCAGGCTGGCGCGACTGCAAAGATGATGTTACATCCTTTTGTCTGCCAGAAGTTTTTAATATGACCACCTTTCCGTCAGCACCATGTCTGAGCATCTTCCAAAGAAAATTAATAGGAGCAGTGAAACCCCTGAGGGAAACTCAAGGGCTCTCTGGAACTTCTGCCTTTTGGGATCCTGCAGGGGAGGGGGACGCAGAGGGCGTTACTTTTTATTTTATAAACTGACTTGAATATTTAAGCTCAATTTGTTTCAGGGTTTTTTTTATTGCCATTATTGTTTGGCTGGTTCAATTTCTTTGGGCGGGGTTGATAAAAGGAAATATCATCCTTATAGCAAAAGAGCCTTTCTGAGATGCAATCATGAATTATTGTGACATGTCGTCACCAAGTCGTTCTTGTCCATGAAATACCCATGACATAACAGCAGACTATGTACTGCAAGCTAGCTTAGTCAGGTTGTTAGAGCCGGTAGACGACAACCTTCTCAAGGCCCCTTTTCCCATTTTTACGCGCTAAAATATCTGCCTAGTTTGGCCGGAGGCTTCTGGGTATTTCAAACCTCTCCAATTTGCACGTGATGCCTGGATACTTTGAGCATACACAGTGGCCTTTTCTTGTGGTAGTCAAGTATTCTGGAGAGCTGACATCCTAGGACTGGACAAATGCACTAGATGCAGTTCGGGGCTTGAAGTGGGGGAGGATTACTAGCAAGAACGCAGGAGAATGTACTGCTTGACAAGGTGGGTTTGCAGGAAGGGTGGGATGCTGGGTGAATATGGACTGGTAGGCTTCAGAGAAGGCAAGAAGCCCATAATAGGAAAGGGAGCAGGATAAGGCAACAGGAGAGAGAGATGCAGGGGGGTGCCGGGCCCTGATCTTGAAAGACCTGGGACGCTGCACAGCTGAGAGCCCACAACCACTGTGCTCAACTACAAATACAGGCTGATTTTTCACCTGGGAGCAGCCCAGTCCAGGGCGAGGGGCATCTTCAGCACTGAGCAGTTGAAACTTCTACCCCTGCATGCCCACTCCTTGACTTGCATTGTAAATGCATGCCCACTCCTTTACTTGCTACAAAACACAGTGGGACCCGCATGTCTGAAGAGACTGGGAAATAAGAGGTGATCAGCTATGTGCTTTGCCTGCCTATGTCCTTAGACCAACACAGCTACAACCAAAAACCCAGGTTGCATGTTAAGTCCACCCTTGCTGGTGAACACCAGGAGCCACATAACCTTGCAGCAACACTTCCAGAGTGGGAGCAGAGGCCCCTCTGAGACTTGCCATATTCCTTGTCTTGCTCCAGGCCAGACTAAGCTCTGCACATTGCCTTGGAGGGGAATGCAGATCCAGTCTGACTACACTGACCACCTGCTGCAGGACCTGCCCTTTGGGGAAGTATTCACCCTCTCCTCCATCTCCTGGCTGAGCCCCCCAGGTCTCTATTTTGCCAACAGAACAACACCCAAGCCCAGAGTTGCCCCATGGACTAAACCACTTCAAGATGCTGTATGCCTTAATCCATCCTTATGAACAAGGTCTTTGATTCATTAGCAGGCCTGAAATCAATGCTTTGATTAAAAAGATGCTTCTCCCCAATCTTTTTTTTTTTTTTTTTTTTAGTAATGATTTGAATTCCCAGGCAGCCCTTGGTGCCCAGCTCAGTGATGACAACTGGGTTCAAAGAAAGAGTCTACATTAAAATCCAGCGCGGCTCCCTCGCAGCCGAGATCAGAAACACCTGCAGTGTGGATTGATTGCCTGATTAAGGGGGGGATTGATTGGCCTGTCCTCATTAGCATATTGTTAGCGATGACCCCGTGGCTTACCCAGCTCTAGCGTGCTGTGACCTGGATGGATTAAAAAGCGCAGTGCGTCGGAGAGGGACGGGAAATCAGTAAACAAGACAGGGGAGGGGGAGTGAGCTCCCAGATCAATAATAGACTTAAAGCTGCCTTGACGCCAACCAGCCCCAGGGGACCTTGCAGAGAGCAATCCCATCTGTGGCCTCCCCCTGCTTCTGCTGCCTCCAGTGGCTGCCCAGGGGACCCCACTAGCCTGCCTCTGGGGTGAAGCAGGTATGAGGGTCTCCCACATCACCAGTTTTTCCACACTGCACTTCGCAGGGTGGTAAGGGCACGACACAAGGTGCAGGATAACGGAGCCAGGCCCAGACAGCGTAGCATCCGTGCTCATCTAAAGCAGGGTGCTACGAGGCAGCCGCACCTTCTTTGCAGGAGTGGCATGCCCTCCTCTCGAGCTTCCTTCTTTGAAAGAGTGGAGCCAAAGTAAGTGGTGCCAGGGCAGTGAGAGATTGCAGGCACACGGGGGACCAGCGAGGGAATGGAAAAGGTGAGGCTGCAGCTGAACAGACAATCAGGCTGGCTTTTACCTAATGAAGGGGCTCAGGGAGGACTCAGGAGGGACTGACTGGAAAGGCTAGAAATGCTGGCACCAGCGAGCTTGTTCCCTGCCTACCGCTTGGCGCCGGGTGCCCGCCACCCACCTCTGACCTCTTGCAATTCCCCAATAACTCAATACTAATGGCCAAGATAAATGGGTACCTGCTCATGACACATGGTAGCAGGACAACCCCATCCCTCCCTGACTGGAAACCTCTCCTGCGAAGCTGCAGCCCTTCTGAACGTTGACTAACAAGTTTTTTTTAGTGTAGTGAGTCAGTAGCCTCATATAGGATTCCCATCTGCTCACTGCAAGGCCTTGCCAGACTGTGTTTTTAGGCCTCTGTCCAAGTGAAAAAACAAAAACCGAAAAAAACTAAAACTAGCTGGATTTTATTCACTCTTTCAATAGCTTTTTCATACCCGAAAAAGAAAAACCCCTCTGGCTGTCTCCTTGCACAGACCCATTCCCCACGGGCACCGTCTGGTGCTGTCAAAAGGGTCTCATTTTTTATTCCAGATTTTTATGTTGATTGATTCAAGACAAAGACTTCGCATCAGACACTTTCATGAGGACAGCACATTTCCGAGCTGCGTCTGAAATCTATGTGCATCGTGTATTTCAGTGCAAGTTGCAGGGTGGCTGGCTGCTTGGAAGCCCTGAATCACGTAAGGCAAAGCTAAGAAGTGAGCATCTCGTGCTATAACAGATGTCACAGCTGTCCGGGGAGAAAGCCTTCTGTCCCAGGATTGTACAGGTGCACGTCTACTGTCCTGCTTCAAGTCTTGGAAGTACGCTGGATAAAGTGGACTAACACTATCCCCCAGGACATCCTGTTGTATGTCTGTATGGCTATGGTGGTTCAGTCCAGGGATTAAACTAGTCAGGTTGTGTGATCTAGCTGGCCATCTACTTGCAAAGAAGTGGCAACGCAACCTGAGTGTAAATGACTCTGCTGCTCCGTTTTGACTGGGACAATCAGACTCTGATCAAACCAGACATCTGCTTACAGATTTCATGTTAATAATACAGCGGTCCTTGCACTACAAGTAACATTCAGCCTGACTGGAGTTCAGTTGCCTTAAATATGCTTCTTCTATTCCCACCATCATAGTGTCCAAGCACTTCACCATCTCTTCTGTATTTATCCTCCACTGCGAGTCAAAGCATTGCTATCAAAGCCGTTTTGCAGATGGGGATGAAGCACAGAAAATAAACAACTTGCTCAAAGTCGCACAGGAAGGCTGAGGCAGAGCAAAGAGCACTACCTTGGTTTCTGGCACTGCAAGATAACCTTCCGGTCTCTGGATCTTATCACTGCTGTGTCCAGCAGCCGGCAGAGCTGCCTTCACGAAGCAAAATCTGGCTCAGATTGCAGTGCCTGAAAGACATTTATTTTGTAGGGGATGCAGGTGGAAGGCAAAGTGGCCCCTGGAAATGCAGCACTGAAGGGCAGACTGGATTGCCTCTGCACCATGGGCAATACAGAGCTTGCTGGGTCAGTGATGGTTGCAGACCCAGGCCAAGGAAACGGAGAAAGCTCCACGCCAAAAGGACACTGCCAAGTCTGCAGAGCACTTTCCAGTTGGCAAGCACAGCACCAGCCTTCTCAGAGGTGTTTTCCGGCCTTCCTCAAGGCATGATGCCGCTGGAGGCAGAGGATATACAGGCAGGGCAGAGGGATGTGGTTACAAATAATGCTCCTGGGCTGAGTCTGGCTTGTTTTCTGATATCTGAACTCTTGAGTTAGGCAATTCAAAGGCAAACTTTACTTACGTCTCCAGGGATAAAGAGGCGACTCACAGGGCCATTACAGATGCCTCCTCGAACGGGGCACCAAAGGCACTTTAAGGTCAAGAAGAGAGTTCAGGTAAGTGGAGGTTCCCTGTGCTGCCGTCTGCTATTTGGAGATCCCTCAGCCACGTTCCCCTATAACCCTGCTCTGGGCCCACTGCTGGACAGTGCCTTAGCACCCACAACGGGGGTATGCAAGGCTCACCTATGGGCTGATTTGTGCCTGAAAGCTTGCAATTAAAGATTTTTTTTTGCAAAAATCTCATAGGTCTAATAGAAGATAGCATCTTTACTACGAGTCCTGATCACCTATGGGCTGATTCACACTTGTCCCTGTCAGAATCTCCTACTTGTACAAGCCCTGGGCAACTTCTAAGTCCCAGGAGAGGCAAAGAAATTTATAAGAGCCATCCAACAAGCTGCTCTGGCCTCAGTATTTGACTAGAAACTAACAGTTTCAGCTCAGAGGTTTACCAAACCCTGGACTGGTGACTCTGGGCAGAATACCAGGCAGCGGATTTGGGACACACCATAATATATAGACCTGGTTGAAACATTTCCATCAGAAGTTTTTTAAATAGAAAGAATAAGTTTACATTTAATTCTTCCTTGATTTTTTTCCCCCAGAAAACTAAAAGAAGCCACAACATTCTGGGCTGTTCAAAGAAACCATTTCAATAAAAAGATTACGTTTTTCCATGAAAAAGATCCTGACCACCTTGAATAACAGACGTGGATGATAAAACACTGATATGTTACAGAGAGGGCACTACACTTCACCCAGACTACACGTGGCAAATCTCTAGCAGGGGCAGAAAGTTAACTGACTTACCATGGGTCATGCTGCGTAACAGTGGCTGGGAACGCAACACAGGAGTTTTGACCCCCAGGTGTGTACTTCCGCTACGTGACCGTCTTAGGCAGGAAGGCATGTCTGGGTTTTGCTTCGCTGTGCTCCAGTGCCCAGGTCACGATGTTGTACATTAAAATGGCACTGTAACAAGAGAGAGAAGTGTTGGAGAACTCCTCGGTTGGACACAGAGCTGTTAGCGCTGGACATACCATGGACAACTGGTGCCTCCAGAGTCTGGGGGGGCACCAGCAGCCGATCACCGACCAGACCTCCTGTAGTTCCTCACAGTCCATCGTGGTCTTTGCCACTTGGAATAATTTGACGTCATCGGTAAATCTGGCCATCTCACTACTCCCCTCCTTTTCCAGATCTTTGATGAATATATTGGTCCCAACACAGATCCTTGGGGGACCCCACTGTTTAGTTCTTTCCATTCTGAGAACTGACCATTCATCCTCACTCTTTTCTTTCTGTGTTGGAGCCAATTTCTAACCCATTCCCTGTAATCCCATGACTACCTAATTTAGTTAAGAGCTTCTTATAAGGGACCTTGTCAAAGGCTTTTTGGAGCTGGAACTGGCTGGAACTGGCTTTTTGGAACTGGATTGCTCCAATCCACCTGCTTACTGACACCCTCAAAGAACTCTAGTAGGTTGGTAAGGCATGATTTCCCTTTGACAAAGCCTGGTTGATTCCTCCCCAGCCAGTCCTGTTCATCCATGTGCTGAATGTTTTATTTTTATTATTAATATTATTACTGTTTCTACCAGATTTCCAGGAATGGAAGTTAGGCTCACTGGCCTGTAGTTCCCTGCACCCCCTCTAGTGCCCTTTTTAAAAATGGGAGTTACATTGGCAAGCCTCCAGTCCTCTGGAACCAAGGCTGTCTTTAGTGACAGGTTGCATACTACAGTGAGGAGTTCAGCAATTTCTAATCTGAGCTCCTTCAGGGCCCAAGACAGAACTCCCTGGCATCCTAATAGGGTGGATACATCTTCTCCATACTCCTAAAAAGCATCATGGAGTAAAAGAGGCTGAAAGCTGGCTCCACAAGGCCCTGGCATCGCATGTGATTTGAACACTTGAGGCAGCACTCTGCGTCTCAGAACACACCGCAGAGACCATCGCTGCAAACGTAATGCAAAGTCTCAGAGAGGCCACGAAAGGCTCTGCTGGGCTAGGAGGTACCTATAAGAGGGCATGGAAAAAGCATCCGGAGCTGCCTGTGCTTGGAATACATCCGAACCGTCACCTTATGTAGCAAACATGAAGAGTGCTGTGCTGCTACATGGGTCACTGTTCAGCAGAGACACAAACTCCTTGTGCTCTCCAAGCACCAGCATTATCCGCAATGAGATACAGCCCTGGTTAAAACTGCCACAGGTAAATTCTGGCTTCCTAAACAATCCCTTGCAGGGTTAGCTGTACCAAGCTTTCTTCACTTACAGGCCAACGCTGTTTTATAGTAGAGGTGGCTTCATTTCAGCATGGGCTGGAGTTTCCCCTGTTCACAGTCTGTCAGCTGTGCAGTGCATTAGGATGAAAGGAGCAATAGCCATGTGAAATCATTATCATCCTCTTTAAAAAAAAAAAAAAAGGGCAGGAACACTAGTACCAGCTAATCTTAAACACAGGGCAAGCTGGTGTAAAAAAAATCTGTTTAGAAGAATCCCCTCTTGGAAGTCTTATCTTAGCTTTTCTCTGGGTGCGCTAACCACAGCAAATTAATTAAGAGCAATATGTTAAGTGCCCACGAATCTTGTAAATGTAATTGCGGCACAGTACTCTAGTGAGGAAAATTTGGTCTCCCATCTATTAACGAAACACATTTCCTCCTTTGCAAGATCTCTGGTTCCCACCGGGTTTGGGGACACCATTTTAGATGAAGAATAATTAAGCAAAGTGGAAACTTTACTACGGAAACCACAGCTTTTCATGGTTTCAACTTCATGCAGTTCCCTGAAATGATTTCATGGCTGTCAGAGCACATATAGGCATGTAGACAATGGCTGAATCCTCGGGATACCTGGGACAAGCTCATCTCTGGAATAAGCAGGTGGTTTTCCACCCTTTGTAGATAAAGAAGCAGCCAATGGCCATCTGTTTAGGGTTTGAGGCTTCATTTGATCTCTGGATAACTTCAGCTTTGCACCGATCAAGTTCTGGATGATCCATAGGGACAATACGTCCCCCTTATATTTTTCAGACATGATCCTCCTGGGCTTTACAGATTTTTTTCCTACCTCTAGGAACCAACTTACCTTAAATTAGGTCATCTGGAGCTTGACCTTACCACTCAAAATCAGTGTCAACCAGGATCCTTCCCAAGCCGCAGAGAAACTGAAACCAGTGAAGATGATCCATTTGAAAAAAACCTGGTGCTTTTAAAGAATAGTTCGGTATTGTTTTATGAATAAGTAATGTGACATCCTAGGTCTCTGTAACCAGTCCAAGTATCCCTACGAGATCTTTTTGGCTTTCAGAAAAGAAGCTAGAAAGAGAAATATCATTTACAGGAGGCAAAGATGTTTGAAGCCTCCTTATTTCTTATTTCAAGTGTTTATCTTGTTCTCCCTCCACAACTGTGCCTCTTCCACCGCAGGGTGTTGTGACCGAGGAGCCCGAACATACAGAGGGAAGTTTCAGCTCCTGCAGGTTTATCTCCTGCTCCACGAAGAAAGGTACCTGCCTTATGGGCCTTCAAGAGACGCGTCTGGTAATGCCTGACAGTTCTCAAGTGTCCCAAATCAACAGGCTTCCAACTCTCTCAACCAGGGGCCTAGAAATCCATGATTCCAATATTGCTTTTATTTGCAAAAGGTAATCAAGCACTGGGATGCGAGGGAACACTGATTTTTAATTAATAAACACACTGCTTCACACATACCCAGTTTGTTAAATATTAATGGAGGAAAATTGCTCACGCATTGACCACGGCTGAAACAGCAAGCAAGCTATTGTTATTTTTATATCTTCCTCCCCCTCCCTCTTAAATATATCAAGCCAGGAATGAAACAGTTGTTCAGGAGATCCTGTTAGTTACTACAACAATGATCATTAAAAAGGATGCCTTCCTTCCAAGAACTTCACTCATTTGAGTCATTCAAAACACTTCATGTACATTCATTCATCAATTCTTACTACTTGCCTGTGAGAAAGGATTATTCCCATTTTTCAGATGGGGGAACGGAGACAGACTGACTTGCTGGGTTTCACGGGAAGTCAGGCACAGGGAAGACAAGAGAATCAATCCATTCTCACTAGGTTTCCTGATTAATCCACTGAAGTTTCCTTCTTCGGGAGGTATCACTAGTAACAATTCTGAGCGTTCCCAAGTCTTTCATGTGATGGAAGCGATAGAAGTGCTTTCATGAGTCCTCAAGCTGAAGTTGAGGCCCTAATTGACTCTGGTTTAGTGTACAAGCTGAAAATAATAGTCACCAACATCACAATCCCTTGTCACGTTGAGCTGACCTCAAACAGCTATTTTTCCCGAAACAAAATCCTGTTAGGTTGAACAAAATGTTTCATTCTGTTTGAAATCAAACAGCTCATTTTGGCTTCCAGTGCTTTTTCCCCTTTAACAAAAATATAGCTCAATTTAGCCTTCAATCATTTTGAAATGAAACATTACAACATTTAATTAAGAAACCCTATTAAAATAAAACATTTAAATACTTTCAAAATGTTTCTGGGGGGGTTTTTTTAAATCAAAACTATTTGCCATTTCTGGAACCAATGTGAAACAACCTTCAGTCCACCCAAAACTGCATTTCTCAGCAAATGAACTATTTAGCCAAAACAAACAAACAAAAATCCCCCAAACCCCTCTCCAAAAAGATTTACAGAAAGAAATGAGAGCGTTCAATCTTGTGTGGAATAAAGGCAACATGTAGGGTCTATCGCTGAACCTTACAGAGGGATCCTATAATGCCTTGGTTGAATTCCAGGCTCTATAGAAGTTAAATAGAGTTTTGTCACCAACAGGATTTCACCCTTTGAGTCCACTGTTTTACCCAATACCCATTTATTGACTACCATAGAAAGAAAATCAAATCTAAGGATCCAGATAAAAAAATGTTAAAACCCACCCAAAATATTTTCCTCCTCATGCTCCATTCCCTTTCCATACATATGTAAAATGCAAAGTATTTCTTTTACCAAGGATTAGAATGGCATTGTTTGGTCCTAAGCAATGGGTCCCTTTTTGAGCAATTGCACCTAATGAGCAGTTGTTACCTGGCATAGGTCTCTTTACAGTTCTTTCAGATCCCAGATGCTGGAGGCAAAACAGAAATGATAAATCCCAACCTAGTCAGCATGCCAGGGAATCTGTGACTTGAACAGCAAGATCCTGCCTGCTTTTTGAAGAAGCGACGCTGTAGTCTCATCCAGATGACAGATCTGCCATCAGACAGACATCTGGTCTCTTCTACTCAAAAGCCCAACAACGCATAACTAGCACATCGTCAAAACAAAGGCCTGCTCCTAATTCTTCTTGCATTAGGAGTACAACTTCCACCAACTTCAGTGGGACCGGAAGTGAGTTTGAAGAAACCAGCTACAGACACACTTGTATAAAGGGTCACAACAGATCGCTGCATTTACTCTCAACCCGCAGCGCTGCCGCTGCTCTGTCCATGGTGCTGCAGGGGAAACAAAAAGTAAAGTAAAGGCAGTTTCATCCCCAGATCAGACCCGTACGGACTTGGGGGGCAAGGCCTGTAATTACAGCACGCTGGAGCAGACTCAATTAAGCAAGTCTGCTGGAACGTGGTAATTACTGCTGCAGAAGACTCCAGCATCACATGCATCAGCATCCGCACTAAAAATGACAGTGGGGGTGCTTTAGCTGAAGCTCATTCGACAAGTGTTTTAGTTAAAGCTCCCCCGCCGCCATTTTTCAGCACGGGGATGCTGATACACATGATGCTCCGAGTGCTTTAATTAGAGCAGCTCTTGGAGCCACGCTAATTAAAAGCCTCCCTCCCCCACCACACCTCCCAAAGCATGTCTATAAACGCCCAAAACATCAAAAATATTCCAACCTGCTGCGGTCTTTCCAAGTTCTCTGCAACAGGAGAATTGCTCTATTATTTTTCCATTGTCAAGAAAATGAGCGAGAGCTAAGATCTACCCTTTTCTAACGAGGGCCTCAAGTCTAAAAATGGTTGAAAACCACTGGCTTAAACTTTAGGGCAGAGTTATGACAATTCAAGGCTTTTCTGCTCAGGCAGATTCATGTAAACATCAGTGATGGAGACGCTAGGGTTTATTTTTGCTTCCTTAAATATATTTCTTCTCAGCGAAGGTTCTTCTGCTCGTGATTTTTATTAGCATTAGTGGGTCCCCACCAGAGTTAAAAGCAGCTGGAGGCATCCTCACCGCATTGCCTGCTTCCTAGTTGCAGAGTTTAGCCCAGGCCTAAACCACCTCAGAATTCAGAACCCACAACTCCCAGCTTATTTAGCCCTGAACATTTATGATTAATTTATCTCTATGAAATATTTCAAACTACACATTTCCCCTTCCTCTGAGGCTGCAGGCTTATTGGAATCTCCTGGAATTTATCTGTGGGTGTTCGGTCTGATTTTACAGGATCTCACTTGGCAGGGGTTGTTTATTAAACAGGTTAGGCTTGGAAGCTCTGTTTGTCACTACATTTGCAACTTTGCAAAGCTAATTTAAAGAGTTTCTCAGGGCTTGGTAAAGATCCAGGCATGGATATGAGCGAGGAAATGCTAGAAGACAACATGGAAAAATATAAGCCGTTTAAATCATCAATAGATTCTCGCTGCAGACCTAATTCTTGTTTATACAGGCAGTCCTCGACTTGCAACATTTCGAGTTACGACGGTTCGCACTTACAACGTTTATAAATTGACACCCTCTTTCAACTTTATGACGTCAGTTTTGACTTCACAACGTTTGATCCGATACAATGCCATGCCAGCGAACAAGTTTGCTGCGTCACCCATCTCCCTGGAGAACATCTGTCCAAACTTCCTTGGACGCTTTCTTTAAGAAAGCAGACGAGACTCCAGAAAAACCTGCAGCCGAGACTCCCGAGAAGACTCCAGCCAAGAGCCCTTCAAAAAGTCCAGCCGAGAGCTGTTCAAAAAGTCCAGCAAAGTCACCTAAAAGAAGTCCTTCCAAATCAATATGATTGCTATTTACAATATAAATACATTAATGTAGCTATATTACTCATCTATAATTGATTGAATACAAAATCCTGGGGTATTTTTGCTGAAAATAGGGTATTGGGCCTTGGTTCGGGAACCAAGCCCCCATTTATAACATTGTTTCTTATGAGAAAATTGATTCCGAGTTACAACATTTTGACTTAAGACGGGTTTTCAGGAACCAGTTGTGTCGTAAGTCCGAGGACTGCCTGTACTAAGGTCCTTTCATGCCATTCTGGCAGAGTAGAAGGGCCTTATCATTGGAACAAGTTGCACATACATCTATTTTAAGGCCCCTTTGCCCTGCCAGAAGAGAATAAAGGTCCATCTGAGAATCTCCAGCCATATATCACATGCTAATAAGGCCTCACAACCAATTTCTGTGGCAGGTATCCTCATTTTACAGAAAGGAATTGATGGACGGACTTATGCGCACATCCCAAATCAGCAGCAGGATTGAGGACAAAACGCCTGACTCCTGCCTCTCAGTGCGCTGCTCTGACCATGAGTTAATGGGGCTTTTCAGGGACCAGGCAGAAAGCAAAGCATATTTTTAAAAATTTCAACTGGTCGTTAACGCCACAAATTAGCGTGTTATTCCAGCGAGTCACTTTTCAGCCGTGTTCGCAGTTACCAGCAGCCTGAGATTAGTCCATGTTCAACATGCATTAGTGTCTCTGAACAATTCTTGGGCAGGTGGCCTGTCATCATGAAATGCTCCCCCTTGAAAGGGGGGGATTACTGCACCAAAGTATAAGGAGTCATATTGTGCTCTGGCAGAGCTCTGCTGGTGGAAGCTTTTCACTCCTTGGCAGTATCCTGGCACCGCTGAAGCCACCTGCCGAGAGCCAGATGAACAAGACAGGCCCTCAGATAAAAATGGGGGGAGATTAGAGATTACAAATGCAACAGACAACAGCAACAACAACAAAAAAAATATACAGCTTTCTCCTCAAACTGTTCTTTTTAGTCCCAACAACGTCTGCCATGCGGAAACTTGCTTTTCAAAATTCACAGCTGCTCAAAAAAATGCTCATGAATTATTTATCCTTGCTCAGATCAATCCTTCAGCACGCTGTCAGCTCAAAATCAAAGCCCGAACAAGCCAGACACTGGAGGAAATGGCTTTCAAACCCCGCAACATGCCGCTGACGGAGTGCCCGCTTACATGCGTGCGCCACCTCCTCCTCCTCCCTTCGCCCTCCCCTCCGCGCCCCCCGCTGCCTCCCTCCCCCCAGACATTCTGCCTTTGCCGGAAGCAGGCTTACAAAGCCCTCAACGCATACAGAGAGGGAGAGACGCACACACCTATTTTTGAGCTTATTCCAAGATTCTGCATATTAATAATTGATGTCAAAGCTTATTTTAAGACGAGAAAGTCACCTTGTTCGTCGCAAGGGGTTTTTTTCCCTCTCTCCCCTCCCCAAAATCCAAATCCACTTTTGATTTCAACTGCAAAAACACAAACAGCGCTAACTAGAGGGGCTGCTTTCTTCTGTGAATGTGCCTTTGCCAAATTGCAGGCCTGTGTTTTGACTGCTATCTTTTAAAATGTTCAAATATCTCACCTCCGTTGTCCCTGGCAGCTGCCTCCCGAACAGGTACTTCATTTTGAAAGTGACAACAAAGTTGGAAGTTACTGGGGCTGCGAAGGAAGAGAACCGGCCCCACGACTGTCATCGGTTCAGTTCA
>NW_005842399.1:1359488-1362929 GCF_000455745.1 Alligator sinensis | reverse complement strand
AAGAGCTGGGAGATCACTAGGCTGGCTGCTGTTCTTGCCTTTGGTTTCAAAGATACAGCTGCCCCGACCGGTTTGCAAGAGAGTCCAGGCAAGTTTAAGCTGCGCCTTTCAGGGAAGAGACAACCATGCATGTAGGCAGAGGGGTTTGTGCAACGACTTCAAGGACGGCAGCCTACACACGCAGCATCTCAACTCGGGCCAGTACTCTCTGATGGCAATTCCAACAAATGCATGCGCCACCATCCCAAACCTCAGCTACACTAGTGAAGATCTGGATTAAACGCACTAGCCTCAGCAGGGTTATTCTGGTCTTGCACAAACAGGAGTGCAATCTGACGGTGCCTGCAAGATCCCAGGTACACCACACAAGAGATCCCAAACACGTCGCAATCAGCCTGTTGTCACGTGGAGCGAGGCCTCCCCAGGATGCAATCCAGGTGGTTATCCAGAACAAGGGGCGCTCTTGCTTTCTTTGACCCCCAAAACCACCTCAGGCTCAGAAATGCCAGGCACTGGTGTCAACATCTATTGCTCAGTGCACTCTTCTCCGTTTGCCTCTGCTTCCTTGAGACACAACGCCCGGTGTCATAACAACCTGCTCAGAAGCCTCTTGTTTCTTGATGAGAACAAGACACTAATTAAATGCCATCTTTCCATAAGCAGTTCCTCAGCCTGTCTTATTTAATTGCTGATAAACCTGGATTGCTTGTAACCTTCACTCACATGGGTATTGTAAGCTTCTCTTCAGTAAGCCGTCGCCCCACCAGGCATTTCTGCGCTGCTACTGACAGAATTTTAAACGCGTCCCTCCACGCTGCGGCTCGACGCAAAGCCAACCTCTGCCAACGTGCAACACGGCGGATGTTCCTGGACCCATAAAGACCCTACCACAGCCTGTTTGAAAGATCTGTGGCTGCCACACACACCAAAGCCGTGTCCCTATATGACGTCCACATCCGAGAAAGGCCTGGAATTAAAAACAACCCCCACCCCCCCCACCTGCCTTCTCATGCGAGTGAGGACTGCCACAGCCGCAAGGCTTTACAGAAGAGCCTGAGTGGTAAGAAAAGTCAGTTGGATCCTTCTGAACATTTCCCCTGAAATGCTATTAAATCCACACACCCAGGGATTGCAATAAGGAAATACAAACACCTGAGACTTCCCTAAAAGTGCATGAGAGAAACCAAATTAGATTGTAATGCTTTCTTCAAGAAGCAGCATCATTAGAAGAATGAGCCAAGGACTAGACAGGTACTTCTGAATTTTGATTACCGCTCCGTGTGGATCTGAACGAGTCATTTAAACTCCTTGTATCTTAACGCTCCCATCTGTAAAATGGATGCAGCTAAACTCACCTGCTACAGGGGCAGCTCGACTTGTACAAAACTTACAACATTGGCTACTACTGACATGTCGTCGTCGTCGTCACGTGAAGGCAGGAAGATTTTTAGTGCAAGTATTACAGTGCTAAGGACCCTGAATTTTTATTTGGTAAGAAAACAGGGATCTCTTCTGTGAGTTATGGCCCAGCTCATTTTCAATTCCTTTACTTGTCAAGCCTATTTGTTCTGAGACCATTCTTGCATTCGTTCAAAAGGGAATCTCTCTTCTACAATCCTAGCAGCGGTTATGTCTCAGCAAAAGCTTCTGGCAGTTGTAGAGCTTCTACTACATACTGACCCTAAGCCATGGGAGGTGGATCCTCAGCTACTGCATTTTCAAACTCCACTGGCTTAAATGGATCCATGACTATTTTCATCAGCTCTGAAGTTTACCCAAAGCATTTGTATGATCAGACCTTTCATCCTTCCATTTTTTTCTGGGTCAGATTCTAGCTTTTTGCACATGAAAGGCGCTGAAGATTCTTCCATACTCAGGCAACAACACACCAAGTTTCCTTGCCATTGTTTCTGATGGCCCCAACATGACATCAGCATGCCGTTTGTAGATGGAGGCATTTTGGCTTTTCCATACTTTGGTGCAGTGTGGATGACTCCGTTTCTTCAAGGAAAGACGTCCACCATGTCATCTTGTTATCCAAATGGAAAGAAAGTGGATGGCCAAGGCTTTCCTTCTTCTTCCAAAAGGAAAAGTCAAGGTGATAGCGATTCAGAGCCACCTCCCTGCTCACCTATCACTTTGAGGATGGCACAGTCTCACTTGAAGCATTCTTGCATCCTGCACCCGGGCTCAGGAGCCAGTCAGCCACCAGGCGAGCTGAGGCTTTCTGCCTGAAGAGTTGTCACTCAGCCTTCGTGACTTCTGCTTGCATCTAAAATGTAGGCACGTGTCCTATGGCAGCATGTCCTCAGCTTGGATTTGCCCACCTTTTCACAAGATCATTTGGGCGAGAAAAGGCAGGTGGGCTCAGGTTGCCTGGCATTGTGAGCAGTTACAAATTTGGATAGAGCTTTACACAATATAGGTTGCTGCGTTGAATTTTTTGTACTCCACGGAGAAGCCAGCTGGTGCTTGTCTTCTGTCAGACCTCACAAACAGAGCAGGGCCAGCCCAGGTCAGTACTTAGGTGGGAGACTTCCAGCTACTCAATGCACTGCTGGGAAATCAATTTGTGACACTTGAGTAAGCTGAAAAAACCCAACCACCTGCATAATGCTGGTGGAAACATTGCCTTTTAAGTGCACTCCAATGTGAGGCCTGGGTCACCTGCACTCATTAAATATTTCAAGGCATTTTTCCTAAGTCAGGCTATTCTTCCCAATGTCCTCACCCTACGAACGGTGTTGTATCCTTTTCCCTTCCCTAATGAGTGCTGCTGTGTTGCACCCTTGGTGAACAATACCTCTGTTTCTCAGAAGCACTGCAATGTCTACAATCATTAACGTTCATCAAGTACTTGGAGATTCTTGAGTGCCAGATCCTGTTGCCATAAACGAAGCCTCCACATTTCCTTTCACTGTAAGACACGGGGGGCAAAATACAGCCTGCGGGCCAGTTAAAAAATGACAGGAACCAAGGGCAGTAGAACCCAGGGAAGCCAGTGGGCTCCCGCAACAGCAGGGCCCGCCCTGCCTCACCCCCCCAGCCAGAAGTCCCAGCGGGGCCTTCTGGCCTGGGATCATGTGGCTGCCCCAGCATGGGAAGTTCAGGTAAGAGGGGGGCAGGGAAGGGCAGGGGAGGAGCCCAGGAAAAAACAAACAGTCTCCCACCCACCCCATGGCCTGCGCTCCCTGCTGCAGCCGCTTGCAGCTCATGCGGGGCTGTCCTGAGCAGGCACAGGCAGCCCCACGCGGTCTGCGAGCGGCTGCAGCGCAGGGCACTGGCCACTTGCCGCACCGAGCAGTGTTTGCTGCTGCTGCTGCCCACTTGGAGCTCACGCGCTGGGCAGCCCAGAGGCGGTGGTGGCAAACACGACCCGGCGCGGCAAGCTGGGGGGCCGCAGCTGCTGCCGCCATGCACAGCCCCCACGGGCAAGGGGCC
>NW_005842399.1:1346080-1359290 GCF_000455745.1 Alligator sinensis | reverse complement strand
TGCTTTCCCCTGCACTCAGCAGCAGCTCGTCCCCTGACAGGGAGCAGGGGTCGACGTTGCACACTGCCCCCCGCCTGTACTGCGGGGCTGGGGGGCACTGGGAGCTAGCGGGATCACAAGGCTAAAAAGGGGGACGGGGGCTGTGAACAGAGCACTGGCACTGACACTGGTACCTGACTTAATCTGTTTGTACATCCATGCTCACAAGAGATGTCAGTCAGTACATGCTCCCTGTCTCCCAGATAGAATACTGTACAGCCCTCCGCCCCAGCAGCAGCTTCTCCTGGTGCAAAACCATTTATCACAGCACACAAACAGCTTGCTTGCTAAAGGCCACACCATGACAAAATGCCAATAAGTATATTTGCATTCAATAGGCCCTGTGAATGCGGCCATCAGAAAACAACTGCTGAATCCGTACTTTCATTCCCGAGCATTGCCCTTTTAATCAATCCCTCATTACTGATCATAGATTGATTCCATTTCCAGTAGCCAATAGTTTTTCTTTTAATTTTCAGCATCAGGTTTAATTAAAACGAGGTGGGCCCGACCCTGTCAAATCATATCAGAGTCTGTCTCGGCGCTGGGTGAGTGAAAACACCAGCATGCGTTATTGATTAATCTCTGTTCAAATTAATCTATCAATGACTTTCTCTGGATAGAATGAGGACAAAGCCAGAAAAGTTTGTCTCGTGGCTGCTACTCTCACACTGACTGCAGAACAGAAACACAGTAGTTCAAACAGACAAGGATGTTTTCAGCCAGAGCCATATGACCCAGGATAATGGACTCAAGTCACTAGATC
Organism: Alligator sinensis; assembly: GCF_000455745.1. Lineage (NCBI taxonomy): Eukaryota > Metazoa > Chordata > Crocodylia > Alligatoridae > Alligator > Alligator sinensis. Next base: position 1,358,485 of record NW_005842399.1, on the reverse strand, counting down.
CAGCCCTTGTGCAGAATCTGACTTCGAAGTGCTGCTCATGAGATTTCAGTTCAATTTACCTGAGATTGCCACAATACTAGAGAGATGCAGAGCACACAATCCTGATCCTAGCAAAATACACAAGGAGGATGGATTCTCCACATGCCCAAGGGACTAACTCCACAGTCACTTCTGGAGCTGCAGGAATTAATTGGGTGTATAGAAGCTGCAGTCAGCATAGGGACTTTATTCTCCCTACTGGGATGTCTGCAGCCTCAGGAGAAACAGATATTCCAGGATCAAAGAAAACCATCAGCAAACTCTTAGACTCATAAAAATGATAGAGAAGTGGGGCTGGAAGAGGTCTCAGGAAGACATCTAGTCCAACCCTTTGTGCTCAAGGCAGGATCGTCCCCAACTAGACCACCCCAATCAAGTGTATGTCTAACCTGCTCGTAAAATGCTCAAGGATGGAAACTCTACAGTCTCACTGGGGAGCCTGTTTCAATGCTTAAGCACCCTCATAATGAGAAAGTTCTTCTTAATTTCCAACCTAAATTTCCCCGGCTGCAATTTAAGGCTATTGCTCCTTGTCCTGTCATCTGTGACCACAAAGTCTTACTTACCAGTACATGATGGGAAAAGAACGAGGCTGAAAATGTATCATCACTAATGCTGAGCAAGTCTCTAAAGGCTTCTCCTGGATCAGGCCTGTTGAGCACAAATTCATACTGTAGAGAGCTGAACAGTATGGGCTTAAGTATGCGCAAAGGACAAAACAAGCTAGGAAGTTACTGTCTGACACTAAGAGACAGCACAGTCTAAGAAGAAGGGAAAGAAAATTGCCTTCCCCAACAAGAGGGAGGGTGTGATGGGCTCCTGTTGTGATGAATAAAGGTCAGGCAAAGGCATTCTTCTTGCTCCTGCTGACACATGCTTACCCTGCCTGCATACTAATTCTTAGCCAAAGTTAAAGCCATTTAAAAAGAGGTGAAGGCCTAGGGCAAAGGGGAGCGAGTGACTAAAAAGCAAAGACGCCTTTTCACCAAAGGGAGGAGAAGGTTTTTCAGCTGCACCCCCCCCCGAAAACTGCTACTCTTGTAATAAACTTTGGGTACTGCCCACCTCGGAAAGGGGAGTACCGAGAAAAAGGTTGCCTAGAAAGAGATAAAGAGTTTGGGAGGGGTTTCTGGGAGGCATCAGACCTGTTTATGGGTATTACCTCTCACCTCACTCAACCATCTGCAAACTGTGCTTTTGACAGCCCATCTCGCCTGTTAAATGGCCTCAAACACACAGCTCAGGTGTTAACAGATGAAAATGGCTCAAGTTAATGAGGAAGCAACGGTGGAGAGGGTTGCTGGGGTTTAAAAAAAAAATAATCCAGCAGCTGTGTTATTTGGGTAGGCTGCTTTAGCAACTCAATGCCTAAGGGAATGTCATATTGTGCTCTACCGATCTCATTTTAGCATTATATCCTTAGAAACACCTGAGAAAATTTTCCTGCATGTGGGACTCAACCAAGAGCAAACCGTCCCTTTTACTTTCCTATTTTCATACCTGTTTGTTTGAGCTGCCATTCCTTTCTGAACTCCTGCCGTATGGGAGAACTCTTTGATCATGCAAAGATTTCCAATCCTTGTGGATTAAAAACCCCTCACCTCGTCAAACGGGGAACTGACAAAGGAATTGCTCTCTGAAAGGAGAAGATGAAAGGAGCCATGTCTCCCCTCCCACTGTCAAGTGTCACGATCAATAAGGAGTTTCCACTGGGCCAGTAGACGTGGCTGTTGTGTAAGGGAAATTGCTTGAGAGGAGGGCCGAGTGCGAGTGAGCTGGTGAAGGAAACAGCTTGAGAATCTATCTTGAAAGTATTTTTAGCACTGGGGTTGGGAGAAAATGCTGCAGCCACATAGTTCAAAGGAGGACAAATAGAGGACAGCTGCATGTCACCGAGATGCCTTTTGTGCAAAGGTCTTCAAAAGTAAGGCTCCAAGACTGAAGCAGCAAAGACGAAGCTGCGATGAGCTTTGGTGGGGGGAGGTTTCGGTGGGAGCTGAACTTCTCCAAAGTACATGAAAGAACAATGGTGACTTTAAAGTATCTCTGGGGCTCTTACCCTTTGACTTTCAGGGACTGAAAAGAAAATCTCTCAGCTCTTCACAGCTGAGCTGTACGTCTGCATAGGTATCATCCCAAGCCGTGTGTGAAATCTGTTCATTCGTGACCCTTGGGCGATACGCTACTTGATAATCTGTCTCTCTTCATCAGGCAGGAACAAAAAATGGCCCCTTTCGAGCTTTTCCAAGTCTTGAGGTCGTATTATCTTTCCTCTGACTAGGAGCCCAAATGACCAGACTTCACTCCAGGCCATTTTTAATACTGATCCTTACATCAGCTTGCAGATGGAGTTTACACAGCATGGGTCAGTCGCTCAACTCCTCTCGCAGAAACCAGGCACATCCGTGGCATGACATTTCTTCATTCAAAGGGTGATCGCTCTTCTGAAATAATGTCATCGTATCGTTCCTGAACTGGCTATTATTTATCTTGCACACAAGATGGACAGATCATTATATCTAAAATCTGTAGGACAGATTGATGAACCAAATTACAAAAAGAAAAAAAAAAAAAGCAATGATTTATCTCTCTCTTACGCTGCCCCTCAAGATACTTCCTTAAACTTGTTCCAGAGCGAAAAGAAGCATTAAAATGCAGTGGAGTATTTTGTTTACACAGCCAGGTAGAGATATTGGGGGGAAAAAAATTAATTGCAGATAGTAATATTCTGCTGGGAGGGATTCTTACAGGGCTGTCATCTCCTTAGAGCTTGTAAATTAAGAAGCATCAGGATCAAGGAGACCAGAGAGAAGCCAACAGTCTGCAGAAGCACTGCTGGCAATGCTTTGGGTGATGCTCTTGCCCCAAGGTCATTGCTGGCCTAATGTTCCCTTCGGGCTGTTCGGCAGCTTTGTCCCATGGGCATGGTTTTGAATGACTCAAACACAGGATTTGCTGATTCGTGTGCAAAAATGTTCCTGTGGCATTTTTCTGAAGAGCCTGTGTGCTAAGCCCTTGCCCAAGTGCATTCTGGGAACCAGGGAGAACATGGGAAACTTCCATATTATTTCTATGAGAAGTAGGTCTGATTTGGATTCCCCCGACCTCACTTTTCGGGGTTGTTATACACTAGGATTACACGGGGTTCATTCCTTTCCTGGGACAGAGGTATAAAGTGAAGGGCCTCGGTTGAAACAAATTAACAAAAAATGATCGAAGACCGACATAACATCGAGCAGCAACTAAATCACGAGGACTTCCCTACTCTCCTGCCCCAACATAAACCCAAGGTGCGGTGATGATTATGACACTGGAAACAAAGAACCGAGGTGTGAGCAGCCGGTGTTAAGACTGCTGGTGCCCAGCGCCAAGAGTAGATGGAACGATGGATGCTCTCGCAGCTTGTCGTGCCGACTCTCACGTGCGTATCGGCTTTGCTTTTCCAATCCAACCCAAGACCCTCCAGGAACCTTGTGTGCCAGTTGACTAGTAAGTGCCGTCGTGTTTCAGAAACGTGGCCCTTCATTGCAAATATCAGCTGGTGGAATAGCTTCAAGGAGGATAAATCTTCTGGACAGATTCAGCTTCTTTTTAGGCCTGCCAAAGCAGCCACTGAAGGAGCAAGTGGCACTGAAGCCATCAACTCAGACCATGGAGCTCAACCTCTTGAATGCAAAGTCCAAGGGCCAAGAGAAATTGCGTAAAGGTTGTGGTCTTTACAGTTCCCGTGGAACTGTGACAGGGACATTGCATCTACCCAGATTCCTCCTACTGTTTCTACTGTGTGCGCACTTCATTGGCAGCTTTGCCCCTTTTTTTTTTTTTTCTTTTAAACACTGTTTAACAGCTTCTGGACCCCCCTCCAAAGCTAACTGCATTTTTATGTGAAGTACAGTGATACAGCATCCAAATCACACAGACTTCAATTAAGCAGGATGGAGAGGAGTTCGTGAAATCTCTAAAGTGGTCACTGAAAAAGAAAAATGAAGTATACAACTAATATATATTTGTAAAGAATTACATTATTTGTAAAGAAATCCATTATGCCCAAGGCAATACAAAAATCTGGTGCTGTGGAATATATCTTAACCCTCTGCTCATCTGCTTGTGCACGACACAGCCCCAGTTCAGTAAATCAGGTCTGTTTTGTGAAACGCTCAAGCACGCGTTCCCATTAAAGCCAATGCGGGGGTATGTACAGGTATTATAGTTCTTCTGGACTTAATGCGACTGCTTGACCTGGAGCCTTTAATGCTACCAAAGCCTAAATGTCCTTATCCCTGATAACGCTGGAACACAAATAGGGAGGACAGACAGCGGAGCTCCACTGTTGGAAATAATGGTGGAAAGAGTAACTGCATTTGGCACTCGGAAACCACGAGTTCTTTCTAATATCTGCAAGGGAACGTGGAAATGAAGTGTTCTTTCTAAATCTGTAACACACTGGAGAATTAAAACGGTGGTAAAAAGAAACATAATTGTTACTGCTCTTTTAACAGAAATGTTTGGTCAGCAACACCGGCTTAAAAAGTGAAGCCAAAAAATAGGTGAGTTATAGTCCTTTCATTTCTCTTCAAATTGCTTTGCCTTCTGAATGCGTTTTTAAAAATTTTATTTTTCTCAGGTTGTTTCTATCAAATCGTGCTTCCCCTACTGCTTGCACAGAGTTCTTATGCCACGGTATTTTGGAAAAGAAAAGTAAATGCACTTTTAATCCCAATGGCTGAAGGTGTTATTTTTGTTTAGATCACTGCTCAGTAATGATAAATATTTTCTGTGCTGCTGATAACTTGGGTAAAGGGTATTGATTTCTCTACCTTCTGCTGTGAGGTGGCTCATATTAAAAATGCGCCAACTCAGCACTTTTCCAGTTTGGGGACTACATTTGACTGCTTTTTAAATAGTGGTGGAAAGAAAATGAAAAGGTTCTCAGATTAAATGCATACATAGATATCTATTTAATTACTGAGCTTTATAACAACAAGGCAAAATGACAAAACCATGATGAGCGGAAGTACTGAGAAAATAAGCCAACAATAACAAATGACAGTAAATCTGTATGGCACTAATGACCTGAAATAGATAGGTCACTGTCACTGGACTAGATCTTAGCATTCAGTTTAAACCTACCACATTAGGGTACAGCATCAATGTAAATCCCACTGACGTGTGCTAGGCTCATCAATGAGAAAGGAGCAGAACTGGTCCCATTTTACCAGCCTATTTAACACCAGCACAATGAGGTTTTCCTACTGAGTATGCAAGAGACATCTGCTCAAAATAAAATACAATACAATACAATACAATACAATACAATAAAATAAAATAAAATAATGGCAAGCTACTAGCATAGCAAACCAGAATATTCCAGGGACCTAAACCTCCGTACATTCACACTGGTTACATGGTAGACTGATTTCATTTCACTGATACCAATGGAGTTACCAAGGTATGATACAAATAATGAAGAAACAAGACCACATCTGCAACATAACAAAATTAAGGTTAGCTTAAACCTCTGAAGGCTGCTGTTTTATTTAATTTAATAGGGGTGGGAGGGTTTAAGCGGAAAAATACTTGAGAACACCGAGCTGACTGCACTGCCAACATGCATTGCTGCAACCTTCTGCAGTTGCAGAAATCCATAATGAAGTGTCAGGGCCAACCCACTCCTATCAGAGACAAATTCATATTACACATTTTATGCCATAAAAATAGCCCTGGAATTCTAAATTTAGAGGAGAATACATGTATGGAACAGATTTTTTTTTCAATCAATTGATGTTGGAGCTCAGTTACTGCCTTGAGTGGGACAACGCTTGCTCTCTTTTTTAACCAGAGCTGCTGGATAGCTGGGGAAGATCCTAACTCAGACTAGGGAGCTCTGGAAGTGCTTTTGCTCTTCACAGAGCAGAATCACATGATGGACCCCAAAGAACAACCTATTTTTTTTTAATTTGAGTCACCCAGGGCTATGCCATGCCTATTCCACCTGTGTAGCTCAAGTGTGATCTTAGTTGACTTTACTCAAACTGTTGAAAGATCATTAACACAAGAGGAGTACAGGTCCTCCTCCTCGCTGCTTTGGCTGACTGAGTCTTAAAACCAAGGCAACAAAGCATCACCAAGTGATGTGCTAATGGTTTCTCACTCAAGCACGATGGAATAGGATAGCACTTACACACCTAACAGGATCTGGCTCCCCATTAAACAAACACTATCACCTCTTGTCGACTGTCCAGAAAAGTTCTTGCTCTAAGTGATGCCTTTGGGACACAGTTCCTTCCGGATCTTAACCAGATAAATACACCTGTATGGTTGAGTTTTCTGCACAAAACGCTTCCACGGATTGTTACTTTCATTCTTGCATAGATGGGTCTAAGATGAGGGTTGCATTGTGACGAGAGATACTATGGCATCATTGGCAACCTTGAATCCACCTGATGGGGCTTCAACTCTTCCCCTGAAGAATTTTACACTCCTCGGCACATTTTAAAAAGGGACAACTGAAGGCAGTGAAGCTACAAAAGTGCTAAAAATACACTAACAGAACCGGTAGATACACGCAGGTAGTGCAGATGGCGAGAGACACAAGGGCATGCTGGAGCCAGTCACACACACATTCCTCTAGCATCAGTGTTATTTTTCTACCGAGAGCACGGTGACATTTCTTGCTACTAATTCCTAGTTTGAAGACACCGCATGATCAGCTCGTTGTGATTTTTCAATCACTGCAATTTCAGCCATCTGGGTTAATTGTAATCCGATACATAAACCCCAAAGGATGTTTGCCATTTCCTAACTGGATAAGAGTAACTTCTCTAATCAGGTTCTCTGTGCAAATATTTGTGCTGATGATTTCAAAATTCACTTTCCATTAATATTCTCTCATACATGCTGTTTTTGGAAGCTGTCCTGAACTCATTTGCTGGAACATTTGCAGGAGGTGAACACAAGATAGGCACAAACATAGTCAAAGCTGATTGTTTAAAAATTCAAACGACTTCGCACCCAATTATTTGGTAGCATTCTGCTTGTTCTGAGAGAGATCTTTAAAATGCACAGTCTTCTTGGAGAGTTTTAGGTCCCATGTTTGAAAAAAAACTAAGTACTCTTGCTAAGAGTACCATAAATTTAGTTGGGTGAAAAAGTTGCATCCTTTTTAAGTAAATTTTGGTGTGCACCTGGATTTTTTAAAACTCGGTTTAACTATATTTGTAATGGATTTTTTTTATTCCCAAAACAGTATATCACTACAATCTCGCTCTCATTATAGGGTTTTCTGCCCATATTGATTTATTCTCTTTCAGTACAGGAGTAGTAAAGTTGCAAGTGTTTTTGTACATTTAGACCAGTATAACTGTATCCACACTAGCAGGAGGGAGGTTGCACTGCTTTAACTATACGGTATAATGAAAGTGTTGCTTTGTTTGCTTGGACAAAGCCTTACCCTCAATAAAAGGTGTACTGAAATCCCCACTCTTCTTTAATACACAACCTGGGCTGCAGCCATCAGTAGCACAAATGTTCTAAAAAACCCAGGTAATAACCTACAAGTGTGGCCCGCAGAGCAGTGTCTTCACCACAAAACATTATTGCATTAGCACATGACTGAAGTACACAACACGCTGACCACGGCTTTCTGGCAAGGGTGTAACCATGACTTGCCGACATGACTCACCTGGTCAGCATCTACATCAACCACAAAACTGTGGTAGTCATTATCAGGTCATTCTCGTCTTCAATAGTGATCTAACACAGCAACATGCTGCTGCAAAGACAAGCTAGGAGTGAAAGAGTAGATAAATATCCATGGCTTTCATATCGAGGTAACCTGCAAGAACATAGCAGGGGAAGCTACTGGCTGGAAAGGATATGAGACATTTAAGGAACACTTTGTTCTGGTTTTGGATGGGCTTTTCAGAACAATTTTGGCAACAGAACTAACCTTTGCCTGTCGAAAGGAAACAGAAAATACCTGCCACATCTTGTCAAGGAAAACGGTGATAACCCCATCTTCTGCTTTTTCGACCCATGCAAACTTGATAAACACCCCTAATACAAAGCCCCTACCTTGCCTCACTACAAGAGACCCTCATTTTTAAACTAACTAAATAAAATAAAAAATACTTGTCGCCCACAGACAGCGTCCCGATGCTGGAACATATAACAAGTGCCATTTACATTCCTCTGTCTTTCCTTTTATATTTTTTACAGTACAAAGCCAAGCAAATGCATTCAGCAGTGACTGCCGGTGTTGTTATGCTTTGCAGATGATAAAAAGCCAAATGATAAAACGATCCGGTGGACGCAAAAGAGAATCAACCACTGACCTCACAGGGAGTGCGTTGCTCCCTTCATGTTAACAAGATTCAAAACTGGAAACTTTCTTGGTTTTGATCACTTGGCTTGACAAGCAAAGTGGGGAAAAAAGAACACAACTTCTAATCTCTTTGGGAGAAGCATTCAGTTTTTAAAGGAAACTAATTATCCAAAGTCCACAACAGATGCAGAATGCCTAAAAGAAGGGACAGAAACCCCAGCCCAATTTCATGCCTGGGATACTGCTCACAAGCAGTTCACTCTGACTTTACCCCTGCTTCTTGCAGGCATTTAATTGCAGAACAAAATATTCTCACAGTGACAAAGAAAACAAATCCAAACTCCTCTCTCCATTTCCTTGCAGAGAATCATCTCTTCCAAAGGACACCCAGGGAGCGTTTGAGAGAAAGCTCTGCCTTCCACTAGCACATTAGCTACTGGGAGATTCAACTGGACACGGGGACTACTGGATTCAACTTGACTCAAGGAAACGGTTGCCTTACCTAAGCGAGGGGAGGAGCCTGCAAAATAGCCTAGGGTGAAAAACGTAATGCTGAAAACAGCATTAAGAGTCAGCTTTGACATTAATGTTACCCCTTGTTTGCATTTGAGCTAAAGCTATGGCAAGAATCCAGAATATGGTCACACTGAGGCAGAGACAGCACTGTTTGTACTTCACTTATTACTTGCTGGTATTAACTGAACTTTTAAATCAGCCCAGTTTTCCACCCGAGAACCTAGTTATAGGCATGGGCAGCCGTATCTTCCTTCTCTGAGGGCCGATTGACACGTAATTTTTGTGCCAGTATAAACTGTGCGAGACAGCGGTTTGATTCCCCTCTTCCCCCCAACTAAAATGGTTGCTTAGTTTAAACTCTAGTATGGGTGCTGTTACACTGGCACAGAGGAGCTTCCTACTGGTACAGCTTGCCTGCATAGACATGTCCTAGCAAGTGGCGACCCGATTCATTTGAGGCCCTCAAATTACACCATATTGCCATTACTTTTCCTAAAGTTGCCTTGTTAAACAGACTGAAGCCAATGGCAAGGCATCCAAGCCAATGGCAAGGCAGCCACAACGTGAAATTAGGATCCTCCTCTGCACTCAACTCCTCTTGGACCGGTATAACCCAGGACTTGTGCTGTCACTGTTCATTTCCACAAAAGGGCAACAATGTCTCCGATGCCAGACTTCAAGTACCATTACGCAGGCCAACGTTTCTTGACCCTTTTATAGGGTTACCCTTGGCTTGCAGCACAAGAAAATCCACTCAACAGGAGGCCTTTCTTCAGCTTTGCAAGGTTTCCATTAACATACACATCTTGGTATTTATCTGTTTTTCACCCTGAAAAGCAACTGTAAGAACCGTGCTGTGGATCTGCAAAACCACTGTGACCCTAATACACCCCATATTAAATTTGCCTGGTTCACAAATAAAGACACAGCTTTTTCACTCTGCTAGCTTTGTAAATGTACCATGCGTGGCATGCGAGTCGCATGGGGCTCCTTGAAGCTAAATGCATCATCATCAGTAGCAGCTCTGCAAGCCCAGCTGTGCCCCAGACATGCCTGGGGAACTCCATGGTTTTCAGATCATATGGGCAGTGATAAAAGTGCAATCCCATAAACTTTCAGTGGGTGAAATGGAGGATGTAATTTGCAATCCAAGAGGTTGCAGAGGTGCAGTCAAGTGCCAGCTGGACCTACATAACTGATGGCGATTCAGAGATGGAAAGAACTGTGGGGTGAAGCGCCTTGAGGGTCAGCTTCTAATGATACAGGATTCACTGTTCCTAAATCATCCCAAACAGATGCCACTCCAGCTTCTTACTGAAAACCTCCAATGCAAAAGATTCTCCAGCTTCCCTAGACAGCTTCTTCCATCGTTCCACTCCTCTTAGTTAGCAAACTTGCCCTGAGACTTGATCTAACACTGCTTACCTGCAATTTAAAAATGCTGCTGCAGGTTCTCTCCTCTGCCAATGGAGAACGATGATCTTCCATCTCCTTTCTGGCAGCCTTGTGAATATTCAAAACCTTTTCTCCAAGCTAAACGTATCTGGCTCCGTCAAACCTTTCCCCATACAGCTTCTATTCCAACTCCCTCATCACCTTTGTTGCTTGCCTATGGATGCTCTCCAATTTCTCCTAGATCTCTGCTTGCCTTTCACAACCCGGAGTGTGTTTGCAAAGACAACGGTGAGAGGTGGGAGTTGGGGGAGTGACATATGCATCTCTTAACTTCAACATTTTATATGGAAATTCATAAGACGGTTACTCAGTGCCATTTTTAGATCGTGTTTGGCTGGTTTGAACTGCATCTTAAGTGACAACAACAGAAGAAATCTAAGGGCTCACGTGTCCAATAATCTGAGCGGTTTCCAGTTGTAGAGAATCATCTGCTGTCTGGGATATTTTGGGATATTACCAAAATACTGGGGTCTATTTAAGAGTGCACAGGGAGGGGAAATGCATGATGCAAGGGCTAGTGACGAAAATAAATTACATTTTTTCTATGATCCCAACTGCAACACTTTGGCGCCAGCCCCTCTGCATGTTACTTGATTGGCAAAGTTTGTAAGAAAACGTTGTTGCACTCAAAAACTTTGTCGAGAAAATGCTCATCGTTATCTGTATTTGATGCTCCTGAGCAATAGAAAAAGCAGTTCAATTCATTCTTACACAAAGAGATGTGCTTTAATTGGCTCCTTACCTTCAGCTGCTTTGAAATGCACCATCAACATCACATTCTAAGATGCTGTGAAAATTTTCAAATAGCAGCTCTCAATTTGAGCCTCAAAACTCTTCATTAAGGATCCCTGTGGCTGATTTTGAAACACCACTGGCAGGTCCCCTCGCCCCTCCTGCGCAGTTCTGTAGAGCAAGAACCTGTAAGCTTAAATGGCATTTTCCTGGCATAAGAGGACATGAAAAGGGTAGAGATGCCTCAGACTCATGTCTGCAAAGGCACTGACAGAATCAAAGAGTCCCAGATAGAGCATGTGAAATGGCTGGATGCGATAAAGCACACTACACCTCTGTGCTGCCCTTCATCTTCTTTTCACAGGCAAGTCAGTGACTAAGCCCATTGCTTTGGGGCGGGTGACATCTTTGGAGCAGAGAAGTGAGAACAGCAAGCAACACTCACGCTTTCCAGACCCTTGCCCAAAATGTCTGGGTAGGAGTAATCCTGATTTTCTCCCAGTCAGGTGAAAATACAAGATCTGGCAGCCCCAGCTGTAGCTTTTAAATGTTTCACTAGTTATTATTTTAACAGGTATCAGGAGGGCACGATCTTTCTGCTTACCCAAGAGATTCATTTAAGAAAAAATGTTAGGGGAAAAAAAAATATTAAAAACTCCATAAGAAGGTAACAACAATACAAAAAAAAAGGAAGAAAACTAAGAGGCTTTGGTTAGAAAATTAAAGTTGTTTGCCATGGCTTGATGGCTTAATCAGTCGATCAATATTGTTCACAGGGCAGGCAGGGAAGGAGCTGCGAGTTGTGATGAAAAATGCATGAAGGGACAAGGGAGACCTGGGAGTAGAAAATTAAAAAGTCAGCCTGTTACATTTGTCCAATATTGGCAGAAAAATTAAAGTGGTTTGGGGGTGTGTGCGTTGGGAGGGAAGAGGGGAGCTGGCTGCAATACAGGACTGCATATCTGCTAAGGGTTCCCTCTGCGAGAGAAACTTTCACATTAATTAAGTTGCTTTCTTAGAGGAAAGATGGATTTTGTAACCTTTAGCATTTACAAGCTACGCAGGAATGGGGGGATGGGGGAGGCAGGGGTTTGCACACAAAAAAGAAAAAGGAGATTTCTTCACATCAGGGATCCTCTGCAAGGTGAATCTGCCGAGGATAAGTAATACTGAGATAATAATAAGCAGGGTAGGACAAGGCATTTTTTTTGTAGCATGAACGGACTGTAAGTCTGAACGGAAAAATAACTCAGCTTCCTCCTGCGCATTCTCTCTCAACCCACTAAAAGGAAGCCATTGGTTTCCAGTGTTATTTGATGGCAGCGTTATTTGATGGGACA
>NW_005842399.1:1304067-1346049 GCF_000455745.1 Alligator sinensis | reverse complement strand
TGCTGAACTTGGCTACTCACCCTTTCCACAGTGACATTTGCCTTGCTGAAATAGAGCGCTGTGAAAAACGGAGTCCTCTTTCCTCCTCAGCTTTCAATATTCAATAGGGGTAAATGCTGCCCATTCCTCAGGAGACACATTCATTAATATCTGCTGCGAGGGATTTGAACAGTTTTGTAAAGAAGCTGCAACAATCAACACATTACAGCAAAACCCAAACTTACCTACCCTGCAAGTAAGTCTCATTTCATCGTCAAGTTTTCTCTTCCCAGGACTGAGCCAGGGGAACTGTATTCACTGCCGAAGGCACAAGTCTAACAGAAGAAGCAAAAGGCTTTTCACCAAGAGAATTTAGGTTTAGTTAGGGTAAGCCTGCAGTTTCAATACCTTAAATTCAAAGCAGTCAACTAATTTCTTCTTCACTTTGGAAATGCACATGCCAGCGATTAGCAACCAGTGATCATCACCAAGCAAACCAAAATTTTAAGATCAAGATCAGATTTAGTTACATCATGTCTACGCTGCTGAAACTTTCAACTTTTTCCACAGCCTGAGTTCATAAGCAAGAGCAACTTAGACACAGTTTTACTTCATTCCCATCCTCATGATAGATAGCTAGATAGATAGCTAGATAGAGCGAGCAAGCAACTGCAGAGGTTAAACAAGACACCATTTGTGCTAGAGCTTCTGTGGGTAGCCAGAGATTCTTGCCTGTCTTGGCCTTTTTGGAAGGATTATGCAAACCAAGATTGTTTTAGGTTTCCATGACCAAGACAATTTTTCTTCTGATCAAGTGCCTGCAATGAAATGTTATGACTCTGCACCAGGCTAGCCAATTATAGGTTCAAAATTTCAAATTCAATTAATACACAGAGTGACTGATTTGGCTCTCTACAACTAATTAACTCTTAAGGGCCAATGCATTATTTCACACATGATGTTGCCATGAATGCTGAGGGTTACTTTTTGCCCCATTATCCAAACATAAACAAAGCAGAAGTCAGAGACCTCCAAAGCCTGATGAAAACCATATTGTGACCTTCTTATTAAAAAAAAAGAGAGAGAGAAAAAGCTGACAGCATCAGAAAACTAAGCTCTCATTATTCACAGGCTAGGTGGAATGACGGCAGGACCACTTATACAGTGCTCGCTCTCATCTGAGATGCATATACTGTCCTGTCCAGCGTGATCTTTGTCCCGAGAACTCCAGAGAGGTCAAGCGCAGCAAGCAAGCAGTCATTTGTGCAACGGGACTGGCTTTCACTAGGTAAATCAACTGTACTTATCTTGACAAATCCCTGAAATCTAAAGTTGGTATTTATAATTTGCAGAGAACTAAAAAAAAATTGAAAGGTGAGAAAGCATAACACTAGTCACTCCTGTTCATCAACTTCATTGATTAAATGTACATTCATTCCTTGCAATCAAACACTGTGGAGGTCTTTGAAAGACACAGCATGTGCATATCTCCTTTTGAAGAGCCAGTGTTCTCCATTTGAACTGGGCCTGCTTACAAACATCCATGTTTGTTTTTATATTAAGCGGAAATTGGTGTTGCAGATGTAGTCCTTCACATTAGCCATGCAATGCAATCACATTTGATTCAGTACTAAACCGCTGCAGAACGGCACTGGAAACAAGTCACGGCCATTCCAAACTTCAGCTTCCACATCTACTAGCTACTACTGCCTCAGGGAGATTATTTGTAGGCTTAATTCACTGCTATTTGCAGAGTGCTTTAAGTTCTTGGGATAGAACATGTGCAAGTGAAACGCCTTCCTTTACATTGCCACAATGGCAGAAACTCTACCCGAAGATTTTTACTAAAAAACAAAAGCTTGAGAAAAAAAAATTCTTACCCTTTTAGCTACATGCACCCTTCACACTGACTGACGGGGCTGCAAAAAGAGCTTGCAGCGTTATGCCATGCTATCAAATCTGACAGAAAAGCCAACTACCCCCACCAGAAAGCCCTTTTCTCTCTCTCTCCATACTGGCTTCCAAAGCTGCAATCCTTGTGGATTTTGAAAATCATGCAGGTAAACAGTAGGGAAGTGCAGTCATGGGGGCAACTGGGATGGTGACACAGTATAACGCTCTCCAGGTAAGTACCCGGAAAGCTACATCCCATTGGGACCGAACCAGAGACCATCAGCCTCAGCTTCTACCAGCTAACCTGAAGGAATAGGAACCTCCGCACGGATCAGGGGGACATGCCACCCTTTGCTACAGCAATATAGGGTCTTATTTAAATACACAAGTTTTAAATTGCAGCGCTGTACATGCACGTATCTGTGCTACAAAAGCTGCGCTTGAAGCCTCAATTATTTTGCAACTTTCAATACTAAAACAGGGCAAATGAATTAGACGTTGTCATTACTCATCACACATTTTCTAACCGCTTCATACATACAGATTTTGCTAACATTTTTCTCATTACATTTTTAGTAAGGGGAAACATCTGTTTCTTCTCTCAAAAAGTACAATCCATCTTCCAAGCTGCTACATGTCTTTGAAATTTCGTGTTTATCAACACCATAATCTCTTCCAGAACAAGAGCAGCCCAGATAAGCAGCCTTGCAAGGAAAAAAAAATCCGAAACAATTCTACCAGCATATATTTTTTAATTTCTCCAGATTAAAAATCAAATCAAATCAAAAGCTTTGATTTGAAAACTTCAGCCTGAATTCAGCATTTGTTAGAAAGTAACAAAGTAAATGACACAGTCTCTTTGAATATAAAGTTTATTTTTGGTTTGTAAAAATAAAGTTCTCCACTACCAAGAAAACTGTAGCAAAACAGACATAGAACATGGGTCATCTCATCAAAATATCAGTTGCTTTTGAAATGACTACAAGACACAGATCCCAGAAGATAATTTCAGCACAGAAGCTCCAATGCAAAGCACACAGAACCTTCCTGTAACAAGAGATTTTCTTCTTTTCCTCTGTGCTTATGTCGAAGACAAACATTTTTTTCATTAGTACCTTGCAGAAAGATGCCCCTTTTGATGGTCAAATGTAGCAATGCATCTTTACTATTCAGTAAGGACTGATTTGCTAGAGGTGGGAATGTGCATGTGGATGCTGAGAAATAGAATCCACCAATGACCACCAACACTGTTCAGAGGTTATTTGCAACCAACTGGGTCCATAAACCCATTTTCCATCATGCCAAGCCAATGACTCAGCTGTGTTACTATTGCCTGCAGGTGTCATGAAAGGCCTCAAGAGTTCGGAAATCCCTCCAGGTGGGTGGTAGGCCATCCTGCAGAAACTTTCCACAGCGCTGGCATGGAGCCTGGAACAGCTTTATGTAACTTCTTAACCAGGTCTAGAAGAAAAGTGTAGAGAGAAATTAAGGAAACTAGATAGGGATGTTCCTCAGTGTCATCATTCCTGTCAAAACACAATGATACCAAGGACGGAGAATGTACCTTGGCTTGGAACCAGCAAGATGCACAGTGATTTTATACAGACAGGGAGGCATGCAGAAGATCACAAGGGCACCATACAGCTGATTCTCCA
The DNA here is from genome assembly GCF_000455745.1 of Alligator sinensis. Taxonomy (NCBI): domain Eukaryota; kingdom Metazoa; phylum Chordata; order Crocodylia; family Alligatoridae; genus Alligator; species Alligator sinensis. The sequence continues at coordinate 1,342,522 of NW_005842399.1, read as the reverse complement.
TTTTATTGGCATCTACTCCCTCGGTCCAAAAATCAACTTTGGAAATAGAAGTTCATGCCACGAGAAGTATTAGTAGGTAGAAGGTCATCACAGCCTATGGATATTCCTCATATTCTGAAGGAAATGGCATTGCGTTTGACCATTCACCGATATCTGTGCCCTGGTTGTTGGCTTGTCTTTTTCTAATATTCATCTATCACACCACAGCTGCAAGACATATAGGGCACAAACCTGACCTCTGAAGAGCAGAAGACAGGGGGCTTTTGCAACCAAGGGAACTCATTTTCTTTCTAATGCTATTTCAAGATCAATATTAATTGGCCATGAAAATGCTCTAAAAAATTTGTCACTGATTACACAGATGCAAGCAAAAGAGAATATGTTGTGAGGTCAGAAGTAACAAAGAACAGGCTCAACCTAAGTAAAGGTCTCATCTTAACTGGGTTGTTCCTATTGTCATACATAAGAATGAGCATTACATAACTCAAGTCCAAGCTCAAGGAGATGTGCAACTCAAAAAAACCCAGGCAAGCAGATTCACAGTGTGAAGGATGCACATGAATCTTGTCATTTAAAGTCCTATTGAATTACGTCGATAAGAGAAAATTGTTCTCTGAAGAAGAGGTCAACGGAGCTTATTGAAACAAATCCTTCCATCTTCATCACAGCCTTCTCCATAGCAGCACAACGTCAGGCCGTCAATAACTCTCCTCCAAAAGAAGGAGACCGTCTCTGGGTTTAGCAGTAAGTACAGAGACAAGGGCAAGAGAACACTACGGGCAAACTGCTGTTATTTACTTCAGCTCTGGTGAACTTAGTTTGCATGCAAAAAATTGAATTTTCTGAGCTATATGAAAATAGGTAAATACAGCTAAATTGTGCACTTAAGAAACATCTGTTGAAACAAACAAACAAAAAAAAGAGAGTCCTTCATTCTTGTCAGAAAATTAAGACTTCACTGCATCCTGTCAAACAGATTGTGCATCTGACATGTGAAAGGACTAACATACTGACACATGCCATGCGCATGTGGTCTTATTTTTTTCCAAGTTTTCAGCAGCATTTTGCCCAAACCAATAAAGCAGGCCTGTGGCTTAGGGAAATGCATTACTTATTTCATTAAAGATTAATTTTCGGGCACTTGTTGCCTGAAACACAGATGGGACCAGTAAGGCCTGCTTCCCCTGTTCAAAGCTCACGTGCAAGATGTGCTTTAAGAGGAAAGTCCTGCACACGTGCATATTATCTTAGTGGACTTTTTATTAAGTAAACCAATAAACGCAGCAGGTAAAGGAGTTTAATTGCTTTCAAATCAGATACCTGATGATAGGAATGCCAAGGAAGTCGCACCTGACCCACTGCTGTAGCTTCATGCGCCCTCTGGGGATGAAAGCAAACCGGCTGCCTTGCATAATTTTGAAAACTGCCCATATTTTTAAGCTTTGTTTGGGACAAGTTAGAAGAAAAGGTGAAGTGAAGTGAACTGTGTGTGCAGCGTAAACGGGTTTCTCCAACAGAGTGGGGTAGATTAAACACCGGCCACTTGCCAAAATGCATCATGCCTGGAAGAGTGCTCAATAGGAAACTACTGTTTTCTTTCACCAAACAGCAGGAGAGTTTGAGCCCATTTTCAGAAACTGAATTCCAAATCTACTCAGATTTAAGCTGGGGCTTTTAATGTGTGTATTAAGGTTGAGACTGTTTTCAATAACTGCATCTCTTAATTTCTTTCTAGCAGATTCTCAAGTGAGGCTGGGCACATACACATGCCACCCCCTGGTCCTGACAGCCCGCTGTGGCCTGAGTGATGCTAGTGGTGCATGGTCCCTGAGGAACACAGTGGGAGCAGATTGATGTAGCAAGCCCTGTCTCCCAAAAGTCCCTCTCCCATCCCCAAATGTACATCCTTTCCCAGGGGGCCAGTTGATGAAAGAGCTGGCTCTTCTGGTTTTATGCCAGCTGCGAGTTCTCACCGGGGAATCTTTAGCTGGCTGGCTACAGCCAGACTCCGACTCCTGCGCACCGCCTCAGCAGACATTCGTGTTAGGTTTAGAGCTGACCCCCAAGCCAGCTCCACAGATGACAACTAGCAAATAAATGCCAACATCTACGAGAAGCTACTACATATCAAATCCTTTCCAAAACACCACCCAACCCAATGTACTGAGAATGGTACCAATTATTTCAAGAGAACCACTTACCTGAGAAAAGCAACTTTTACAATGTTGTTGTAAATAATTAAGTTGAACTCATTTAAATATGGGAAATCGCACTGCCGCCGGAGCTGGCAGTGATGTTCAATTGCCACATGATGCTGAAGTCTGGCTGCAAGAGTTTCCCGTCCAATAGACTTACCATGAAGGATCTGACCACCACGTCTGGCATCTGGGGTAGCTGGTAGTGCAATAAGGCAGTGGTTGCATGATCTGTCACCTGTGCCAGGGACAGAAGGGGAAAAATCTTTGTTTACTACTTCAGTGTTTCAGCCGAAGAAATGTTAGCATAACGTACAAATAGAAATTGGGAACCAAGCAGTCTATATCCTCACCAGTGGCCTCTGAGAAGCTTTTCCAGTCTTATTCTTTTGCTCTCAGTAATGCAAGAGAATTGGTTGAGACAAACATGGTCAGGGACTTGATATACAAGTAAATATAGTATTTTTGCCATTGCATTTTAAAAAGCAACGTAGAGAGGAAACATGATCATGGTAAAGTCAGGGAAAAGTGGGGGATACTGAAAGACTCTGGATCTATTCCCATCTCTGCTGTGACTCAGTGTGTTAACTCACTTAACTCTTTAGCCCCTTCAATTATTGGGCACAGCTTCAGAAGGCACGTTTATACCTCTAGAGGAAAGGCACTATTAAAGGTTTTCTACATCCACTATTTGAATATGCAGATTTCTGCAAAAATATTAACATACTGGGTAATATTTAAAAAAAATAGCAGCTACATTAAAGAATGCTCCTAAACTTTAGCTTTCTACAGTGCAAAAGAGTAGAATACTTCCCTCTTGGATGTGCCTCTGTGAATGGGCCCAGTGTAGCACTAAAATCACTAACAAATTGAAGCACAGCTAAGCTGCTTCAGAAAAAAATGCTTAGTTTTCTCATCTCTATATGCCTACACTTCTTTTTTGTCATTCTTCCTAAGTTTTATACACCTTTAAGTCCTGGTAATTAGCTGTGTGAAGGAAAAGATCCAAAGTGATTCTGATATCACTCACTGAGAATAAATTATTATCCTTGCTCCTGGATCAAGGAAATTACTTGCAAGTTTTAATTGCAATAGCAAATTTAAGTGATTCTTGTGTACAAGCCTGTGGAAAAAGAGGCGTTCAACTTATTAAAAATCAAGTTTTGCGTTTTGTTTTGGGTTTTTTTTGGGGGGGGTTAATAAAGATTCCACTTTTCCACTGGAAGACCTGAAATGTAGTTGAGATACACGACAATGTACCGATACAGTACTGCATGTTAATGGTGAAGTAGAGACTGGCCTTGTAGTTTTAACAATAAAGGCTAAAAACCGCATGTACAAGTGTTGCAGTCCCATTTGAAGTTGGTTAGATCAAACCTATATGAATCTAATGCTCATTTTAATTTCCTCCATGGTCCAGAATCCACTAATGTGATCCCAGGCTGAGAGAAGATTTCTCATAGACGATTTTTTAATCCATTGGGCAAAGGCAAAACCGAACCCAAAAGAGAAGAAGTTACAGCTGAACAAATTCAGACAAACTTAGGTGTAAATTGTCCGCAGTGACCACTGGGAAAACTCACCAAGGCTGTACTACATTCTCCATCAAGGAAGCCTTTAAGTTAAGACTGAGGGAACTTTTTAAGAAATATGCTTTGCTTCAGTGATCTCAAACCTTTCCTGAGTAACAATACTGGGCAAGAAACACATTGCTGGGAACAACAAATTTTCTTCTCCCTGCCAACCTCTGTTTTAAATGTTTAATTTCCTGTGACTACAAGCCTGTCTCCTGGACAACATATGGTCATAGTTGGGGGATCGTTGCTTCATCCGAACCAGAAGTTATGGGCTTGATGCAAGAATTTCTGGCAAAATTCTTGACCTGGAGCATCCAGCAATAAATCAAGACAGGCTCAGCACTATGTATTGTCCTGGCCTTAAAATCTGTACATCTATGAATACAATCACAAGCAGGATCAAAGGTACCTTAGTTGTACCCTAGTTTGGGGTTTTTTTTTTAAATACAAGAAAGAGGCAAGCATGTCTCATGACTGCTCTACATCTGAAAGTTAAATCAGATTAAGACAAAGCACAGGTTTAAGAACTTGGTAGCTATTACACAAAAATCCCATATTGTGGACCCACTTGCTTCACAATAGAGTGTGCTTTATTACTATCCATAGCTTAATCCATCTTCAAAGTAGGCTATGCTAAAATGAAACAAGCATTCTTATTCTGAAATAAGAGTGTCCACATAACTTTCAGAGCCCACATATCCTCATACAGAATAGTACCTTCAAGGAAGGCAGCCCCATTGATTTAAGCGTTTATGGATTAAGACGCTTTTCAGTGTGACGGGGAATGGAATCTGGCCTTTGGACAGTGAGCAATTTTGGGGCAAGAACTGGATGTCTTCCTAGGAGCTTATGTAGTATCCAACCCGACAGGGCTCCATCCTACCTGGGCTTTCATATTGCTCCCACAATATGAATTAGGAATTTTTAAAAAAAATAGACAGTCAGTCATTCTTGTCATTAAATCTCATGGATTACAGTAACTTCTTAATACCATATATCCAACTAGGAACATGATTTTTTTTCTGCCTTTTAAGACAGTGCTCGGATTTATAGGACACTACCAGACATGTAAAAAAGGAAAGGCAGTTCTGAGGATATTTATGAGTAGCAGTTCCTTTTCTGCTTGGAGTTCTGCTTCTAACAAATTGTGTTTTTCTCCTGAACAACAAAGTTGTTTTCCCTTGGCATTGACGATATGGGGGAAAAAGTTGCTTGGAAAAAAAAAAACACCATTAACAAATTCAAATTGACTGGCCACTTTGGCATAGCTGCACATATGCTGTTCCTATTGTAATGTAAACCTAATGAGATTCCACAGGGAGATAAAAGCCATCCCAGCACTGCTAGAACACTAATAATGTTTCCTGAACAAAAAGGAGGCAATTCGTACTATAAGCAAGTGCTGATAAAGTGCTTCCAAAACAGATCAAAGTGAGTGTCAAACATGAGGAAGAGGAAGAGAGGAAAGAAATACCCTGCAACAGTGGCAACAAACATTGTGATGTTGAACACAGCAAAGAAAAAGAAAAGGAAAAAAAAATGACAAACCAGCTAGTGGGGAGAAAAAAATTAAAAACACGACAAAATAGATGAAGAGAGAAAACACGAACTGTCCAAGATTAAAAAGAGAGAGATCAATAAGGAAGGCTTCACTAATGGAAATATCATTTCAAACCACATATGCACCAGCTCATTTTGGGGATGTATTTTTTCTTCCATCCACACTGGAACTGCAAGATAATTTGTGTGCAAGATGACATTTCATGTATTCCAGGCATTTATTTTGCTGCTTTGCTTTTAGACTGTGCCTTGCTGCCTTATCTATCCAAAGATCCTACTCTCCTCCTCCTTTCTTCCATCCCCCCTTTTTTTTTTTGCTTAGGTAAAAAGGGTGTTGACAAGTGAATGCATTGATTAGACAGCTATTAGGCTAAATTGCAGAATAAATCTTTCAAAGGAAAGCTTACATTTTCAATTAATGCACTGAAAAATATCTGCAGGTTTTTCCATATGAAATGGAAAGCACTCTATTGTAATTAAAAGAAGTCTTACTAATTTAAATAGCTATCATTAAACTAAGCAAGTTCACAACTTGGAGCAAAGACTCACAGCAAGAGGAATTCTAGCTGCTATACAAATTGGCTGATAGAAAGGCTTGTGGTTCCTTTCTTCCAAATAAACTTAAGCTCTATCGGGGTGGAGACCAGATTTTGGGTTAGCAAACCAGGGTGGTGTGTCATATATGAACTCACTCATTTCCCCTCTTGCTGCCGTGTATTTATTTTGCTCTCTAGCACCAAGCAATTTTTTGTCTGTTGCTAAATCACTTATAAACATACACTTCCTGCATCTGTATTTGCATCCTATTCTAAAGGGCTGGATATATTCTGAGTCCAAATCAGAGATCTTTAGGTTTGTGCTGGATCAAACCATTTTAACAAGACGGTGTGTGAACGAAATATTAAATGCTTGCTATTCTTGGAGAACAATCAGGTCCCAGCAAGACTGCAGAGTTTCTGGGTACTTGCCCACTCCAAGAACCTACCTGCTGAGTCCACAATGCTGCTTTGCAGCAGACTAGAAAGGCATGCCCTCCTGAGTTTCTTATCATATCTGACTGCTCAGTTTGCTGGGCTGGTAAGCCTATAAATAGCTTATGAAACCCCCACACAAGGACGAGTGACAAAACCCTTGCTTTCTGTCTGAATGAACCCACCCCAAATATTTCCTTCCCCACTCAGCGGTGCTGTAAAGGCAATACTGCAAAGCCATTCCCAGGGGTCCCACTCATCAAAAGGTGGCATTGATTCAGTATTGGCAAAATGTTATTTAATCAGCACTTCCAAAGCTGCAAATGGATTTTTTAAAAAAGGACTCTATTATTCATGAGTGGGTAAGGTTAGAAGAGTGCTTCCACCAAAAAGGCAACCTAGTCCAGAACCAAGGGTCTGTTGTGCTGCTTTCCACGACCTGTCCAATAATCTCATTTCAAACTACAGTCAGATGGTGCCTCAGAGCAGGGGTGGCCAAATGTCGGTACATGATCTGCCAGTTTTTGTGTGGGGCACGTGGCAGATCACGGTGCAAGCAGGGAACACAGCAGCAGATAGGGCAGGGAGCAGAAAGCAGAGCAGCAGATGAGACAGGCAGACTAGGACAAAGAGCAGAAAGCAGAGCAGCAGATTGGGCGGGGGAAGAGGAAAGGGATCAGAGTGGCACCTGGGAAAGGTATGGGGCTTACCTTATACAGCATGCCTGTTAGAAAGGTTCACTTACTGTCTTAAAGTACTAACAGCGAACATTAAAAATACAGGTAATCTTCTATTGAACTATACACGTTGTTCCCCTATTCTAGGACCATCTCAGAAGCTCCTACTACAGACAGTCTTCCTCGTCAGAGAGTGATGGGTTTGTGGTTTGAAACATGACAGCTGACATTCAAGCAATGCAACTGGATGTTTTCAATGGCCATAATGTCTACTCCTTGTCACAACCCAAAGTTGTGGATTTTTAATTGTGTGTGCTTCGGCACCGCTAAATTATGTTCCCGCCGAATTGGAGCTCTTTTGCCCGACGGAGTGTTCTGTTGTTATGGAGAACCCGCGTGCAGAAAAGTGTTTCCCGCCGTTCTGTAGCCTTCTTTGCATTGTGCATGACTTTTGCATTTAGTGATGCACGCTGCAAAGGAGTTTTCCCGCCATTTGTATTGAGATTTGAGCCACATTATTGGCCGGTCTTAATTTAGACACACGTGGTGGCTAGCTATTGGCTTGCTAGCCGTACAAAAGGCTTGGGTGGTTTCCGCCCAAGTTGGAGAGAAAGACGGAGAGAGACGGAGAGACGGATCTCTACGCGCTATGGGTCCTTTCGAACTCAGCACGTCTTTCTTAAGAAGGCGATAGAGGCTCCAATTGCCGAACCCCCGGAGCCTAGCAAACTCCGGGGCACCACTTACCGACGGCCTCTAGCCTCTCCCCGTCACCGATCGCAGCCCAGACGAATCCCTACCCTAGAACCCAATTGTCGAACCCACAGAGTCTTAACAGCTCCGGGGGACCTGGGAACTGAGTAACACTCACGGAGATACAGCTGCTCCGTGGGAACGAATTCTTGAACCCCGCGGAGCCTGATTCACTCCGGAACCGAGTTTATTAGAGTCCTCCACCGAGAACTCAAGCGGAGCTGAGCCTGGAAAGCTGACCAGCCTACACCGCGACCATCTCCGGTGTAAGTAAATAATCTTTTCAATCAACCATTACGCCTCCGTGACTAATTCTAGCTCGAGCGTACTACTCCACCCCGCGACTTTTCTCCGGCCCCGCGTGCCCGGGCTGCCGGCCACAGCCCGCGTGCACACAGACGGGCCCAGCTCGCGCCCGGCAAGGACGGGACCGGGAGCCGGCCCGCACACCCCTAAAATTCGTACTAAGCTCTTGGCTTCAGTGGTATCTTGTGGCAATGAGTTCTAGCTGTTAATCATGCATGGCATTAAAAAAAATATCCTTTTACCAGGTTTTAAAATGTTGTCTTGTACTGTGGAAAAGACTGAGTGCCTCTTTTACCTGCCTGCCAAGATTTCCAAGCTTTTTAAATCTCTCCTCTAAGAAAAAGCTTGAGAATCCATGTCACTTAATAAAACAAACTAGGAACACAGACTTTAGACAGGTCACAGTGACATGCACAGAGAAGATATAATGGAACGGTCCCTGAGCTTTCTCGGTCTGTAGTTCAGGTGCGCACACAGTACATGAATAGGCTTCAAATGAAACTAAGCTTAAATACTTTGCTTGGAAGAGAGATATACAACTTCCTCCTGGGAGCAAGAACCTGCTGGCTTAAAGGAACTAGGAAGGACTGCCAGCTGACGCCTTCTACAACAGATGTCCGTGAACAAGAGCAAATATAACTAATGACTGAAATTTCTGAATTAACTGCTTCTCCAATACAAAGTAATGGAGTACAGAAACTTTCCTGAAAGATCAGGTTTGGTGCGTGTGCCCCATAACTCACTGAGAATGCCAGAAATATTTAGATCTCATTGTTTTTTCTTATCTGGATTTGGTTGCTCAATCATTTTTGCTTAACCAGCCACCTGAATTTAGCCAAGCACTGATCACCTAAAGGAGCAAGTGTCTGGAAGAGCCCATCTCCTCTCCTTGAGCAGACATTATCAATAGCCTGATGTTTGTCACGCATGCATTCATCCCACATGATGCTGCCCCCAGAGACGATCGACAAGAATACATCTTCGTATAGTGTGCGCCCTTGTAGTAGCAAAGTTGTACCTTAAGCATTACCGGTTTGGGACTGCAACCCTTAGAGTCAAGAACTCAAATGCACAGCAAGAAACACAAACAGCATCAGATTCTCTCGTGATGTACAACTGGCTGTGTTTCTTCCCCTAAAAAAAACTAGCATTTGAGAATTTGGAGGAAGCAAAACCCACTGCCCAAAGACTAAGATGTGATAGCTCAGAGCACTCTGGAGGAAGGGATGTTTCATCTCATATATTCAATTTCCCTGTGACTGTTTTTTTGCTTGACTTGTTTTTACAAGATCTGGTACGCTGTAATTTTTAGGCCAATCATTCCCTTACATCATGAACAGCCTGTTGAATAAGATACAGAAGTGGGATTTGCCTTATAAAAAAATGTACATTATGTTTATATGTTTTATTTCATCACCTGCAATCTCCTCCCACAGACTGGACTTAAAACAACAGGGAAGTAAAACACCCACCTACCTAGGCCTATGTGGAAATGCTGCACTCCTTCCCAAAACATTAATAATACTTCCGACCAGGCCCTTTGAGTTCTCCTCCCCTTAATACTGGGGAATCAATCATTACTTGAAGGGCAGGGACATGTCTCTTTAAAAACCTGGACCAAGTGTTCAGACTCTTCAATGACAATATAGCAACATCTGGAGCTCAAAAGATACCTGCTCGTGGAAGCTGCAAACCTGTCAAATCTCACAGGGCTGCAGCATGACTTTCTAGGTTAAGGACCAGAGACCTCTGATCTTCCAGCCAACCCTGTCAAACAAAGCTAAATTTGTCCTGACTTTTGTTTGCAAACGTTGGCTGCGTCAGCAAGCCTTTTCTCGCCTTCTTATTAAACAGGATGCCCAAGTGCGTATAATTTGATGGGGGAGAGCTCCCGGCGGGCCCATTACTGTTACAGTGAACAGCCGTTTTCTGAGATTCCCTAGAGACCTCATGAACTTCATCCTGGGGTGAATCAGCTTTCATAGCCACCAAACCTAGCAGCAGGGTTAGATTCAAAGAATGGAACTTAAAAATAAAGGAGGGGGTGGAATATCTGAAAGGGCAAAACAGCCAGGAAAGAAAAGGTTTACACATTTCCATATTTTTCTGACATTTAAACTCTGCAGGTGCAGCAACTATTTTGATCTCTAGCCTCCTTATTTTAACACCTCAGATGTCTTTATCCAATAGTATAAAAGAAGAAATAAGACAGGAGGTTCAGGAATATTCACTGATAAATGTCGGTGTGAAATCAGAACCCCAGAGCTGAGGGTTGCAGAACATCAAGCTATTGGGCAGAAGACTGAAAGAAGAAAAGGTAAAGGACGGACCAAGCTTCACAACTTTTTACTCAAAGGGGAAGCAGAAGAATAAAAGCCAGAGAGAGATGCCCTTTTTATTGTGGGGCTACTATGACCTGCACGGGCCTGTAAGTGAACAATTTCATCAATGTACAGACATGCTGGGACCTGCTTAGATAAGTAATTTTTGTCAGAACAATGCCAAAGTGAAATCATTGCTCCAGCTGAACCATATCCTTCAGCTCGCGCTCTTATAACACTAGTCCAAAGTTAAAAAACGAGTGCGAATGTATCATTGTCAGAGAACAAAAAAGTGCCATCCCAGCGAGTGTGCTTAATATGCAGAACCGCAGCATTTGCTACTACCCATATGGAAATTCTCATTGTATATTTTTAATAGATCCTTACTATATCTGATTTTGTTCTTGGCTCAAAATATAGTATAAGATCTGACAGTAAGACTTACAAAATACTTCCTAGTATTTTCCAACAAGTTTTTTCATCCAAGGATCTTACAGCAATTAAGATGAAGAGATGAGATATAAGTCAGTATGACACCTGTGTTAAAGATGGGGAAACACATCCATAGAGAGGCATATGACTGCCCAAAATAATGCAGTGAGGTAATGAGAAAACTGGGAGTACAGTGGTAGAAACCTGGATCATACGTCACATTCATTAAACCACGAAACAACATTTTCCCCATCATTTATGTTTTTAGCTCATCCCTACTACAGTGACTCTCAACAAGAGTGCTGTGGCACCCTGGGGTGCCTTGAGATCCTTTCAAGGATGCCATGGGATGCCCCAAAATGTTAGCCCTGTAAGGTGTGCAAACATGATTCACAAGATAAACCCACAGATTTCAAACAGGAATTGGCCACTGCAGGGCCAGCAACTACCCAGTTGCAATGGTGCTCACTATGTAGCTTCTTGCCACCTAGGAACTGGACTGAAACCATTGCTTTTTTCACTAATCAATAAGCAGCGGTCAGCAGATTCCGCTTCCGTTTACCAATTAGTTACACTTTACAATGTACAGCTGTTATTTCTATCCATTTATAAGCCAACTGCACTCACTAAGGTGACAACTATGAAACATACTGCCTGGCTCCTTTTTTAAAATTACTAAAGGTGTCTAAGTGTATGGACAAATGACCAAATTACTGGTGGTGGGGGCCTCTGGTACATGCCCGCTGCTCTGCCCTAACTGCTTGTGTGCTTGACTTCAGTCTGCAGGAAGTGAAAGCTAAACTGTAGCTAACGGCCCTCAATGAAACAAGGTAGTCAACTTCTCAGTTTCCCCCTGCGACTGTAATTTATTTGTCCATACCCCAAAGAAAACTGTTATTTGTAGTATATTTTTGCCTACAATGTACTAGATGCTTTGAAAACATATCAGGCAGGCACAGACGCTGGCCAAATGGGATTACAACCTAAAGCAGGGGTGGGCAAAATGCGGCCCAGGGGCTGGATGCGGCCCACCAGGCCACTCTATCCAGCCCGCGGGGCCCCTAAAAAATTTAGAAAATTAATATTTATCTGCCCCTGGTTGCCTGTCATGTGGCCCTCAATGGCTTGCCAAAACTCAGTAAGTGGCCCTCCACCCGAAATAATTGCCTACCCCTGACCTAAAGGCAGACAAGGTTCTCTGGGTGAATCTGATATCTTTTATTAGACCAACTTAAATAGCTGGAAAACATTTTTTAGCAAGCTTTCGGGTTTAAAAGATATCAGATTCACCCAAAAAACTGTGTCTGCCTATGTCCTTAGACCAACACTGCTACAACCTACACCCCTAATACAACCTAAAAGCACAGATGGAGAATTTGAAAAGATGTACTTACTTATAAACCCTAAACCCACTCCTGGGCAGTAATCACGTGAAAGTATTACTGAAAAGGAAGAAGGTCGTTCTGTGCTGCACTACATTTGACTGCATTACTCTCTACCTGAAAGAGCACAGACAATAGTTGTATGGGACTGAGGGACACGGGGGAGGAGAGATTCCTTAATTCTTACCAATTGTTTCCTATCTTGGAAATAAAGGAAGAACTACATCAGTATTCTGTCCTAATGCCACTCCCCAAAACCTGCCCTTTCATCTTCAACTGGTTAATTGCTGAGATCAAACTTCCTCACTTTGGACTGCACATGGAGCCCTGGGAGGGAGCTCTGTATGGTGGAAACATCTATGCATGGACACACGCAATAGTTTTGACCCCTGCTTTCATGCCCTTTCGAGTCCCTGACCCACATGTGTTACCTGAACTATGGACACAGATAAAAGAAACCAGTATAGTAGCAGGAAGTCCTGAATTTCTTAAACTGCGGCTTGAAGATAAGGAAACTGGATTTTAAAATCCGGTAATTTGAACTTACAGCATTCTGATAAGAGGTCTTCACAAAGGGAAGTTTTATTTTACCTGCCTTCAAATACAGTACAGCCCTGTCTAAAGGTGCCTTAAAAGTCTAAGCAGATCTATATTTTGTGCATCCATTCCCTTCTCACAACACATCTGAGAAATCGCTTTTACCCTCAGTAATTTACTCGGTGAGAAGCAGGCACAACAGCTACAAGGCTAACATTTTCTTAAGCACCAATGTTACTTAGAAGCCTACAAGACCCATTGATTTATTAAAATCAATTCCTCAATGAATTTTGACTCTACAAATGTGCAGAATTTGTTATGAGGCATTGTGGGAAAGAGGTGCTAACATATCTTCCTTCAACTATAGCCCAGGGAGGATGCCTTTATTTTTAGTTTACTTAAAAAAGTAAGAAAAAGTAAAACAAACTACTCAGAAAGAATTAAGCTAAAATTCCTAAGGGTAAGACTGACTGCTCAAAGATTTCTCAGGCTACAGCAGCAAAGTCCCATATTCTGAGATAACTTTGACCAGGCTCAGATAGGGATGAGGAAACATGCCTAAAGTCATCACTAAACAAGAGAAACATTTTTTTTTCCTGGTTTTTTTTTTAATTCAGTCTTCAGTCACTGGAGATTGTTTTTCTTGGCAAGGTAAAAACAAAGTTTTGGGATGGCTGACAAATAATGCAAATCTTAATTCTTTTGGAGACGTGTTTCAACACGCAAAACAAACTCTGCAAGTCCCAGAACCTTGATTTTCTTCAGAGGTATTAGATAAAAAGAAAACGATGTGAGACTTACCTTCTGAAAGACCTGATAGTTGGATTTAGACCAGATGTCGAGCTGCAGCAAGAAAAAAAAAAAAAATGTATTAACATACATGGATTCTTTGACGTGAAAGTCACACAAATGTCTTATTATTAGGCAATTTGTTGCCAAAAACTGGTAAGTCCAAATTCAGAAATAAACAGGCAACTTGGAGATATGGCAGCACTAAAAGGTTGTGCCAACAGGAGAGCATTCATCTCTCCCCTGGGTTTCCTGTGTGCAGCAAACCGCTCTAGCACAGCTCAGGCTCTCAGAATTCCCCACATCGCATTCATTTGCTGGACTCTGCCGAGTTAATTCCTCCCAAAACCAATGTGCAAAGCCACTCTGCTGACCTCTTTGAAATCCCAGAGTTTCCCTAAAATGCCTAAGGGAAACTGCCAACTAATACTGGCAAAGTGAAGGGCCAGTAGAGACTCCCAGTACTTATTTGTACGTATCTTATCATTTAGGTGCCAGCTGCACCTGCGTTGAATAGGAAAACCCAACAGCAGTTTTAAACTTAGATCTCTTTCTAGACTCCAAGCCAGACCCTCATTTGCATTCTGTCCAGACAGCCATTGGGATTTCCTATTACTAATCTGATGACCTGGCACACACAGTTTACATATGTGGCACTATTAATTGCAACAGGAGAGTATTATGTCTATCACTAGAAGTAGTTAGTTTTTACATGTACCAGGCTGAGGAGGTACTCGAATTCTTGGCACTAAAGATTTAATGCAAGAAAACCTGTCTTATGTGAAATCCCACTATGAAGGATATACCTTTCATTATCTTTCAGGACTCAGCTACTGACACTTAATATATGAGGAAAGTTAATTAAACAAACTGTGGCACTTCTTATTGAAATAAAGAACCTGGAGTGCTTTCATGCAATTAATTTTGATGGGATGAATGAGCCCAGAGATTCCAAAACGTTAGCATACCCCTGTTACTGTATAATGCTATCGACTGAAGAGGGTCACTGTTTTAAGCACAAAGGGTGCCTATACACAAGCACCAAGTTTGCTCCAATGTGCTGTAATTACAGCGCGCCGGAGTAGACTCGAGTCTGCTCGAGTGTGGCAATTACTGCACTCCAACAGCCTCCGGCATCTCATGCATTAGCATCCCTGCACTTAAAAATGGCAGCAGGGGTGCCGTTTTGAAGCACGGGGACACCAATACATGAGATGCTCCAGGTATTTTAATTAGAGTGAGATAAAGTGCCGTGCCTCCCCCAAGCACGTGTATAAATGCCCAAAGACCTTGACCTGCCTAATCCCAACCAATCCCCATTAATATCTCTTTAATCATAGTATCATAGTGCATAGGGTCAGAAGGGACCTAAACAGATCATCAGGTCCAACCCCCTACCCCGGGCAGGAATGGGTGCCGGGGGGTCATATCAACCCAGCCAAATATCTGTCCAGCCTCCTCTTAAAGACCCCCCAAGGTAGGAGAGAGCACCACCTCACCTGGGAGCCCATTCCACAGCCTGGCAGCCCTAACTGTAAAGTAATGTCTCCTGATGTCCAGCCTGAATCTTCTCTCTAACAATTTGTGGATATTATTCCTAGTAACCCCAGGGGGTACCCAGGGGAACAGAACCTCCCCCAATTCTTGCTGGTCCCCCCTGGTGAGTTTATAAATGGCCACCAGATCCCCTTTCAGGCCCTTTAGCCTCTCTTCGTAGGGCCTGCCCCGCTGCCCCTGGACCATGCGAGTGGCCCTCCTCTGGACCCTCTCAATGCTAGCCACAACCTTTTTGAAGTGTGGCGCCCAGAACTGGATGCAGTACTCCAACTGTGGCCTGACCAATGCGATTCCCCCCCTGGACCTGCTTGTGATGCATCTGTAGATGTACGACAAGGTGAGGATAGCCTCACTGACCGCTTCCTCGCATTGGCGGCTTATGTTCATCCTGGAGTCAACAATGACTTCAAGATCCTTTTCTGCCACCGTGTTGACAAGAAGGGTGTCCCCAGCCTATACGTGCGCTGCTGGTTCCTTCTCCCCAGGTGCAGCACCTTGCACTTGTCTGCACTGAATTCCATCCTATTCTCATCTGCCCACCTCTGTAACCTGTCTAGATCTAGCTGGATTCTGTGCCTGCCCTCCAGTGTGCCCACCTCTCCCCACATCTTGGTGTCATCAGTGAATTTGGACTGCATGCTTTCCACACCCACATCCAGATCACTGATAAAGATGTTGAACAGTACAGGCGCCGGGACCAAGCCCTGGGGGGCTCCATTGCCCACATCTCTCCAGATTGAAAATGACCCATCCACCACCACTCTCTGGGTGCGACCATCTAGCTAATTTGCCACCCATCTGACTGTGTAGGCATCAATGCCGCAGTCACCTAGTTTGTTTTTATTTTAAAGAGAATGTGCTGGGAAACCATGTCAAAGGCCTTCTTAAAGTCCAGGAAGACAACATCCACCCCAACACCCTCATCCAGGGACTTTGTGACCTGATCATGGAAAGAAACCAGGTTAGTCAGGCAGGACCTGCTCTCATTGATCCCAACCTTTTTTTTAAGATACAAAAAAGCAAGTAAACGTATTAAAGGAATTTTGCTGTCTTGGAATGTTAAACATGGCAATGAACGTCCTCTCCAGACACAGAGAAAAGAAGTTAGCCGAGATGGGAGTGAGCTGTTGTTATCAAAGTCCAATCCTGTCTGTTGGGGAAAGGATGCAACAGGGGAGAGAAAAAATCCAGCACAGATGGAAGCAGGAGCTCCTCATTATGGTACTTACTCTTACTTGTAACCTCACTGTAGGAGAAACATGGGAACAGCATATGATTTTACCAGCCATACTGAACCACTGCCAACTCCTTCCTGTATTAGACTATTTAAGATATTTTTTCTTTTAGCTCTTTTCAGGACATGGCCTCCCAGCAGTGTTGCAAAAGAATCTTAGCTGCCTATGCTGGAGTCCTACTAATCCGAGAGAGAAAAATAAAGAAGAAAAATAACGAGGGAAAACGGAAAGGATGGACAAAGGAGGAAGCGACAGCAGAAACCCATGTCTCATATTCCAGATATTGATTAGGAATTGGAAGCCTGGTGTGGTAGAGGTATCCAGGTCTGTCTTTCTAGTCCTGATTGATCAGGATCCTACCTTTCAGGATCAAGGCAATGAAGGCCAGAGTTATGGTGGACTCTGCTGTTGCAAAAGGTGATGGCCACAGCAGCTATGATGGTAAAGCTCAGTCCTTCCAGCCTGCTCATTTATTACTAATGTCATGGTTTCTCCACAAATTATCTTCACAAAGGACACCAAGATGAAGTGATGGGCAGAACTGCCTATACCGTTTTCTCCAACGACACTTTGTTCATTATGTTTTAATTCACCCCACTTTTGCTCGTCAGTCACCAACTTAACACAGTCCGAGGGTGGCAATGGGCCTTTTTATTTGGGCTAATCCAATCCAATTTGTGTACGAGCTTTTGTATAATACAGGTGATCTAGTTGGTATTATTAAAAGCAGTTCTCTTGATCACAGTTCTGCTTAATCTTTCCCACCTGTTCTATAGCACACGTGGAGACATTTCCCACTTACTAGGATGGCAGTTTTGTGGGCTCTGAATTATACCCACATAAGGGCTCCAGGATCGTGTGGGAGACAGTGGAGAATGAAGAACAAGAAAAGCATTAGTGTGGGAATCTGAAAATGGTATATTTACCATTCACCATAAAAATACTTTGCACTACAGAAAAGGCCAGACTTGGAAAAAATATGTTTCCACAAAACTATGCTGCTTTTTGACATCACTCTTCATTAGTGGATCACTCAAAGTGCTTTACTGCAGAAGGATTGCCCCTTAGTCACATGACTAATTAGGTACTTGCACATTCTCCATTAGTGCAACACGACTGTCTCGTGCTCCTCGAGGTTTCTACTCACACATTTAACACCAATTCACCACACAGAGTTTTTAAAAGATAGATTATAGCTCAAATATAAGGTAAGAGTCTGGAATTACTAGGTGAAGTTCACCTGGCCATGTTATGGAGGAGGTCAGACTAGATGGTTAAACGTGGTTCCTTCGGGCCTCAACAAGCCAACTGTGAAATAGCAGTCCTTCTCTTGCTATCTTTGAGAATGCACATATGAAGCAGCCATGTAGTATCCCCATTTTGGAGGTAGGAAAGCAGAGGCAGAGAATGAGGGGACCTGTCCCAGTTCAAAGCTGGAAACAGATCCCAGGAGCCCTAAGCATTTTACTTTGACCTTTGGAGAAGACTGCCTTGACCTGCACACATCTAACAACAAGATCCAATTAAATTAACTGTACCTTGTTTTAGAGTTAAGAAAAAAAGCAGCCTGCTTCTGCGAGAGTCCACCATACAATTTTAATAAAATCCCATAAGTCCGCCTGAACCACTGTGCCTCTTCAGAGACGGTGAGATCTACATTCATTTGCCAGCAATTGTGCTGATCTGTGTGAATATTTATCAGCTTCAGCCTGTCCCTACAACAAGGGCATTTCTACTAGGCTTTTGCGGGTGGTGTGTCTACGAATGAGTGATTCAGCAACAAACTGGAAGAAAGAATATTTAGCTTAATTAAGCTGGAGCGGGTGTACAGGGGCCAAAGCAAACGCCTCTCATTCTGCTCTATTTAGATTCCCAGGCAAGGAAACTCTTAAGCTAGACTTAAGGTGCCAAGTTCTGTAGATACCTTACCTGCCATCCAAACGCACATCACAATACATGTACAAGACTTGAAGAAGGGAGACAGAGTCCGTTCCCTCTTTTCCACACCTTCAAGTTGCCTTACTGCTTATAGGGCCTAGTGTATTTGTAACGCTATATTAGCAAAACCTCACACAAACCCCTCAAAATCAAAAGCTCAGGCTTGCTGTGGATTTTTACTCCAGATTTTCAGCTTCCACTTTACAATTCATTTATATTTTTGAAGTTTTCTCCCCTGCCAGAAGGGCTAAAAACATGATTTTTAAAGTGATAGTACCTGCAAAGCATTTAAAGAGGACTTCTCTGTGAAGCGTGCTTTCCCCCATTTATCTGTTAGAGCCCTAAGGACTCTGCAGTCACAGATTTTTTGCTAAGTCAATTAATCACAGAAAAGAAGGGCCAGAAGGGACCTCAGGGGACCTGCTGAAGACAGGATCATCCCTGCCTATACTATCCCAGACAAATGTTTGTCTAACCTGCACTCGTGCACTCCCAGCGAGAGGGATCCACAGCCTCTCTAGGGAATCTGTTCCAGTGTTAACCATTCCCAGAGTGAGAAACTTCGTAGTAGCTCATCTCAATCTCTCTTGTTCAATACGTCCATTACATTTTGTCCTGTCTTCTTCTTTGCAGACCGTCTTGTGACTTAAATCCCCCCCACTTCTGTCTGCTCTTATTGAAACTAAATTAATCGCAGTTTCCCCAACCTTTCCTTGGCATGTCACTTTTTCTAGACTGCTAAATAATTTTGTTGCTCTCCTCTGGATTCTCTCCATATTATCCACATCTTGCTTAAACTACAGTGCCCCGCTGAATCCAGTGCTCCAGATGGGGCCAGAGGAGTGATGAACAGAGAAGGAGAATCCCTCCTGGTGACACTTATAAATGCATCTAGGAGGCTAGCAGTTTTTTTGCAATAATATTACAGCGTTGATTCTTATTCAGCTGGTGATCTACTATAAGCCCCAGATCTTTTTCTGCAGTACTGCAGTCTGTATGTTGTGCGTTTGACTGTTCCTTTCTAAGGATATAGCTCTGAATGTGCCCTTATTAAATTTCATCCATTTATTCGGCATTTTTGTAAGGGAACGTTATTTTGTGGTAACCAGTTGCCCAGCATTTGGTTTGGTTTCCTTGCCCTTCGGGAACCTGCCTCCTGCTCATTGGTTAACTGATTTAAAGGCTGCGTTATTCCATAAGACAGGTCCCAGGAGCAAAGGAGTCAAAGCTGGAGCGCCCAGTTTATAGCCATGGGGTGAAGAAAGCCAGGAGCTCAAGCTGGTAAGCTTGGCTGAAGAGAGAACAACATACCGACTGAAACTCAGGAAATCAGGGGGTAAACTGCTGAAGATCACTAAATGCTGCTCGCTACTCTGGCCATCCTCGTAGGGAAGAAAGCTTGAGTTGATGCTGCAGAAGACAGGAAATGGAGCCAGGCCCCTACGGAGCACAGTGAAAGAGACTCTCCTCAAAAATAAACACTGGCTTAAATATTTATTGATATAAAAAACATGGATTATGTTCAAGCTCTGAGCCAGAGCTGAATCCAAGGCTTCTAGTTGCTCATTATTTCTAAACAGTACCACTTGGAAGGACAAAACAGCACTGGGGCCTCGCACAGAGCTATTTACATCTTGCCCCAGTTTACAGACTCGCTGCTGTACAGATGGGTATTTCTACTGACTTACAGCTAAGCACACGCAGAAGTCTTTGCTGGGCTGGCGCTATACGTGGTAGCTGTTTGGGACAAATACAGTATCATTGTGTACAATACATATACACCTCCCAATAGTAAATCTGTTTATGCAATAACTTCACATTTCCAAGACTAACTCATTTTAAGTAAATGAGTAACCCTTATGAGTACTTTCATAACCCTTAATGTTAATGCTGCACTGGCCTCCTCTTTGCCATTTAACTGTATTACTGCTGATACATTTTAACAAATCATTGGTCACACAAAGGAGAAATGCCACTGAGTAAGACTTGTGGGAGAACAAACCATATTAAATCAGTTCTGCTAAAATTTACATTCTTAAAGAGAGTGATTCAGAAACAAAGGGGGGGAAATGTTCTTTTGTCTACTTCCTTCATTATGGTAAAGCACAGCTAGTTATTTCTGATTCTTTGTATTATGATAATGCCCCAAAACTCAAAACAGAATCACGGCTCTTTAGAAGCAGCAAAGTCCCTGCTTGAAAGAGGTTACAATATGATCTGAGACAAATTAAAACAACGGAGCATGGCAATCAAGGGTAAGAGTAGTTAAGTTCAAATGGTTCCATAGGTTTGTACTGTAAGTTGAGTAACTCCCTATCATTTGATTTTGACCCCAGACTTGCATATTAACTGGCCTAACTTCTTGGAGATGCGACAGCAGAAGTGGGTTTTGAAGAGGAATTTGGAGTTGGAGAAGGTAAGAGTGCTCTTCTGGACCATTTCATGAATGAGGTTTCATGCATAAGGGATTTACCGTATTTACTCGAATATAAGACAGTCCCCCCGCCCCCGCCAACATCTTCCCCTTGGCACCAAAATTGCTACATTTGATAAACCTACTTTAAAAAAAAAACAAAAAAAAAAAACAGAAATGTGTGTGTCCCAAGTCAAATCAGCCAAATCAATTCCAAAGCCGCGAGTCATTCAAGAACCATATGTGGCCCTGCTACGGGCAAGTATCCATCACCCCACCTGGGCCTTCAGGTGCTTCCAATTCCTTTGGCAATCAACCTACATGCAGGCCCAAGCCCAGAGGCTTGGGGTTTCGTTGCCCCCTGTGTTTTGCTTGCCCTTGGCCTTATGGCACAGGAACAAGCTAGGGAGGAGTCTCCCATTTTCATTATGTGGGCAGAACCTACCACAAAGATAGGTTAATGCAGCTCATCTGAATAAGATATATGGTACTGCCCATTAAATGCAGTCTTTCTCAGTACCAACTCTTTTTCAAGTCATGGTGAGCCACTGTATTGCACACATTTCAACTTCCTTTTCACCCCCACAACTGAGCTAAACCTTTCTTTCCCATTTCCAATTATTCCTGCTTCTTCATCATCCTTAGAAGTCTGGCAAACATCACCAAACAGGGCCCAAAACAGTTCGCCAACAATTCCTCTGTTGCCCCCTCTCTCAGCCTGTCGCATATGATTAGTGTGACCTCACCCTCCATGAGGTGAGGCTGATCCAGGCTGCTCTGAGCATCATCTGCATAAACATTTTTGGAGCTTACTAGGACTCATGACAAGAGCACCTGGTTCCAAGTCAAGAGTGGGGGCTAATTAGCACATGGTTCCTTGGGAGGGGGCAGTATCTAGAGTACACACACACACACACACACACACACATACAGAGCAGTGCTGAGCTGTGGGGTCACCATAGCTTGAAATGCTGATGACTGCTGCGGTGCAGCCCAGTGAATCACACAGCAAATCATGAGCGTTTCAATTTTGAACTAATATTGTACATGGTTTGTATTCAATATAAATAGGTGCCAAAGTGCTGCTTTAAAGTGTGTTGATCAAGTACCTGTGCCAAAACTTGCAGCAGTTCAAAAAAGGCAATGTGCATCTATTCTGGATGAACTAAGTCCATGGGTACTATATGTAAATTGCTACAGCTATGTTTATTTAGAATTAAGAACTAGGTATCTTATAATCAGGGTCGTCTTATATTCAGGTAAACACGATAATATGCAGACAAGCATGGCAGCCTCTGTATGGCCAGCGGACAACTGGCCATTTACGGCTAGTACTACTGACAAAGTAGGGGGAATAAATGAGGTATAAAGAGAGAAACGGGAATGGGTTGTCATATAGGCCCTTCAAAATAATGTTGTGAAACTTCATCTGAAAGAAATAGAGGGAATGTCCATGACAAAATGTAGCAGGGCACGTACACAAGGAAGCTGACCTTCATAGCTGCATCCTGTACGGAGCACAGGAAGAAGTATGGATGTGGAGAAAGTGGAGTTTCTGATAACAGAAATGTGCCTGGTTGATAAACTACCTCAACAAATTAAGACAAACAACCTTGATTTAAAATGTGTGGTCTAGCTACTTTCATCCAATTTAAGGGTGTGTGTTTAACTGCAAATAGACATGCTATAATTGGAACGTATGCTTGTTATATAATTTTGTTAATTTCTAGTGATCACTCTGCAAGTAAAATATATGATCCTCTTCATTTTGATTAAAAATAATCTTTAACTATAAAATTCTCTGAGTTCGATGCTACATTATCATGAGCTCAACAGGTTCTGAATATTTCTCTGGCACAAAGACTAAAGAGCAGAAAAAGTAATAAATGTCATACAGACCCAATGCTATCCAAGCTTAAAAATAAAAACCATATGCAGGCATCTTAAATGACTGCCCACCCTTCCCCGTGAAAACGGAGGAATAAGACAAAGGCGTACTAAAGATTGCATTGTTACAGGTCTATTATTCCTCAACTTTTCACTTTCAATCAAGACACACATTTGTAACTAAAAAACTGCTGAAAGCACAATTTCAGGGCATCCTCTGAATGTGAATTAAACTCGGGCTTTTTTTCCCAGTGCCCCTCTCTCCCCACCCACCCCCGGCATAAGTAACAAGAGGCCATTTTCTGAAGGTCGTCTGAACGATTTCAAAGGCGATAACAAATCAAAATGTTCCCTGCATCTAATATCAAACAGGTCTGGTGCCAACACTTATTAGAGGAATCGGATTCAACCCCCCCTCCCTTCACCCAAACACACACACATCCAGCTTTGAAGTGGAAAGAATGCAGGGATCAGAAATTACCCGAGAGACAGTTCTGGCTGTCTTTGAAGCTTTCCTTTGATACTACTACTTCTTTTCCTCTCTTACGCTAGGAGGCTAAAAGCTGCCTTTTCTTATTGATATGGGGTAATTAATGAAGCCATAGCATTAACATAACCCAAGTTTCTTAACATGGTAATTCAACTGAGACATTTATGTTTCTTTAGTTAGGGCTAACAGATGCAAAATTATGAATTTGGCCAGGTAGGGATGTTAAGCCCCCACGGCAAATGTGCCATGTCATGGGTCTTGTTAGTTCCTGTACTTACAGAAAAGTGGTGTGTCATCATGCCAAGCAAATCTCAATGCAGTCTTGTGTTTATTAGCAGAATTAGGCTACTAATGGCTTAGTTTATGAAAAACCTGCCCTGCAAGGATGAGCTGCATGGATTTATTTGCTCAGAAATCTGAGTGGCACTAGTAATAATTGCTTTCCATGTTTGGACTCCAGTGCAGAATAAGTATGTCCAAGTTTGAAATTAGGGGTGGCACAATGCCATCACTATAGCTAAAGCTAATTAAAATGCCTCAGTATGTGGTGGATGCAATGGGCCAGCAAAGCGAGCTGTGGAAACTGCAGAATAATCAGAATATAGAATCTACTGTATGGCAAAGGCTGCCAGATCTCACTTATTTTTTTTATTTTCCTTTTGAAAAACAATGTCACCAAAAAGGAATTGAGTTGTATAGTCGGGCAACCTGGCAAAGGCATGTTCTGCAGGTCTTGTGAATAATTCATAATATAAGTACAATCAAACTTGTATTAAACTTCCCCTGCACTTTTCAGAAATCTACCCATTCTTAATTTTTGGCCAGAATGGAGGAATCTTAAAAAACCAAAACAGAAATAAAACAGTTTCAACCCATGCAAGGTTATGACCATCAGCTTCATCTATTTTTTCGTCTTCATTTTAAATCGGGTATCACTTCTTCTTGTCCATATAAAAATGGACTAGCTGCGGTAGAGGCCAATTCTTCGGAAGCTCTCGCAACTCTGCCAATGTACTTCCATAACAATCTCTAAAAACCTGACTATGCTGACCTCCGTTTTCTTGTGCAAATGCCAGACTTCAAAATAATGCCAAATAAATGGTTTAGCAATGTCCAGGAGAGACCACCACACTAACTGCATCTGTAATCCCAGCCGTGCCTGGCCCCCGGTTTTTAGAGTACTAACATGTATACCACTCCCCACAAATCTCTATTTTTGTTTTGTTCACATCTGCAGCCCAGAGGACCCTGACACCGTTTTCCTTTTAAAAACCAAAACCACACAGAAGTTGGCTATGCCCCTATTCTACCTACAAGTCTCTCCCACTCCATTCTCTCCCTCTATCAACTACCAAATCCACCTTCACATATAATCCTCCAATTCCGACATCCTTTTCCTTGCTTGGCATATTCTTGTTAGGGGGCTAGTCTTATCTGAGTTGCCTCATCAGTCAGAAATTCCCTTCCTACTCTATTTCCTCCGAGACGCTTCCTTTCCACATTTTACTTTCAATGGTTATTGGATCTGCCTCCCAAAAGCACTAGCAGGATTAAGTGAATACTGTCTATAAAGCAATTTGTCCAAGTTCAAACTTCCCTCTCTATTCAGCTTATGATAAAGACAGAAGCGCAGGACCTGCTACACCACCTAAAACCACTTAGTTGAGAGTTTTTGCTTCTGACTGTGAATATCATATGCATCCTAGCAATATACATTAATTCTAAAACAGACAATTATGAAGTAACCTGCTCATTAGGACAATATCTCCCAAATGCCCAGTGAGATCCTGAACGTTAACAACTCTCTTTCTCTGTCTTTTATGCAAAAAACATGTTGTTATCTGAACTCTTTATAAGCTTTTCCTTTCGCTTCTGTTCCTCTGCGTCTCTTCCAAATGCTGCTTTTCTCAGCTCAGGCTGGGAATTGAAAAGCTTGAGTAGCACTGCAAAACCTCACTCAAGTGCTTTATCCAAAGTGTCTGCTGAAAAGGAATTGGAATCGACTGTGATAGCAATTGACTATAATCACTCGTTCCCAGCAGGCCCAATAAGTAAAGTGAATCATTGCAAGACTACAACCCCACTCTTCCTCACCAATTACCAATGTAGTTAATTAGGGAACAACAAGGAGCCCCCTGTTTGTCGATCTACATTCCAGTTGGCTCAGATAACAAGCTACATATTTATTCTCCGCTTCGCACCAAACCTAGTCCTGATTTAAGTGGATAAAATGTGATGGAGTTGTGTCTCTTTATACCTGCAATAAAATTTGGACCTGAGTCTAAGATTGATAAAGATCTGGGGTGGCCCACTGGAACAGTATGTACATCACCATGCAAATGACACGGATCCACTCAGATGAGGTTCTTTGGGTGATCCACTCAGCCTCTTCACTGCAGGACTTTACAGAGCCTGGGAGTTAACATGATATACTACTCTTGAGACTTAACACTGACCTAACCAACCGCCCAACGCTGGGCCCCCTGTTTC
Organism: Alligator sinensis; assembly: GCF_000455745.1. Classification (NCBI taxonomy): domain Eukaryota; kingdom Metazoa; phylum Chordata; order Crocodylia; family Alligatoridae; genus Alligator; species Alligator sinensis. The sequence goes on along the minus strand of NW_005842399.1, from coordinate 1,317,012 downwards.
ATGAATAACCTTTATCAGTTTGTTTTTAACTAAATGGGGTATTACTATATTTCAAGGGAGCTTCAGACAAAATATACCACACACCTGAGTGCCACATGATATAAGAACTCATCATCAAGCTCTATCAGTGCTTTAAGGAGAGTAAGAGTATCATTTTTCTTTGCAAGACAAACTTTTGAAGCTCAAGAAGTCAGGTTTTTTTCAGTAACATTCAGAATCTCTCTCTTGCTCCATGGTGTATAATAGAGACATTTTTGTTCCACATGTGTAGTTACATCTGATTTGCATTATTAAGCAGGCAGGTTTTAAAAAAATACCAGGCAATTCTTGTTTTTCTATTTCCATCTTTTTGTTTCCCCCAGAGGGAAAATTTCTCACCTGGAAAATGAAGTTGTACTTCTCTTCAGTAAATCAGCTCCTAACCTCTTCTGTGGAAAAGAGGATCAAACTCAGAGCTACTGAACCTAGGGTCAGTTCGTAACGTGCTGCTGTATGTTAAAACAGTTATCTCTTTTGAAATAAAAAAACCCCATCTCCTCATTATAACATGGCCTATGGGTGCTGAGTACTCATCTACATATAATGAACTTTGTATTTTAATAGGATTCATAATAAGAAGAGAAAGCTCCAGAGAAAATGTGAAAGGCAAAGGTGCTTAGTACTTGTTACTGGCAAAGAGCGAGTCCTAGCGGGTATCTCAACAAGAGAGCCCATTCCACTCGGAGGAGAGAAACCAACTGAGCTGAAGGCTGTCAGGTCCCATTACCATCTTCTGATGCTCTACAGAGAGCCATATGGAGTGTATGCAGTCAAAAGAAATTAGGGGGTTCAAGCAGGGTGAATTCTTCATAAAGCAAATCACTCATGGAAACAGGTTACCCTTCCTTTAATAGCTGCTGTTCAAGACGCACTATTTCCAACAAACAACTTACTGAGGACGACCAATGATTTCATTGCTGAGCTTATCAAGTTGAGTGCAAAAACTAGCCCAAGATTTCCCAGTGGTTCTCAAAAAAGAGAAATGCTGAACCCTGGGCTATTGATGAGCTGGTACACTGACAAAAATATTCCCTCAGTAGACACTATTAATGAGGCAACTGGGGTCTAAGGTGATAAATTAGAAATTCAAGCAGGGGCATCAAGGCTTAGAGAAAAATCAGACGTTTAGGTATGAAAATTCTGAGCAAAGTGTGTTAAATTTAAAGTGAAATGCTTTACACGTTTCATCAAAAATTAAATGCTTTCATTTTTTAAACGAAATCCTCGTATTTTCCCAAGCAGGAAGCAACTGTGGCCACCTGAAACCCAAGATCCTGCTCCTGCCTTTGTTTCAAGGTCATTTGCATCATCACAGAACCTCACAGGAGGTGGGAGGCTTCATACCAGCTATGAACTGACTGCCCGGAGGAGTTTTCCATCTATCGACTCCTCTGTGAAATCCTATGAGATATGAACTTGCATTCCTACCCAGGAGAACTTTTACAATCTTTTCTCCAATGTCTGATGAAGGGTGTTTGTGCCCAAAAGCTTGCAATTAAAGATTATTCTTGCAAAAACCTTGTTGATCTAATAAAAGATATCATTTCTACTACAAGTCCTTACACAACATCAGCACAGATACTTGGGATGGCTTCATGTTAGCACACACACCTGTGATGGGATTCTTCTTTTTTTTGACATGCTTAAAAAAAAAAAAAAGACATCACAGAAGCATAAATTTTAAACTGCTGGAAATGAGAAGAACGTACCTTGCCATCTTCGGTGTAGACGTTTTCATTATATCCCTTTACTATTGTCCGGTCAATGAAGAGACTCCGCATCACCACAATCACTTTTAGCACTTTTCCTAGGGTAACCTGTCAATTATAGGATAACAAAACCAAAATTGAAAGAGAGCTGGTGATGTTGGCATTCACAAGGTCATGGAGTTAACAGCTTATGTTGTTAAAATTTCAGTTTGCAACACTTTTCTGAAAGACTAAAATAAACATCTAAAAGACTGTGTGTGTGTGAGGAAGAGGCAGATTAAAAGACATGGAATAAACAGTGTCATTCATTTGTGACTAAAAAATGTATGAATTCATGACATTCACTAGTGCAGACAGGGCACTGTCAAGCAACTCTCTCCCACTTACCTTAACAAAACAATTCAATGATATGTCAAAAATAATGAGCAAATGTTATTATTTTCAACATATTTTTCCATGCCTTATGCCTTCAACATTACTGCATTCTTAGAAAAATACTTTGGGGAAAAAAAAAAAAGCAATTAGACTTTGCTCACACTGCCCTTGAAATACACGTTATGGGTGTGAAGCAAAACATTTTCACACTAATAAAAATGTAAAGCCTGAAAGCTGTTCAAAAAAGGGGAAGAAGTTACAGTGGGAAGAAGCTGGAGTTACAAAACAGAGTAAAGTAGTATTTTCAATGGTTTCTCATTTACTCTTGTAAGGGGTCAAAGTGAAGAGAGTAAAACTGGCATCAAGGGAAACAGGCAGAGGCTGGCTGAGTATAGAAACAAAAATAATCCTAAATTATATTATTGACAAAATACAATTAAGAAGGCATTTTAATATAAAAATCAATTTGCATTTCCAAGATTAATTTGCATTTCAAGATTGTTAACAAGATGCATGTCTAACATGGATTTTTGTCTTTGTGCTTTGTTACAAATACAGCCTTACAGAGTTTTCCCTCCACCATAAAAAACCACAGAAGTCAGAACTGGAAAACACCTGTTGGTTTATTTAAATCCATCTCCCTGCAAGTGGAGGACAGCTTTCTATTATATTTTCCAGCATTTTGTCCAGTCACGATTAAAGCATACTAGAGGGACTGTGCTTCTACTGCAAACCTCAGCAGACAATTTCACAGATGTTAGGGGCTGGAAGGGACCTTACAGATCATGGGGTCCAGGCCCCTCCACGTGGGCAGGAAAGACTGCTGGGGTCAGGTGATCCCAGCAAATGGGTATCAAGAGGTTTTCTGAAGATTGCCAGGGTGGGTGACTGTACCACTTCTGGGGGAAGCCTGCTCCAGACCCTCAGTGCTTGGCTTGTAAAGAAGTTTTTCCTTATGTCTAGCCTGAAGCCATCTTCAGTCAGCTTGTGCCTATTATTTCTTGTCCTTCCCTGGGGGCCCTTGGTGAATAGATGCTCCCCCAAACCCGGATGTACGCCCCTGATATACTTATAGGCTGCATCCAAGAACCCCCCCCCCCCGACCCCCCCCCCCCCCCCCCGAGTCTTTTCTTCTCCAGGCTGAACAGTCCCAAGTCCCTCAGCCTCTCCTCATACGTCTTGGTCTCCAGACCTCTAATCATGCGTGTGGCCCTCCTCTGGACTTGTATCAAGCTTCTCCACATCCTTCTTGAAGTGCGGACACAGTACTCCAGCTGCAGTCTCACCAAGGCCGAGTAAAGTGGGAGGATGACATCCTTTGCCTTGCTCAAGATGCCTTGGTGAACGAATGCTAGCGTTTGGTTAGCTCTGCCAGCTACGGCATCGCATTGGTGGCTCACGTTCATTTTGTTGTCAATCGTGACACCCAGGTCTCGTTCAGTTGTGTTGCTAGCAAGCACAGCACTGCCAAGCCTGTAAGTGTGTTGTGGGTTATTTCTCCCCACTCTCCTTACTCTACAGAACGCTGCTGGGGGAAGATCAGTCACAAATGCCTGACCCAAACACATTCTTCTGCTTGAAACAAGGTCACCTAGAAAGACCCTCTTCAGGGTCAGAGCCCTGAACCTTTGGAGGACTATACTGAGGTCCCAAAGAGAAGCAGGGTCTCTAACTTGCATGTAAATGTGCAATAGCCCACTGTGAAAATCTGAGGCAGTGATGTAAGAACATCTCAAGCACAACTGCACAGTGGAATGACTAGAGGAAACTGCTGTAAAGCAGACTTCAAAACCTGCTGAAGGAAAGTGTAATAAGAGATAAGGACCTTCAGCACTGCTCCCTGCACTGGGTTGGACTGTCCATATTGGGAACTTGCTGTCTTCCTGCCCCATAAGGATTTCTTGATGTGTTGGGTTCTCTCCATGGTACTGAAACAGCTGAAAGCATGGCTCTTAGGTGCAGTGAGGCTGGAATTTCATCAGTAGGTCTCAAATGGGGTGCCTTGAGACCCTATCAACGATACATGGAGCCAGAGCTGATGCTGTCACCACTGCAGTCAGGTCGAACTGCCCTGTTCACCTCTGTTTCCAAGAGGTGCCCAAAAAGCCAGTTACTCCTACTTGTAGCTGCTTCCTGCTCCGACTACAAAAGTGTCTCCTGGAAACAGGGGTATAGGTTGTAACCATATTGGTCTAAGGACATAGACAGACAAGATTCTTGGGATAAACCTGATATCTTTTATTAGACCAACTCAAATAGTTGGAAAAATTCTTCTTTGCAAGCTTCCAGGTACGCATACTCCTGGAAACAGGTATGCAGGACAGTTCCACCTCAGGGCACCATTGCAGCAGCCTGGAGATAAAGCAGGGAAGCGGAAACTTTGAACAGTGGTTCTCAACTAGAGTGCCGCCAAATTCAGAGACGTTAAGAAGGGGAGCCTGGAGCCTAAAATGGTTGAGAACCACCAATCTAGGTGGTGAACCTGGCTGTGGTGCTATGAATCAAGCTCCAAGAGGAATGGGAGTTAAATAGGTGGCTGATTAGCAAATGTGTAGCACGCCTGTTATGAAAGTGCCTCAACCAGTTAACAGTTGAGAACAATCATAGGTTTTTTTCGTTCGATCTCGACCATTCCCATGAGGATCAGGTGATTGTGTGTAAAGAAGAAGAGCATCTGATAACAATCCTATGTTCACATCCCCTCTGGAATAAAACTCCTGGCACTCAGTGCTGCTACTGGTGGTGAACAGGTCTATCACTGAAGGGCATCAGCTCTGTGATGTACACTGGCAGCTATCACCGTTGCCATCACAAACCGAGTCCACAAGATTGTTGCAAACTCCAGGAGGTGAACAGCCATTGAGCTTATTCTACATGAGTGACATGATGTCCACAACTTAATCACTTCCAGAGAAATGTGGGATGAGTATATATCTCCCCATTTGTTTGTGTAGTACATCACAGACAAGCTGTTCCTCAGGCTCTGCCCAGTAGGTTTTTGGAGAACGCATCAGAAGGCCTAACAGCTTCAAACACCAAAAAAAAATTAAATTGAGTCTGGGAACAAGTCCCTTGGATCTTGCAGGCAGTCCAAGTAGCCCCCCACCCCAACCTGTCCTGATATAACTGGCATTAAAATCATAGTCCAGGAAGGAAATGAAAATGGTATCCTTCAACCTACATTTTTGGATTCCAGCCACTACTTCTATTCTGTGAAGACTTGAGGTTGCGCTATGACATTTTCATTCACTTAGTCTCTCAGCAGGACATAGACTAATGTGAGCCACAGCTGCAGGACTGCAAGTCTGGCAAGTACTGTCATGTATGTGCCTATTAATATATATGGCTTAGCAGCTCAAATGTGACCCAGGGCTTAGCAGCCCCCATCTAGTCCATACTGTGAAGAGTCAGGTTTGATTACATCTTGTATACTAAGAAATGCAGCCAACTCAAAACATCTCTAAGAGGGTAAGAGAGATAAGAGGGCATCAGAAAGCATGGAAGGACAGAGGTGGCATATTATAAGCTTGCTACCATAGGTAGATTCGTATCTACTGTAAAAAAGAACGAAGATTCAACACAGCACTGGTGACTGTGATCAACCAGAAGAGCTTACCTTAACTTCTTTATTGTAGTCAATTCATCTACAGTTGAGTTACTTCCCTTGAGTTCACGCAGATGAAGGGAAAGTGTATGATGACCACTGTACAATGACCTAAGTTGCCATGTGTACTCTGCTACTGATCTCTTTTACGTGTGACATGGAAGAAATCTGTGGGGCTGGGCAATTCAGAATCGGGCAGGCAAAACAGCAGCTTAAAGCTGCTATCACTTCACAACACCCTCAATTGCTTTAGGTCTATTAATGGTACAGTGTAAAATCTTACCCTTGATGCACGTCCTTTAAATTTACTTGTAGATTTTTGTTCCTTTCTCTATTACTCACACTACTTTGCATAGCCATTACATATTTAGCTTTTAATACTCTTCTAAATCAAACCCTTTAATCCCTGATCATTTTTGTTGCTCTTCTCTGAACTCCCTCCAGCTTGTTAATATCTTTGTGGTAACAAGATGCCAAGAACTAAATGCAATACTCCTTCCTCTTCCGTGAATAAATATCAAGAATGCCACCTTTTAATACCATCAGTCTCCACAGGCTTATGCAGTTCAGAATCTCAATCTGGCTCCAGAAAATGTGTTTCCACTATGGGAATAAAGGAAACCAATATCATGCTGCCAAGTGTGCAGTAAAATATTTAAACCTAATACATTAAGAAAACCCATAAACAAATGCACTGTAATTTTTAAAATCAAAATATTAAAGACTGTGGATAAATTGGAAAGATCACAAGCCTATTTTTTATTTGTCTTGTTTACAAAATAATAAATGGCAGCTTTTATTTTCGTTTACTATTACAGTAGGCAATCATATTAAAGGACTTCATTAAATAATCATTAAATAATCCCGGAGACTCCCAACATGCATGCTACTTTGCATTTATATTATTTGCCTAAAAATCATTGACATATTTTGATTTTCTAAAAACACTGAGTAGATATTGAAGACGTTAAAAGAGAGTTTCTCTAGGCAAATGAATTGTGAATTTAAGTTTATTTGGATAGGTATTAGTAAAAGTTGCCTTTTGTGGAAACTCTTAAGTTTTATAAATAATCCATTAAAAAGTAAGAGTCAACCTGACTGCTTTAATATTATATGTGAAACTTTATTTTGTCAACAGTGAGAAGCTATGCAATGAAAAGACTGCATAAAAGTTCATTTTTGCAAGGGATGTTTCTAGGAGGCTAATCGCATATTTTCTTCACACAAAGACACACAGACATCTACACACAATCTTATATCTAAACAAATCACAACGGCTCTTATCAATCACATGCACTTTAGACAGGCAATACTCTGCAATGTGATATGTTGTAATGGTATGAGATTGGAGCTGTTATCCTTCTCACAAGTAAAATAAGCCATGATTGAGCGGTGCAAGGCATTCTAAAAAAAACTGCAGATAAAACCTTTAAAATCACCATCATGCCTCTTGGATATGTCACCAGCCTGGAGTTTTTAAATTGTATTAAGAGTACTATTGTGCCCGTCTACCAAGTGCATTAGTTACCATGAAAATAATTGTGAAAATTCAGAAAAAGAAATAAAATGAATACATAGAAAACTCTTATAAAATGAACCAAAATTGCTTTCCTACATCTAAGCACATAGAGACTTTTCATTCCAGTGTCACTGGCTCTTCCAAGACTAGAAGAGCTCAGTCCCCATTCCGCATACTCCCATCTCCTGATTTCCAACAGCTTAAAAGTTATCATGTCTAGCCCAAAGGGTCACTATATGGCAGACTTCAGTTGTGGTCCAACAGATCACCCGATGCAGAGGAATAAAACACTATCAGCTCTAACAGAGGGAGTAATTTGATAGTACTACTTGGAGCACCAGCAGTGCAAGTCTCTTCCCCTGGAGGTCAAGCTCCACTTTGCCAATCCCTCTTTAATGAACATTAAATGTGGCCTCTGACCTCCGCAGATAACAATCAAACAGGATGACTTCCCTGCGCAGAACAGCTACCATTCCATTGCATTAAAAGGGAAAAAATGTTGCTTTCTTAAAGTCAACTTTTCCCATTAAATTTCAACTTCATCTGTCGATACCGTTAGACAGCACTTGGCTTTTTAATATTTTGCCTGTAGGATATGTGCCAACTTGCCCTTGATGTAGAAAATTTTAATTCAAATCAATACATGTACAAGGTCACTTTAAAATTCAATTAATATGAATGGAAAAATATGCCTCATAGTTCTGAGAGCTGAAAATGGAACAGTTGCAAGTTAAACACTCATGCGGCTCCTTGTTTCGGTTTGTGTCTACTAACAATGCTGTTTTAACTTGCTTCTAAGTACTACAGAGCAAATCTGCCAGTTGGGATATTCATAATGCCCTTGCTTAGTGTCACAGGCAGCTCCCAGAGAAGGTGGTCGTCCTAAGAACACAAAATTCACTGAAAACTGCAACACTCTTGTGAGCTTTATGGAAAAAGATGTGTAAAATAAAAATCCTCTGGTAAAATCCTAGATTTAACAATGTTTTACCTACCACCAACAGAACTCTCCAAGTGCACATGATGAACATTTCATGCAAAGAATGGGGGACATATACAGAAGGTAATCTGAATCTGTTGGGTTTTGTTTTTTTAAGACTCCTATAAGATTATAAAAGATTCTCACTGTTAGAAAAGAAAATGAATACAGCGTTAGCTCCTCTCCAAACTGGATGCATCTACACAAGACATTTCCTGTGCAGTTGAGTAATTAGCTGCGCAGTAAATGTCTCAGCGTCTACATGCGTGCCCCTATTGAGCTGGAGTAAACTAATTTACTCTGCAGCAGGATAGTACTTGTCAATACAAGCACTATCCTGCTGCAAAGTTAAAAAAAAAAAATCTGGAGCAGTGCACATGTAGACACTGTCCCAGCTGGCTAGGGCATGAGGGTGCTTTAATGTGGGGGCTGCTTGCCAGCTAGCCCCATGCTGAAGTTCCCTCGTGCCCCAGGCAGCGCCTCTGCAGCACAATGAGCTGGAGGGAGCAGCCCCGGGTTTCCAGGCTGACCCCCAGGGCCCCCTGCCAGCCGGGGCTGCTCTGCTCAGGCTCCATGCTCTGCACCGGAGTTAACTGCTCCCAGGCACATGTTCAAACGGCACACCCAGGAGCAATTAACTCCAAAGCAATAAGCTCCACAGTTTATTCAGGCACCGTAACTGCCTATGAAGATGTGCCCACTGGTTTAACACTTAAGTAAACGGTTTAAATTCTGTTTGGAGAAAATTTCTTTGAATTTCCCTTCTAACCTTGCCTCTCTGCTGAAGGTTATGCCAAACTGGTGGGCTCTGAAAGACACTAGCTGAATGGTGCAATAAACATCCTTTCTTAGTGTTATTTTGCATTTTATATAAAGAGAGAGGTTGCTAAAGGCAGCAAGCTCCAATACTCTGCAGGAAAATTCCCAAAGCTCCATATTTCCTCTCAGAGTCCCAGGGAATTCTCACCCGATTTGAAATGCAGATGCTCTGCAATGCAGAGCTAAACTGGCAAAAAACATTATGTTCAGTTAACTCGGAGACCTTGTGGCTAATGTCAAAAGGAGTGTGAATTTATATGTGCATGTGTGTGCTTTTGTTCACTTCATGAGAGAGTAATGCATCAGCAAATTAAAAGCATAACCAATTCGGGTACACTTGCCAGCAAAAGGCCAGCCACCTGCCCCTTGCAAAATAGCCAGACCTAGACTTTTTATCAGTTGCATCTTACTAATCAGCAGAACAACGGAAAATCATAACACATGTGCATTAAAAATAAAAGTAGTAGAAAGGAAGAGGCGTTCAACTAGTCGCTTTCTCCCTCCACTTCTCCCCCTCTCTCTCTCATCTGCTGCTGGTATGAATGCTGCGCTTTCTTCTACGTGCTCATTATTCTTTAATGATGCCTATTTGTAAATAGCAAGATAGGATGCAATTAAGCCATTAGAGGCTAAACAAACAAACATGCTAATTAGGTGCTTTACAAGGATTTTTTTCTTACATGGGGGCTGGAATTTACCTTTCATTAATCTAACCTAATTGCAATAGTGCACGTTAAAAAGTCAACATAAATTAAGGACTTTAAATGATTTCCCCATATTAAGGATGAGCTGGTGATCTTTTCCCTCGATAACAAGGCATATTCCGTTAATAAGGAGAACAAACTGGCAAACAATATTGCTAAAAGGTTAGAAGACAGATTTTGCCAGTGGGCCAGTTACATTTATGGTATAATTATCTGAGTCCAATGGAAGATTAATTCGCTACTAAAGACTTAATGATTTCCTAGACTTTTTTTTATTCTAAACTATAATTTTCTAGTAACGTTACAAAGGATAAGGATATCTAATTTATATCAACAGACAACAAGCTCTACTGATGTGTGCTGAGATGGATTTGTGGCCCTCTCTATGGATAAATCCAGTTCGAAAGGAACTGAAGGAGAGTGTACTCATCTCCAGTCCGCCATCACCAATCTCCGCTCCATTTCATCCCCCTTTATCAAGAGGCACCTCTTCATCTTATCAAATCTTTCCAAAAAGCAGCAACACACTCCTTTTGTTCGGCCCAACATATCTGCTTGTAAACTTTGCTGGCTCCACACCAGTTCTTCCCCAACTACAACATATAATTCAACTTCCTCTCTCAACTCGTGGCTCCTATCCTAAGACGACTGTCAAGAACCAGCAGCAGTCAGGGCAGTCATGACATGGTGTTCAAGAGAAAAAAGGGTTTGAGATTGGCCCTTCTAGGTCTAAACCTAGCAAAACACCCTCTGCTCCAGTCACCCAGATTAACAATGGAAATCGCCCAGTCTCCAAGATATCAAACACCTAGTGATTAAACACTGCCCTCGTAAAGACATCTGGTCATTAAATTGGTTGCTTAGAGACCATGCAAGTATAATGTAAGTACAAGAGGTATTTACAACAGCCATCCAATAAAACTTGCTAATTTTGATTTATAACAAGAGATGAAGGAATACACAAATAATGATGAAATGTTAAAGAGTGGTTCTCAACCATTTTAGACTGGAGGAACCTCTCAGACTTGAGAAACGCCTTGGAAAATGCCAGCACTTAGTGCCGACTTGTTTTTTGATTACAGAAAAATAGAACAATTCTTCCGTTGCAAAGAACTCAAGACGACCACAGCAGATCGGAACGTTTTTGACGCTATGGATTCCTATCTGAAATTTCGAGGTGCATCTGTTTAACATTTTTGCATACCATACCTAACAGTGCTAACATTGCGTAGCACCCCACAGCACCCTTGAAAGGACAGGCTCCTAGAGTGCCATGACACTCGGGTTGAGAATCACCGATCTAAAGCAACTACTAGATTTTTAAAGGAGAACACTTACTTTGATTAGCACTTTAGAGAAAAGGGATTATTTGTAAAATGAAAAAGCAACCAGTATTAAAACCGTTCCAGTCAAGGATGACATAACCAATTGAGTGCAACTTAGCAGATAAATATACTACAGGAAAAATGAATGCTTAAATGATCTGAGGATTAGAGTCTATAGAAAAAATTCAGTCAATGGCTTTTTCTGTCAAATAATAAAACCACAATATCTTGGCTCTCAATAGAAAGCAGCATCAATCTTTACTAAAGAACCCATGCTACGTATACTACATATAAAACCGAAAACTGGACTGAAAAAATTATTCCATCTTAGTGAACAGATGTCTAGCCCATTTGCAATTAATACGACCCACTTCCATACAATCAGGCTGCTTAAAATGCCTGGAACAAGATTTAAAAATTGAAATGCAAATTCATCTGATTTTAATGAGAATAAATGGAAGCTATATACAAATCTGCCTCCTTCCTGAGCATAAAGAATGAAAGTGGGAAAGAGTAGGTAAATTCTAGCTAACTCTGTAAATGTATACAGTTAATTTATAATAAAAAAAGGTTGTTGATAACACAATGTGGGAAAAAAAGAAAAGAAAAACATGGTGGCTGAAATGAACTTTGTTTTGGCAGAAAACACCTTCCAAAATTAGAATTTAGTTATACAAAACCATGCTTCCGAAACAACAAATTAAAAATCTTCCAGTATTTTTAAACACACTTTCCCCAGGGCTTATCCATATTGTAGTGCTCTTTTTATATACATTTACAACACTAGAAAGTAGTCTCTGGAAGTCTCATGGAAGCCAAGCTCTATTTCTGACTCTAGCAATAATAATCTGTTGCACAACTATGGACAAGTCATAGCTTCTCTGCACCCCATCTGTAAAATAAGCCCTTTGTAATGCCTGAATATAAAAGTGCTACTATATAGATACTATTAAAAATCTCATGCTGAATAATCTTCTGAATTTTGACAATGGTAAGTACATGGACTAAAACAACCACACTATCAAAAGATGTCATTAGAGACAGTGTTGTATATCCCGGGTCCCAGCAGGTTAACCAGTCAAAGGAATAAAAAGACCAAAGCATTTGATTAATTAAGGCACCTTGTGTTCTTACTGTACTAGGGGAAGTTTATGTTTGCTGTCCCAATGCAAATACTTCATGCAACTCCTGGAACTTGAACAACAAAATCAAAGAAAAACCTTAAGGATTCTTTTGCTCATTCTGCTGCTACAGCAAATTAATTTTGCATGCCACTTTTATTAAAGCTGATATAAACGGGATGTTTATCTTCTTTCATGCACAGATGCGATTAAAAGATTAATTGAAAAAATCAATAGCGTAGATTGGGATTAAAACAGCACACTGAAAAGCCATGATGAACTGCTTTTAAAATCGGTTGAGGATTTCACGTGGCTCTGAAAGGTTTCTATTATTTATGCATTTGGTCTATGCAGTGTAAAAGTCCAGACTAAGGAGACACAATTGCTGTGCATACATCTAACACACTGAAAATTTCTACTGTCTGCAGAAAGCAGCAGCCACACAGGACTGCATGTAGAAGCTTTCAGAAACAATCTTTATGCTCTTGGGAATGGTTTAGTTTTTCTTTTTGTTCCTGGTTGCAGCTTCTTTGGAAAGATGCAACCTGTACAGGGAGAGCCAAACTTCCTATGAAGGATGCTAGAAGGGAAGAGCAAGCCCACTGCTCTGATCTTTGTTTACCAGCAAACACCTTTCAAGTAAGAACCATCGCTTTTGGGATGCCGAATGAGTTGTGGATTGCAGTAGTCCCACATGCACTAGTTAAGGCTGAAAAACCATTCGTTCATAACTTTCTGAAGCAGTTGCCTA
>NW_005842399.1:1269027-1304057 GCF_000455745.1 Alligator sinensis | reverse complement strand
CACCATCCTCTCCTTTAGGCCATTTATTGGGAAAGGCTGAGCAAACCTCTTCAGCCATTTTGAAGCTAGTAAGTGGTCTAGCAAACGCGCATTTTCCCACTTGTGAAACATTCAGAACTATTATTTTCCCTGCAAAGATGGTTAAGAATAATTAAGCGTTAGAACTTCAAAATGACACCCAAAGAGACCTTAATAAGCAGAACATATGCTACCAGGCGTGAAATAAAAACATATGAACAGCAACGCAAAGGATCGTCTTCTTCGTGAGAATTTTCTGCACAGGGGGCTGCATGTAGAATTGTCTTGCCTTTGAATATTCAAGCTAGGGGGACAAAAATCATATCCTCACTGCAAACTAAACAGGAGGTTGGAGTCCCAGACCAGAGGATGGTCTCTCAGTCTCTGCACCTACCTTCTCCTAAGGTGCCGAGAAGCAGAATTCCAGGAGTGTCCCCTGAAGCCTCCCGGAAAGAGTCCCCAATGCACAGGGTTAACTTTACCCTACCTGAGGAAGCTTGCCATCTCCACCTCCCTCCACCCGCCAGCGTTTCCAACTCGGTGTATCCCCTCCGTGGCCACTTTCGCACTGGTTTTGTCCCTTCCACTTGCTGTGGTACAATCTAGCTCGATTTTTAAAACTGAGGGCCACACTACTTTGGGCATTCTTGCTATATTTATCTATCTTGCCAGTACCCTCATAAATAAGCCTATAGATCCCACCCGGAAACTGAATCGTGAGATCAGGTGTTGGATGCCCCACAAGCGAAATAAGATGACCCACCAACCTCCACCTCAAAAAGCTTCCAAATGAACAGAGGTTTTCATCCTTTTTGGGTCTGTGTACCCCCGGTGGCCGGTTGAGAGGGAAGTAGTCCTCAGCGGACGGTGGACAAACAGGGGTTCCCCCAGCGGGCAGTTGATGAGCAGGGGGGGGTCCCCCCAGCGGCCAACCAGCAGTGGAAGAAGTGCCAGTGGGGGTACCCCCCCACCTGCACCAGGTTGAAAAGCCCTGCGATACCCCTACGTGTACACCTGGTTGAAAACCCCTGCAGAAGAGCCTTTTTAACATGATGCAAGACTGGGAGCTAACCAAACAGTAGGGAAAAAATGGATTAAGGTTACATCGATGAAAGCAAACAGTTATCTAATGAAGACTACTTGGTGAGGGGATTTATCTTTTTTTTTTTTTTAACAAAATGAGCAGTGTCTCGTGAACTACTTGGTGCTGGGGCAGAGCCGTTGGCCAAGCCCTTTGAATTGAACCACACCGACTTGGGACTCTTGTTTCTACCAAGCTTCACTTGTCCCCAGTGACAGAGGTGCTCATCTCACAGCCCATCTTATAACAACTTTCACAGGATGACTGGTGGCTGAAAACAGCAAAAGCTTTTCCAGCAGTCAAGGCCAGATGGATACTGCCATGTTGGCAACATCCACTGAGACAGATGGGAAAGAAGGAAAAGCTGCCTTGAGAGGAGAAACGACAAACCTGTCATGACCATATACAGCAAACACTTTGAAAACAAGGTTTTGTGATCACTGTTCCTGGAGTAGGTGAATGCCAAGTGAAAAGTGAACACCGCTGGACCGGTACGGGGCAGGAATCTACTACCAATAATGATGCCCCTGCTCAGCAAGTTGTTCTTTATCACAAAGAACAGGTTTTTTTTTACAACCACAACTCTTTCAACCTAAATTATTTTTTCCAGTTTACACCTCACATGCTCTGCACGTTTGACCAATTTGTTTTTGAAGCTTGATAAACACTGATTGCCCTTGTCTCCCAGTAAATAGAGCAGATAAGGATGCTCAGTATATGACACAAAGTAGTCTATGGCACAAATAAGTTCAAAGTGCATAAATAAAAATGACTTTTAAAAAAAACATTTTCTTTTTATTTTATTTTTATTACACACAGAAAGGGTTAAATATAAGAAAACCTAAGAGCAAGTTTCAAGCCATCATTGTAAGTGAAAATATATGGTTTCTTAGGATTGTGCTACTGAATTCAATTTTTCATGGACTATATTGTACCCCTTGGCAAATTAAACAATTGCAGATTAAATGTTCCGAAGCCAGTGAAAGCTGGTTGCTACTTTAACCTCTGACGGTTCATTTTTTAAAATAATTTTTGTCCTTTAAAAGAAAAATCAATCAACTAACTAACACTCCATTATTAACTGAAACTAAATATAATCACCGCTAGACTTATTATCATGGATAAGTGAACTTACTCCTTCAAGGAGGGCAAGGGATATCTTTCCATAGTGAGGATTCCAAGGTCTACGGAGTCCATGAAAACAACTCAAGATTTAAGTAACAATTCTGGCATTGAGTCACAAAAATATTTAAACTTATGTTTTGCTGTTTGATTCAACCTTGGCTCAGACTGAATATTAAAAAGCAAGCTTTAACTCTTTGCCAAGAAGAAAAGGTAATACAATGCCTACTTGGATGCAATAATTACAAATCGGCACAGGTTTTTGCAAGACTTTCTTTTCCCTTCTTGAAAAAAATCAAGTTTAAATCATTACAGTAAAAAGGAGTTTATAGTGGCCAACACTTGAAGGTGAAAATCTAGTATATTAAACTGGTTCCATAGCTCTGATGCTTGTTGCTTCAATTATTCTGATTTGAGATTCATTTTCACCTTCACTTTGTAAAAAAGGAAATACATATACATACATAATATACAATCTTTTCATAACTGTTTGTACAACAACGGGAAAGAACCCAACTGTAATAGGGAAATGCAGTGAAGCAGAGATGGAAAAAGACTGAATAGGTCCCCTCCCAGTTATAGGATACTACTTTTCCATTGTATTTTCAATATGGTAAATAATGGAACGTCTACTTCCATCTCAATACAATAAAAATAGCTACATTTCATACTGAAGTGTTCCACTGGCACAGCTCAACGCTCTTCACTTCAACAAGTTAATATGCTGCACTGGAAACTCTAAAGTCTCCTTCCTTGATATTAATACAACAGCTGTATGAGAAAATTGATGTGTTTAATAGGTTCTTGTGGAATGAAAGCTTGTTTGCTCAGGCAGAAGTAAGTCTAATACCTTAGACCTGTTTATCAATAAGCCAGTTTTTACTGTTCATGCACTCTGATGCCAACTTCCTGACTTCATCAGGGAATAGAAAATCACTGACCCAGAAACAATTTGGACAAGCCTATTTCACAGAGGATAATTTTTTTTTTTAAGTTGTCATTAAATCTTCTCTCACTGCTAAGGCTGCTGAAGGCATGGTTAAAATGTCTGAGGCCGGACAGGCTCAGTGTATTACATGATCATACCCAAGTAGTTTGGAGATTAAAATTATTCTCTTGAAGAGAAGGTACTTTTTCATCATTTACCTCTCTTTTCAAACCCAAACACCTCTGATTAAATACATTAACCCCTGCTACAACAGAAGAAACTACATCACGAGGAAAATATGCATGAAGTAGATTTTATATAGAGGGCAAAACCCTTTTGAGCAACATATCCTATAATCCACTGGCTGCTAGTTATTAGTGAACACAAAGCAAGTGAAGCAACTTAGTTTCTCCTCAACCTTTCCTTTTACACTTCCCTTGCATAAGACTGGGACTCCCAGTTTGCAGTCTGTAGGCTGATATACCTGCTTCTCAGGTCTCCCAAGAAGTTTTGCAGAACTGGCTGTCCTTACTTTTGGATTACTTTTGTATATATTTTCTCATCCTCCTTTAGAGAGAAAGAAGCGTGTGGTGTTGTTGTACGACCTCAAGAGTACTCTTTTGAAATGGGCTTGGGGCTTTGGGGTATGTATGCCAGTGACAGTTATGCAACCCATCCCAAGCGAGTCCCTGAGAACC
The DNA here is from genome assembly GCF_000455745.1 of Alligator sinensis. Classification (NCBI taxonomy): domain Eukaryota; kingdom Metazoa; phylum Chordata; order Crocodylia; family Alligatoridae; genus Alligator; species Alligator sinensis. Next base: position 1,300,210 of record NW_005842399.1, on the reverse strand, counting down.
AAGCTTACCAGAAGCATTGCAGAGGTACCATTGGGTCGGGATAGCTGGATGGACATCTCAGGGAACATCCTGTCAATGCGGTTGATCACGTCATCAACATACCTACCAAACAAAACAGAAGCCTCAAATTACTCAAATTATACTGCCACAAGGAACCACTGTGATCCTCTGGTCTGACCTCCTGAATAATGTAGCAATTGGACTCCCCTGAATTAATTCCTATTTCAACTACAGCATTTCCTTTAAAAACACATCCAACATTGATTTGAAAATTGCCATTATCGGAGAATCCATCACAACCCATAGTAAGTTTTTTCAACGGGTAATTACACTCACTGTCTAAAATCTATACCTTATTTTTAGCTCAGTTTTGTCCAGCTTGAGTTTCAGGTCCTTGTTTGACAGACTGAAGGGGCCCATTATCAAACCTTTGTTCACTGTGAAGGTACTTTTCAGACCCTTAAGCCTCCGCTTCTCTTTGATAAACTCAACAAATTGAGCTCCTTGAATCTAGACATGATTTCCAATCCTTTATGCAACCTCATGGCTCTTCCCCGAACCCTGTCCCATATGTCCACACCCTTAATGAATGGCCAACAGCAAAAGTGGACAGAGCTCTCCAGCAGCAAGCAGCCTTGAGCCAAACACACAGGAACTACCAACTGCCCACTACTCCTCCAGATGCCCTTGTTTAGCCATCCAACGATCATGTCACCTCTTTTAGCCACCGTATTTTTGGAAACATGTTCACCCTGCATAACACGTCATTTTCAGAGTTACTGCTTCCCAAGACAGTCACACATCCTATAAGCGAGGCCTACGTTCTTTATCCTGAGATATACATCTTTACATTTAAGCACATTGAAATAGGTGCCTTCACTAGTGCCTAGCTTACCAAAAGCTGTAAACCGCTCGATATCTGTAACTTGTCCTCTTCGTTATTTAGCACTCCCCAAGTATTAACATTTTACCAGGGAAGATCTTATGTTTGCTTCCAGGTCACAGATAAAAATGTTAAATAAGGTAGGCTCAAGGCACTGGTCCCTGTACAAACTTGATAGAAACATATCTTAGGGGGCTGGACTCGATGATCTTCAGAGGTCCCTTCCCGCCCTAATGTCTATGAAATATTGCATGATGACCATTCCCCATTTACAATAACACTTTGAGACAGCCATTTGTCTATTCCGTTAATATGTGCCATGCTAATTATCTTATCGTCTAGTTTCTTAATCAAAATGCCATACGGTTATAAAGTCAACTGCCTTCCAGAAGTCTGAACATCTTTCTTTAACACTATAACCATTACCAACCAAACCTATGACAGAATAAAACAGCATAAACCAGTTAAACTATGAGAACCAACAACTCATGTTTCAGTCACGTACAGGTTTCAAAACCCACCTTTATGAGCAACCCAGCAGATAAGAAGCCAGAAGTCCAGAAGTTTTATTCTAGCCTATATACACCAGACAAAGTGAGGAGGGGAACAAAAGGCAAGTTGGCCGATTTACAGGTTTCTTTCCTAATTAACTCTGGAATTCCAATGGACAAAATGTGCTCTCATTTTATTTCCTTCTCTAGTGAAATGCCTGAAATCAATAGGAATCCTTCTGCCTTCTAAAGCAGAGCTCATCCAAGACTTACAAGCATTGTAAGGCTATCCCCTGCCATGCTTTCAATAAACAGCTCTGTCACACCACCTGCCATCTGAGACTGGTCAAGAATTGCTTTAAGACATTTTATAAGCTGACTTCAGATGACATTTGCAAGCATCACAAACTCCATTACAATCTATTCACCAGTCAGAGTTAGCAGCACTTTATGAGCTCTAGTACTACATTTTGCACCACTGAACACTGTGCAGGTGACACCCACCAGGAAAGCTCAGTGCTAGAAAAGCAATAAGACAGAAGTTAGCTTTGGAGCACCATGAAAGCCAACAGCTAATAAAAACCCCTGTTGAATAATACGTACACCAAAAACAGAATTTCAGCATTGCAGTCCTCCCTCCCAAGTTCTCTGAACTCAGCTCCATTCATACTGATGACAGCAAGGTTTCCTCCATTACCAATATACTTCCAAGGGACTTATAAACTTAATATGTTATGTAGCAGGGGTTGTGAACCAGGGTACGCATACCCTTGGGGGTATTTGGGAAGGCCCTAGGGGGTACGTGGTGTGCTGCTGAGTGCCCCGTCACATTTGGTCTCCTGCTTGACTGGCCACTGGGGCATCCACCCAGCTCCACATCCAAAAGGGGGTATCCACCAGGAGTACCACTCACCAAAAAGAGTACACTCCTCAAATAAGGTTGAAAGCCCCTGCATTATAGTAAACAATATAGCTGAGAGACCATGCCTGCGTGCATTAATCCTATCCTTCCAGTTCGTGGATCATTTGCATCCTCAAGACCGGGGGTGGCCAACCTGCAGCATGCATGCCACAGACAGCCTGTGTGTGTGATATGCAGAAGATCAGGAAAGGGACTGGCAGCACAGTGGCAAATAGTGCAAAGAGCAGAAAAAAAGGCAGCAGATTAGGCAGGAGAAGGATCAGAGTGGCTCTCGGGGAGGGCTCACAGCTAATTTGTGGCACACCTCACAAAAGGGTTGGCCCCCACTGTTTTAGACCCTGAGTGACGATGCTCCCTTAACATGCTCTACCTTCTTTCATTAAGCCTCAATAAACTCCAGCACAAATCTTTCCACTTTCCTGCATACATGGGCACATTTCCCATGATGGCATAGGGTTGTTATCCTGCCAGTTCATATTTCTGTCTTAATATTTGGGGAGAACAAAGACCTCCAAATTGTGCTCTTAGATGAAAAACATCCCTGCTCTGTACAGAAAACCAACAGAAGCCCTGCAATGTGAGATTAACTGATTAACTACAAAACAAGCCTGGTGAAAGGAGTACTATAAGCTCATTAAAAACTCAAGAGGAAGAAGGGTGATCATGGCAAACAAAAACCTAACCTTGAAAGGGTCACCTTCACAACCCAATCCAACCTTCTTAACCTGGATACACAAGCCATATCATTCCTTGCATTGAAAATGAAGCACTTTTCTCAAAAGAAAAAGCAGCTTCCTCTCAACAGCCCTAAGACACTGGAACCTATTGTGCCCATACCAAAAACTGCACCAATGCTGAACCTCCTCAGTGCCAGGGAGCTACATTTCACATGAAATCATATTCTCTGTCTTAAAGCTCAGCCATCAAACCCTACCCATACCATCAGCCAACTCAAGAAGCCCCATGCCACTGGAGACCCTTCTCGCATTGAAGCAGATCACAGTGACTGAGTGCCATTTACCCCTTTCCCAAAGATGTGAACAAACTGAGCATCCAAAGCCTCGTACCATAAAACTTAAACTTCTGCTTTTAACCTTTTTACAAGACAGGAAAACCAAAATAGTCCTAGAGGAAAGGATACACCGTAGGCTAAAGGAAGTTGATGCGACCTGGATTGAAGTCAAACAGCAAGGCTAGGGAGAAGCTCATTGTGGACATGCTACCCTTCTACCAGAGACAAGAGGACCAAGTCAAATGAGCAAGTAAAGTAATTTGAGGTAAAGTAGGAAGAAACAATAAAGAAATAGGAACTGAAGAAAATGAGAATAAGCGATTTCAAAGTCATTTTGCACTAACAAAATTGCATCGAATATGTAATCATTTATGCAAGGGCTTGGGGTGCTATAAAGTTTTTAATTACTCGTTTGAGAAGCTCTACATATTTCACTCATGGTTTTACAATGCCTAAGTAATATGGCTGTCCTGAAATGTTGCTGCTAAAGATTTTATGAGATCCCACATTCATACCCTATTTCAGAAGGCAAATCTTGTGTATGCCCCTTCGAGCAATTTAGACTGTTAGTGCTGCAGGACTAGAATATGCAATTTTGCCTATGTGTACAATACTGTACTATACTACACACTAAAACACACCTATAGTGCACCAAGTACAAGATTAAAATAATAATTTTAAATAAAGGCAACTTGATGCCTAATCTCAAACAAAAAAAATCTGTATAAATTCAGATGCAAAAACATACTAAAATACTTGGAACAACAGATTTCTCTCACAAGTACAAGCCAAAAAGATTTTAATTCTATAGCAATCATATTTAAAACATTATTTTGATTGGACTACTGAATGTGCTAATCCTTTTCAAACATATTTACCAGAGCAAACTGAAATATTAAAAAAAATTTTTTTGAAAAACACGTTACAGCAAAACAATGCTTAAAAAGGTTCTCACATTCAATATTTATATTTCTCAAGTGGGTGAAAAAGTCTTTTCTTAATCCACAGTTTAAAAGCACTTTAAGTAGACTTTTATAACGTACCATATGAATCCACGAAACTCTGAAACAAAAGCATAAGATGATGTTTGTCAAGTATAGCTTGGAGGGGAAACATTTTTGCATAAAAATTTTTAAGCCACTGACAAAAAGAATTTATTAAAAAGCTCAAATAAAACAGTGCCACTGGAATGACAACTCTCCTGGTCTAAAAACATGCGTAAAAACTTTTCAAAGCCAAAAGAAAACGCTCCTCTATTCAGGTTCTGTTAAAAGCACCTGAAACTCAGAAGGGGTGCTAGCGAGTCCCTGCTGGTTGCAGGCATAAACATGGTAAATGAACTACATAGCTATGAATGAATGAATAAAAGTATAGATGGATATGTTCTCATGTTAGCACAGGCTTATGCTTTAAAAGTCTTTTCAGAATATTAACTATCCACTACAGAAAGGAAAGTAAAACATTATTTTTTTCACTGGGAACGATGAGCTCTCAATGCAATTTTGCAAGTCAATAAGCCAAAGCCACCACTGGCATTATCATTAAATCATCACTGGAGTTATATACCTTTTGATACATGGGGGAACTATGCCAACATTCAATAAGCAACAAAGATCAGAACTACAGTAAGATTTTTACATAGAAGCCTGCTATGCGCTTCCTGTTGCAAAGAGGAAGAAAAAAAGCAAGTTAATTCATGCAGATGAAACTGGATATCAGCTTGCTTTCTTATAAGACTGAGTCATTTTGTATAAGATAAAACTGGTTTCCTCAGGACGGTGGAAGGCAGGTAAAACAAGGCTCCAAGGCAGGTAGTTCACCCATCAACACTACGCGTCAGGGTCATTTTAGACACTCCTGCATCTGATACATTTCTATTCTAAGCATGCCCATGTGTGTATGTTACTTAAACCCAAGCACTCCAGACTCAGCAAAAAGCAAATTCAGCTGTCACTTGTGTGTGAACAGAGGTCATTGCTAACCATATGCTAATCAAAAAATATGGAGGTTCTTCTTAACTAATACTCAATCAATACACAACCCAACCTTGGATGCTACAATGCAAATTACTGCAGAATTTAAAGAAATAGCTATGGCAACAAATTCTAAATGTTCTGGTTTCAGATAATAACGAATTCATACACAACCAAAAGTGATTTTTTTTAAAGTTTTATACCACTTGTTTGGCAAACTGACAGGGCCACACCCAGGTCAGCACATTCTGTATTTTGCCAACTACATTCAAGTACTATCATATCCTAAATTAGAGCTCACTGGGTGTGTCTATGCATGCACATTAGCCTATTTTAATGAGCATTAAAATGCCATAAAAACCTCATGTTCTTTAGCTAATGCACATTAAACTAGGTTAACACGCCTTTTTCTAGTACCTCACAATGGAGGTACTAGATTTAATGCACATTACCTAAAGCGCGTTAATGAACATGTAGACATGCCCACTGGAAATAAGACACCTAATCTATTTAGACGCTTTTGAAAATCCCACTAAGCGATGATCTGCTTCTTTAGGCATTTGAAAATCTGACTCATGGGGGCCAGAAACAATCCAGCAATTTGTTAACTATGATAAAGCCTTCAGTTGTTCTCTTGTACCTAGTTAATTTAAGACAGATTTATTTCAGTAACAAGAACAATACAAAAATGCTGCTTTTGTACATTTTAATGGAATTCCACTTTTCATCCAAATGCAGCTTGAAATACAACCCTAGTAAACCAGAAACAAACGGCTATTTTCTAACACAATCAAAGTGTAAAGATTAAACAAAACTAAGATGAGCTATGTAATTAGTTACATGCACCAAGATAAAGTATATCCTCCTTGCTAGCAGAAGTAGCACCAAATTTAGTGCAGTAGCTGTATTTTCTTACCAGTCAACCTCTTACCAATTATACCTACTGATGAGAATTAACCTGTTCTTTGAAAAGTAGCTTAAAAGCACTCATGCAAAAGATTTAAATTATGAATAATCAAGGACTTAACTATGTAGACATAAAATTAGTTCACCTGGACAGATCCACGATTACAGGTTGCTTCTTTGTTACCTAAAAGGCAGTTTAAAAATAAGTTGGCATGAGGTTCATGCCAACATTGTTCCTCAAGCATGGCTACTCCTACAGTTTTCTTTTGCCCCGAGTGAACACTTGACACACAAGGCTCAAAGCCCCTGGTTTCTTCCTTTGGCACATGCTATTGCACTACCTCTGCTAAGGAACTATTCCCACCACACCTGTAATGTAATTAGAGGTAATGAATTAGTTGGCAGCTGTAGACCTCTTTCCCAAGTGGCTGATTTTCAAGAATTTCTACACCCCAAGGCCTTACACTTGTACTACTGCCAAAAAAAGTCCTACACTATATTATACTCTGTCTTTCTGCAGTTCTCAACTACAGAAAAACATTAGTTCAGTCTATTTTGCAAAGTACCACAGAACTATCCTGGACAAACAATTTATTGGCAAAAAGTAAAAGCCAGTATTCACTAGGATTCCAGAAGACTAGATAAATGCATTGTCCAGTAAGTGCTTTGAAAGCTAATCTCCAACAACCAGGAAATGCTGATGTTTTTCTTTGCGTCCTCCCCCACCCCCACTACCTCCAGTGGAGACATTGGGCCAGGAGAAGAGCTTGTTTTCTATATCATAGCTTTCATGAATAATCGAATAGAAAATAGGAATATGGCATGGGTGAACTTGGCCTAAATAATCTCCAGAGGGTGCACATGCAATTACCAACCTGCTGAATGCTGCAGTAGTCCCTGCCCCTCACCCAATTAAAACCACTAGTATGACATAAATAGAGTGACTTTGCTACAAGGGGCTGCTGCAGGAAAATTTCAAAGAAGTCCCCCCTCATCTCAAAGCAAGCCTGAGTGCAAAAAGAAGATGGGGTGGAACTCAGACATTGAGAGAAAAGAAATACTTTATCAGTGCAGGCTGCGATTAGGACAAACTCTTGAACCTTTACTGATTTCTTTTAGCACCTGTGAAGCCAAAGCTTGCAGCCACACCACTTCAACATATACAACTTGCAAAGACAAAATGCCCTGTAGGAATGCTGAATTTCATGTTCTAGTTCTCTCTTCCTACATTGACCATCTTGCTCTGCACTACCCTGTGATGGACATCCTGTTGTAACGACGGTCGGTCATGGTCCCCAGCTACATTAGTCATACTGTCTGACATCAATTCAAAAATGGTGCTTGGCAACATGAATGGATGCCAGGTAAGGTATTTTAGAAAGGCAGTAATTTATTTCCCAATGCTAGAATGTGTGCTTTTCAATACAGCACCCCACAATGCACTGAGATGATCAGAGAGGAGTGCTGAACAGGGGAATACTGCACCGGACGTTATCTGCTCAGAGTGCTGAACAGTCGGTTCGAACAAATGCACGGCAGGGAGGACACAATGATTAAGGAGGAAAGTACCTTACACTGATAAGCCAGGCATATCGAAGTCATGTAAAACGTACAAAACCGATGAAGGATGAAAGGAAAGCCCAAGACCATGAAGACAAAGCTAGATCTCTGAAGCTGTCTGCCAAAAAAGTGAAAGAGTATTGCTACCTAGCAACATAGTTTCCTTTCATTACACTTTAACTACAGCCATCCTGTTGCTCAGCTAAAAATGAGCTTTGTAGTTTCAAACTGGCCCTGATGGTTCAAGCCATTATTTTATAATACAGCTTTCTCTTCTTGAATGATCTCATCTTAAATGATGCTCCTGAAGTCTTAAGACTGTTTGCTTAGGTGATATCTCCCTGGCTGCCCCAAAGAAAGGGAACCAGAGAAAGGGGGATCCTGAATCCTCATGGCACTCCAGAAACATCACCAGCAGCCACAGATCAGGGAGTCCCTCTCCTATAATGTCTCACCGTGGTCAGCCAGACATGCTGGGAAATACAGAAGAGGGAACCAAGAGTTTAAGGGAGTGCAAGTGGCAGCACACCAGCATCTGGCTTGCTATATTTGCTATGGGGCACCAGGTAGTTCACCTCTGCTGAAGTTAGACCTCAACACTGCCATCCTAGCTTCTTCCATTTAGGGAAGTATTACCAAGGTACTGTCTTGAAAGACCCTTTACATTTTGCTGCACTTGAATTTTTACCTTTCAAACCCATTCAAACAAAACCTGAAGCATTCACCAGCAGTGACTATTTTATACTTGAGCAGACACCGAGCTGAAAGACATTAATTTAGTGCCAAAATGAGCAATGAGTCACGATTTGCACATATCTGTCAACCTGTTAAAACTTCCCAAGATTACGGTTCCTATTTACATTACAGAAAGCCTTATGCAGCCTCAGAGATGCTGAGTAGCTAAGAAAAGAGAAAGGTCTAGTTCTGCTTCTGATACTACTGTTTTACATATTCTCAGACCAAGAGAGAGGCTTTCCAATGTGTCCCAACTTTCTCCAGTCTACAGATGGGCACCAGTTGAAATGAGTCCCTGGGAAAACAACTAATAAATAAAATGGAATAACAAGGATGAAGAGAAAGTGAAAAAGTGATGAACTTTGGACCCTAGGGAGGTACACAGAAGATCTGGAGCTTTTAGCACAGCAAACTATTTAAAAATAATTTGGTAGCCAGTTTGCTCTTTCTGCTAGCTATTCTTAAACCTGGGCCTGGTGTGACAGATCTGAGGCCTTGTGGTTGAGCCTCCCAGTTGAAGCAGATACCACTGGCATGGAGTCAAGTATTTTCTTGGTACAGTTTATTTAAGAGAGAAGCACACGGTTGTGAACAGATGTTCTAACAATCTGCACACAAGCAACTCTTGTCTGCAGGAATCTTAAGACAGACACTGCTGCCCTGTCACAAGAGGTAGCTAACTACCTTGGGGGTCTCCGCTCTCTCCAGAAGTCGCATATAATGCAAACTAGGTCAACTGCTTCAAGACAAACTGCACTTTTTCTCCTCCAGCAGCCCCTATTCTAGGGGTGGGCAAAATGTGGTCCAGGGGCCAGATGCAGCCCACCAGGCCATTCTATCCCGCTCACGGGGCTCCTAAAAAAATGTAGAAAATTAATATTAATCTGCCCTGGGCTGCCTGTCATGTGGCCCTCAACGGCTTGCCGAAACTCAGTAAGCAGCCCTCTGCCCAAAATAACTGCCCGCCCCTGCACTGCTCTCTTTTGTGAAGTCCTCTCTATCCAAAACTCTCTCTGGACCACATGATGTGTAAAAGGTGGCCTGCCCTTAGATCTTCCTTTCCCCAACTCCTCTGCAAGACAAAAGAAAGCTCAGTAAGGAGAAGAGTATATCCTATACTTTTCTTGATGTATGTGGCTCACATGCAGCATTCTTAGCTCTTTCTACAGCTCTTAATCCAATGCGCTCATACGGCAAAATCCTACCAGGAAATGCATTAGCGCGTTTCATCGCAACAATACAGCATCTCCTTGTATTTAAAAGATGCCTCTTCAAATACAACTGCATCTACATAGTAAAGAAAACAGACTACACCAACTGGATTTTTGATTACCAAGTCATATCAAAATACCAAAGCAAATTCACCCATTAGTCAAAACAGTGGTTTTTCTAATGAAGGTGTACTAACTTCCCTATCTCACAAGCAACCCATCATAACTCATTCCTACTACACACATGCTGTACCACGTTTTGCTCCTCACTGACTTCAGATGTACCTTCCTCTCTGCCCTGTACTCATCTTCCCTGCTCTTCTCCCCATTCCTGTGCTCTAAGCTTAGCATCTTCATCCAAGAACATGATTGATTTGTTTTGTATTTAATTTATAAACAGACTGGCCCTTAAATATTCTGAAGTCGATGGAAACGTGTTCTCAGAACTTCCGATCTTGACATTTGAGCAGAACACGGATAAAACAAAAAAAAACACCTTTTTAAAAACATCTTCAACAGAAAATCTTTTATTCCAAACGGTGAATAGTTATTATACAAGGATGTGCAATACAATTTAGAGAACAAACTTACATCTGAGCTGGGATGCTTAACCACAAATATCACTGTTGTTAGCTATAGTTTTTAGGTTGTAGTTTTCCTATAAATAGGCTGTGCTGGTAAAGCCAAGGACAGCTATCTAGTTCATAAACAAGAGCATAAATTCCAAAGTTAATTATAAATGCAACACTTTGTGCCTTAAATCTTTTTGTTTTGTTACAAAAATCAGCTCTGGGAAGCAGCAGCACTAGCAGACAGTCATAGTTCTTTGAAACCCTCCCAGCAGTGTTGTCAATAAGCATATAAAAATCCTCTAAGTCTGTGTTAGAAAACCAATGCCTGGAACGGATAGGAGATACTTCTGAAGATGTGCATTATGTTATTACCAGGCCTGTTAAAAAACACTGTTTATAATGCACTAATTAGTTCTGCAGAATGCTGAGATACAGTTGTGTGTTAAAAGATCAGGTTTACAAGGTAAGGACAATTCAGAAACCATCTCTGTTGCTACGGCTTTTTAAAAGCGTTTTGATTCTTACCCGGGCTCCCAAAAAGAGGGTAAAATGGAAAAACAGTTCATTATAAAAGCCTTTCAATTCTACGCTGGACAGATGGCTTAGTTGTCTAGCATGACCTCTCTTTTTTACTGGATGCAGTCCAGTGATCCAAGGCTAGCATGATGTTTAGCAGCTCAGGCAAGATTTAAATAGCATTTATCCCACACAGTGTTTGAGATGTATGTTGTTCATTTTTTCAACTCAAGGCGAAAAATCTGAAATTTGGGAATATTTGTATTAATAACCAGTTTACGGGGAACCAGAGCAGGGATGTAGGCAAGACATATTACCCAAACCACATCTTGCAGAGAGGGAACAACTTCTAGGTGCTGTTTTTTTTCAATGATGAATTATTGTCTGTGTTGGTTCTTACTAGGCTGCTCTCCATTTTTCTTCAGTGCAAGTTTTGCTCCTTTAGCTCATGCTGAGTAAACCAGAGCCAGCTTTCAACCTGACAATAATTCAGGATGCCATAAATTAGCAAGTCTCATTGAAGTTGAGGGCAAATACTTATTTAAATGGCTTGATAGCAGAAGACCCCAGATTTTAATTCACCCAAAGATGCTGGAACAGCTTCACCCCACACCAGGCACACTAAACCTACTACTCATGACTTCCAGTACTTTTAGCAATGCAGACCATATGAATGGGATGGGGAAGAAAAGGGAGGGAATTCCCCGCTGGGTCAAGCATTGAGGTCATCTTGCCGTTATTCTCCAATTTACAATCTTACAATTTACCTAACTACCATATTTACTTGAATACAAAATGAGATTTTCCCCACCAACTGGCACAGGGGTTGGGGGGGAGCCCCTCGTCTTACAACTGCATACAATAAAATCTCATTAAATAAACTGTCTACTGTTAAACAGCTGCCAAAAGCAGCATGTGCTCACTAATGGGAACCAACTGTTAAGCTGATTAAATACAGCCAACACTGAGCATGACTATAAACACATGACATACATTGGGCAAACATACTGATGAGAATCTACCACAAAGATAGGTTAGTACAGTCCATCTGAATAAGACAGATGATACATCCCAGTAAGTGCAGTCCCCCTTACCACCAAATCTTTTTCAAGTCATGGTGAGCTACAGCATTGCATAAGGTTCACCTAGAATCCCCGTTGACCCCTCTCTCAGCCAGGCACATGATTAGTGTGGTCCCACCCTCCATGAGGTGAAGCTGGACCAGGCTGCCCTGTGCCCCACCTGCATCCAGGACTTGCAACAAGACATGCAGTTGCAGTCATGAGTGGGGGCTAATTAGCACATGGATCCTTTTGGGGGGACGGGGAGGGGGGGCATATCTGAACTATAGTAAAATCTGTTATCTGGTACCTCAGCAACCAGAATACCTTATTAACCAGAATTTCTGCACCATACAACACCGTTTTGCCTCCTGCTGCATTGCTGGACTGCAGGATGCACATGGTTGTGCTGCGCTGCTTTGCTTCCTGCTGCATGGGGGGGGTGGGGAAGCCCACACACAGTGGCCACCACCACCACCCACTGCTGCTGCCACCCCGCGTGTGTGGCCATCCCCCCCCCCCAGGCCAGAAACCCTGCGTCACAGGTAACTGGCACTTTTAGCTTACCAGCACAACCACCCCTCCCCCACCCCCCATTCCCAACTCGTGCTGAATAACAGGGATTTTACTGTACATACACATACTGAACAGTACTGAGCTGTGGGGTCACCATGGTTTGAAACGCTGTCAACTCTAGTGGGGTCCAACTCAAGGAACTATGTGGTAAGTCACGAGCCTTTTGGCTTTGGACTGTCATGCATAGTCTGTAGTACATATAAATGGATACCAAGGCGCTGCTCAAAAGTGTATTTATGAAGTACCTGTGCTAAACCTTGCAGCAGTTTCAAGAAGAAGTAACATGCATCAATTCTGGATAAACTAAGTGCATGGGTACTATATGCAATTGCTACAGCTATGTTTATTCTCAAGGTTATTGTGTTCAAATTCGCTCCTCACTTCCTTGTGCTCAGGGAGAGCAGGGTCTGACAGTAAGGAGAGGGAGAAAGATCTGCCAGGGGAAAAATCTGAAGGGAAGCAGAAAGCAAAGGGCTACCTGACCCCCCCCCCCAATTAATTTTCCCTGCTATAGCGGTGGGACGGGGCCAAATTCAAGGCAAACTTCCAATATTTCAATTCTATACCTGGAAAATTGCAACAAATTTATAAATTTCCTGTATACAGAATCTAACCACTGGGGGGTTGTCTTATAATCAGGGTCATCTTCTATTTGAGTAAACACGGTATGTATGCCTTTGCCCAGCACCTCAACTCTTAACTGAAATTGCAATCCTGCTCCTCTTTCAATACTCTGAATAAGTTAAACTGCTCTGATTTACAATGCCCGTGGTATGAGGGGCTCAGACTAATCATGAAGATGACAGTCTACCAGACCTAAAGCTTTACATACTTCCAGCACATTATGTCAAATAAGAAGTCATCTTGGACTTTTTCACAACCACAAAGCACCCTAATAAGTAGGCGTAAAGATACCAGTAAGCTAAAATGTTTATTGAAAATTCCCCTTATCTACCCTATTGTTGTGTAGGAAAAATAGAATATGAAACAGCATAATTCCAGAGGAAAAAGGGGGACACACAACTAGAACCGACCTAGTAAATGCTGTAATTATGTCCAAAATTGTATTCACGTTGATGTTCAAATTGCTCCAGTGGGCCAACAGGTTCTAAATGGCCACAATGATCCACTGAAGAGCTACAAAGCAGAACCGTGGTCACAAAGTTAGCAAGAGCTCCCCCAGCTCTATTATTTACACATTCTGAAAACTACTTTTCAGGACAAAGTGAAGTGTTGTCTTTGACCTTTAAAGCCCTTGACTTTTTTTGCAATCTGCATTGCTTCGAGAACATATCCCCGCCTTCTAGGGACCAGGCAATTTTCAACTTAAGGATCCATAACCATGAAATTTAACTCCTAACTCTGCTTTCCGACACAGCCTGGTTTTACTGGCCTTTGTGGCATGCGGCAGAGTCTACAAGCAATATAACATTCACTTCCATAGATACTAGACTTCAGGTGGACTCGGCAACAGTAAGTGGTATAAAAAAAAGGCCAAACCAAAACAAACCAGAATGAACCCCCCTAAGTACTTTAAGGCCATCACTGATGGTAAAGCTTTAAAAAGTTACAGTGCTGATAAGTAGAATAAGTGTATAGCAGGCATGAAGTCTAGTGAAGCTATTATTATAAAAACAGTAGCCATAGCGTAATGTAATTTTTTCATATTAAAATGTAATTTATTAATCTCAGGGTTAAAATTATAATTTAATCCAACAGTTGCCTGCTGCACAAGTCTCTGCATGTAGTAAATTCAACTCCACAGCAGGCTTTTCAGTGGCATCAATTAACAAAAGTTATTAAAGCAGAGATCTCTGCCAGCTCTTATGAAATGACACTTTGTACTCACATGGGCAGTGGGGGAGAGAGTGAAGGGAGATTCAACCAATTCTCACACTGAGAAAGCAACTCCCAGACTTGAAACATTCACCATGACAGCTGGCGGGAGCAGCCGATTCGTGCTTTGAAGCTGGAAATACATCGCAGTCCCTTTCACAAAATTCCAGAAGTTTTTTGGCTCTTGTCAAAAGCTGTCACTTCTGCCTCCATAACATCTCGCTAAAACTCACTGCTCCTTTCCAACTTGACTGCAAAATCCTTTCACCGAGACTTGACCATCTTATACCACAGCCTGTAACTTCCTTCTGTCTCCTCTCTTCTACTGCTGCTTCAATGTCATCTCCCGCACCCCCCAATCTCTCTTCGCTGGCTTCCTCTCTCTTGACACATCGTGATCAAACTCGATGCCTTCAAAAAACTCTGCTTTTCTCCTTCTACATCTTAGCTTGTTTTCTTCTTCATACTCTGCACGCTTCCTTGACGCTTATCCCTGGTCTAAGCTGTTACTTAGTTCATGCTGTACCATGTGGGAACAACTGCATCTCCCTCAAGCAGCCAAACCAAACACATCATGCGGTTTTCTCTAGGGTCGAAAAAGAGCCACTCAAACACCATTTCTATGTCAAATTGTGCTAGTGTTGTCTACGTTGGCCTGAAGGAGTCAAAGGGGCGAACCAGTTACTGGAACTCTAATGCCAGAGCGAGCCAGACCCCATTTGTCTATGAGGATTACCATACTTGAATAAAGTACATTTTTACTGAAATAACCACATCCACACTTGGGAATGGGGGATTAGGATTAATCATTATTTTCAATATGTGGGTATAAGCAAAATAAAGCAACTTTCTAACATGTATAAGCGCCATTTCTAACCGCTGGGTCACCTGAACACCTACCTGTTCCAGATACTTGTTTCAGGATGAGAGTGTAAATTCAACTGCAAGTTTCAGCTGTATCCACACTTTCACGTAGCATTTCCAGTAATGCAGTCACTGAAAAAACTGAGTAGGTGAACCATATGCCACTGAGACTTCTCACTCATTTTTCTTTTACTTCTTCATAAGATGATGTTCCTGAAGGCCTGGGAAAAGACGGGGGGTGTCACACAGCAAGCTGGAAAGAAATCTTTCCTACAGGTCTACTCGGAGACTTCTCCAGAGGTATCAATTTGGGTAAGCGATTTATAAAATATAAAATACCAAGGTCAAAAGAGATTTAGAAAATGCAGAAACGACCTGCACACTGCAAGTAGCTCAACCAGCATGCATTTGAAAAAGCAGAGGGGTCCACCTGTAACCTTGCAGGTAAGTGTTAGAATTATTTCCTGTAAACTAGCTTGTTTTTAACTATGCAGGGAATTCTACTTTCATTAATCAGGAACTTTATTTCAGCATTTAGTAGATGTGCAAGAAGATGGCATGTACCTAGACGAGTTGGGGCCAACCTTTCTGGCAGAAATTCCACAAGTTAGCCCTGTACCCATGCTGAGTGTCATGCCAATCCCCTCCCTCTGCCCCATCTGCTGCTCTACTATCTGTTCCCTATCCTGTGGTTCCTGCCTGATCTGCTGCTCTGCTTTCTACTGCCTGTCCTGTCTGCTGCTGTGCTGCCTGTCCCCTCCCCGGTCTGCCACCTGACACACGCAGAGGTTGTCCATACTCCTCGTGGCCACCCCTGGCCTAAACAATGAATGAAGGTTGATATGTAAACACAAGGTAGTCTCCTATAAAAGCATATGCATAAGCGCATAAATCTGTACTCCACTTAACCATTTGCACTTAATCTCTTCTATAATATCAGAGGTGGTATAGCACTTTAAAGAATGCAAATTGGTGGTTTGGACAGATCTCTGGAAGCCACAACACACAGCAACTAAGTGACTTCCACGAAACATGTGGGGAGAAAAAAAAAGTCCAAGGAAATGAATCAGAATGCAGGGCCAATAATAGCACAGATCCTAAAAAAGTACTTGCAAAATTTAAAAAAAACCCCAGCCAAAAGAAAAAACAAACCAAAACCCTAACACTAACCCAACATCATGGCTGAAAATATAAATGCACAAATGTCAGAAAATCCAAAGCCTTGGTTTTTTAACAATCCTGACACACCTACACACATCTCTGTTTCCACAGAACTGTGCACAGAGCATCAACATACACTATTAACGTTTGCTTATGTTTTCTTGAGGTCAGGTTTTTTTTTTTCTTTTTTTTCCCCTTGGTTTTGCTTTTAAAAATAAAGCACGATTTCTGATCACAGTGTCAAATAAATCCCCTTAGCAACCATATAACGTGAGTGATATAATGCAAGGAAATGTGAGAGAGAAGGCCTTTGCAATAAAATCTACATAGTTATTTTCAATTGCTTTGAAACGGTTGTTTTAACTAGCATGGACATTTTTCAAAACTCCTTAGCTTCACAGTGGCAATCAAAAGAGGAATGTGGACATCAGGACGTGTGAATTTTGGTTAACAAAATAAGCATGTATCTGCTTTACAGTCATTATTGGATTCTTGTCTCGGCCTGTTACCAGTCCCTGTTTGTTTTTTGAAAATTGTCATTAACTCTTTTATACATACCTTGAAAGGAAAAACCACCCTCCCAACCTGGGCAACATCAGTGCTAATAGGATTTCAGAAGTAATAGTGCGTGGCGCACAGACTCATTGTGTAAATTCTCGATCCGTTTGTCAAAGTAGAATGTGCTCCAGAATCAACAATAAAACACTAAGAGGAGCCATCAGCTTCACTTAGAAAATAGGCTAAACATGCAATATGCCACTCTTCCAACTATTTCCCTTTAATACAATTGCAGTGTACAAATGTTGACTTTTGATACTGAAGAATGCAAGGAACAAATATTCATGAACCAATATATTCAGATTGATTTTCAGGCCCAAAAATCTTTATTGCAATTTCTTTGGTTTTACTATACATCACAAAGCAAACTGCTTGCAATAGGTGTTCTGACAGTCCAAAAACCTGACAGCTGAAGGCTAACACCATCAAAATGGAAGCTAATTAGTCAATATGAAGAATGAACTTGGGAGTCGTGTAATAACTTAGGTCTTGTAACTTTATTGTGCAGACAGTGGCTAAAATTTTCCACTACCGAGTTTAAGTACAGGACCAGAGAATGGGGTTAGTCACTGTCTAGAAACAATGCAAGCATGTAATTACTTTCGAGCATTTAGTAAAATGTTACCTATAGTATGTAATATGATTGTATCTACATAAATTTTCCTTAAAAATGTAGCATGGCAGACAAGGTAAAAAGAAAGACTGAAATTCAGGAACAATGACAAAAAAAACCCAACCCTGCAAGCATGAAAGCTTCCTGATCATGTTGTCTGCAGTTTTAACAAAAATAAAACACTTACCTGAAATTCGTATTCTTGCAGACCCTGATCCTGCAACCAGATCCAGGTGAGCAGACCCTTACACCCACACCGACTCCTAGTGAAGTCAACAGGCCTCCGTGCTAGTGACATTGTCCATACGCCTGGACTGGTTGTAGGACTGGGGCTTCAACTTATGCACATGGTCATTCTTGAGTCCATGCTCTGAACAAGAATGACACACCAGGCATTGGGGATCTACTTTCAGCTCTGCTATGGAAGACTGACTAGATTTAGTCACCTTCCTTCCCTCTTTGTGCTCCATTTTGCCTTCAATAGAACAGAAAACATGTTATTTCCCTGCTTTTGTGAAAGGCTTTAAGATCTATGGATAAAGTGTGCTACTATACATCCTATATTCATTCTGGGCTACTGAGATTTTACCCTTGGGTAGAGAGAGACAGAGGAAGAGGAAGCATACCAAGTTTTTATTGTTGTATTTCTTTTTGCACTATGCCTGACCATATTATTAGCACTGCTGGAAGAATAAGAACTTAGCGATTATTTGTGATGCACATAAATCCCCTGAACCAAAAGGGAAAAAAAGAAAAGAAAATCACAGATGGGGGAAGGGAGGATTAGTGAGAGAATTCCCCTGAAAGTTAGACCAAGGGAACAGAGCTTTTCACCAAGATGGAAATCTGTTTAAATAAACTGCAATGTTGTGATCTATTCCAGAAGCCCAGACAATATTTTTGACAGCATTTGGAGTTTAAAAAATATCCCTACTTTGGGGGATTAAGTCTGATCCTGATCATATGCACATGGTATTCTGTAGTTGAAAAAGCTCGTTTTCAGCTATTTAAATTCACAGTAATTAAGTTTCCTGAAATTTGTCTCTCAACGGTGTTTCGTTTGCTCACAACATGTTTCTTTCAGCTTGAGCTATGAATAGGAGAGTTCATTTGTCTATGCCATCTCAGCATCTAATAAAGGCACCAGCATGCATGTCAGAACTTCTGCCTTCATTACCTAGTGGATGGATTTTGTGTTTTGCAGTTATTCACTATACTATATCTAATATTTCAGAACCTGTTAGCACCTCCTGAAATGAAGATACTCAGTGCTGAAAAAGGGCTGACTCTTTTATTCCTACAGATGTAAGCTGAAAGTTAATGTTACATAAATATCCATCTATTGTTTTTCTCTTGCAGCAGATTCTATCCATCAAGTGTTCTCCAAATCTCTGGAGAGTTACGAGGGATATTTTCCTTTAAATCAGTTGTATGCTCAGTTCAAGTAGAGCTATGCTCTATTCTAGTTTGCCACATAGACCTCTGAAGCTTGCTCCAATCTCCTAGTATCGCTTAAGAAAAAGCCAGACAATGTGAACAACGGAAATTCAAAATC
This sequence comes from Alligator sinensis, assembly GCF_000455745.1. NCBI lineage: Eukaryota > Metazoa > Chordata > Crocodylia > Alligatoridae > Alligator > Alligator sinensis. The sequence continues at coordinate 1,281,205 of NW_005842399.1, read as the reverse complement.
TCAAAGGGATAAAAAGACTCTAGACCTTGTGACCAAGGAAATAGATCTTTTGCTGTTTCATCCAAGCTAGAAGTGACTCACTGGCAGAATAAATTAAATTAGTAATCAGCTCCTACTGCCACAATAAACTTCTCTCCCTTCAGTCAAAAAATTGAGATGCATAATGAGTAAAAAAGAAGAGATTCGTCCTTTAGTACCAATTCTGGTCAAAGCAATAAAAGTTCAAGGAGGAATTCAAAATGCTTTTTTCAAATTCTGGTTCATTTTAAATGTTATTTTAAGTAGAAACTAAGGTAAAAATGGATGGCTACATTAAGCTTAACATGGTCCTGTGCATGACAAGGAAGTTGGTATAGTATACCAGTGTGAACATTAAAAAAAATTCATACTGTGTATGAAAAACAGTAAACACATCAGCCCCATGAACCATTCCCATTCACGTTGTCCAGACCACATATTACATTTTTCTATGAGAGAAATGTCGATTCCAAGAGAAAACCATTCCTTTTCAAAGTAGTTAAATGTACACAGTTGCACGCCTTCATTCTTCAAGGTGACCCCTCAGAGGTATAACATGGCCAAAATCTGAAAAGAAACCCTATTACAGCTTAAAACAACAATGTACACATTAGAAATCTGAGACAGTAAAGGAATTAAAACCAACAACCCTCCAAAGATGACGCCTGCCATGCTAAAATTCTGACCTCTTGGTTTGTTTCCCCCCCACAACAACAAATCACACTCAGATGGCTTCATCACAATCAGATTTATAGCTGTTAGGAAAGGACTTCACAAGATCATGGGATCCAGCCCCCCTGCACTAGGGCTGCAAAGACTGCTGGGGTCAGATGACCCCAGCAAGGTGTGCATCAAGATGCTTTTTGGAGATCTCCAGGGTGGGTGACTGTATCACCTCTGGGGGGAGTCTGTTCCAGACCCTCGGCACTCGACTTGTAAAGAAGTTTTTCCTTGTCTAGTCTGAAGCAGTCTTTGAGCAGTTTGTGCCCATTGTCTCTTGTCTTCCCCTGGGGTGCCTTGGTGAACAGATGCTCTCCCAGGCCCTGCTGAACGCCCCTGATACACTTATAGACTGCCACCAAGTCCCCTCTGAGTCTTCTCTTTTCCAGACTGAACAGTCCCAAGTCTATCAGCCTCTCCTTGTATGACCTGCTCTCTAGACCTCTAATCATGCATGTAGCCCTCCTTTGGACTCTCTCGAGCTTCTCCACATCCTTCCTGAAGCGCGGTGCCCAGAACTGGACACAGTACTCCAGCTGCGGTCTCACCAAGGCCGAGTGGAGCAGCAGGATGACATCCTTAGTCTTGCTTGGGATGCACCGGTAGATACATGCCAGTGCGTGATTCATTCTACCATCTATGGCATCGCATTGGTGGCTCTTGTTCATTCAGTGGTCTATCACAACACCCAGGTCTCATTCAGTTGTGGTGCTGGCAAGTGTAGCACTACTCGTTTCCTGCAACTGGGATTGATGAGAATCCTGTTCTCCAAGTAAAATTCTGAGAGCAGGATCCTTGTACATGCCAGGCTAAAGTCAAATCATTCAACGTGAGACAGCAATGATGAACAGAGAGCTAATAAGGACAATCTGGTTTCAACAAATGAGAAGTTTGATTTGTCCAGGAGGGGGTGTTAAACAAAAAATTAGTTGAGACATTAAGTTTCAGAGTCCTCATTACAAAGTACAACATGCCCACATTTCACCTGTTTCTCCATACAAGGTACATTAAATAACTGAAATGTATTTATTTCAGAAAGGGTGATAAAAAGTGGGCACTTTTCAACCTTGCCAGTGTCTCTCTAATACACACTGAAGCATTTACTACTTGCACCTTACATTTCAGGACGACCCCATTACAATGACTCAAACTTCTCTGATTCAGGCCTGTGACTCATAAAGGGCTAGCTTTGGCTTAACCGTATTACCCAAGTTTTATGAATTTGCTGGTCAAGAACAAACCAACAAAAGAAAAAAGATTAAAGACCAAAACTAAAGAGCTGCTGGAAGTCAGGCTTATTAGGCTGGTGAGCTTGAGGGCAGTATGATCCCTGAGTTCGTATATGAAGGGGGCCTGCACCCACAGAAGAGAGACAATCAATGAAGGCAACAGGATTGCCCTCTAAACCTAGTGAAGCTTTACAATGGGTGACTTACAAAATTCAGGCCTCATAAAGTTGTAGTGGGGTAAAGGAGGAGAAGAGGAGGCAGTTCAGCTCCTTTAGATTGACACCAAACGACCAAGAGTGCAAGTGGACATCCATCCATCCATCCACATATTTATATCAATATAAAAAACACAAGCTAATATGTAGTTTATGACATCATTAAGAGCTGGGTTTGTTGCAGTAAGCATCTGAGCCGGATAACATGATCAATTTGTTCAGATTTATTCAACATTTTTATGTTCCAAATTAAAAATGCACTAGTTGCTTGTATAATGATCAGCCTTCTATTCACAGCCTTGAAAACACTGTTGGCCTCTTCCCCAGCTAGGAGCCAAATACCTGTACTGATTCAGACCCTATGTAGCTCCATCAATCTGGGGGGGCAGACTTTGACCTCAGTTGCTTTAAGTACAATACTTCAGGCACTGAATTCAATACAAAGCCCCGTCAAGCCTTTTCAGCTTCCAATATTTGCAAGCTAGTTTTGGAAATGAAGAGCTGAATGAATGCAGACATGTAAAGCTCGATTTCATGCCTTTTAAAAAGAAAAATCAATATGAGTAGGCCCTCTCTACATCGCCCAAAAGCAATATGCTTCATCATTTACCTATGAGATGGAATAAGTAATAAAAAGTTCATTTGTATTTATTGGGCCGTGGCAAGAAAAAAAAAAAAACTTTAAGTAACACAGACTTATTTAGTATAACCAAATTTCAGCAGAAGCTGTTAACAATCAAAATCTATCTATTTTAAATTACGTGGGTACCTACTTTAAAATTTTTCTGAGGGAATACCGTAATTAGCCCTGACAATGCTTTTCAGGTTCAAATGTTTACCAAAGATTTCATTTTGTTGGTGATAAATTGGAGCTAAGAAATCTTCCTTAAACTGCAACAGGGATAGAGAAATCATCTGCAAAGCTGCTTTCCTTCTGGTGGGCAAGACACTGCACGTATCAAGACATAGTATGAGATTACACTCTAGCGTAACAAGGTTCAACTCTTCAAAAATTTTACTTTTCTCCTCTTGACACCTGCCTTACATTTTTCTCAATGCAACTCTGTACAGAAGTTCTGCTATTATGCAAATTTGCACATTCCCTTCAGGAAGGGATTGTCCAAGGGCCTGACCATTCCCAGTCAGCTCCCACTGATCGTTTCCCTGCTGGTGGTCAGGTTAAATGTACACTTCATCTTGCACAAGAATCCAGGCTGCAATCCCAGTGCAAGAAGGCTTCATGTAGCAATGCAGCTCTTCCCACCCTAAGGTTTACCCCCATCCTCCATGAGCTGAACAGCTGTAGTACAAGTGAAGCATTTGGAGCAGAAAAGGTAGCATCAAAAAAGTTGCACTAAAAAACCACAACAAATCCACAGCAAGAACCAAAGCACAGCTATGTACCCAAGTGTATTTATATACTTGCAACTCCTCACATTCCCTGCAGCCCTTAAAGGAAAGAAAGATTAATGTTAAATGTGCATAAAGCAAAACAACTACATTATAACTCCTGGGTCTTTGTATCACTGGAGATGAATTTGGAGTCTATTTAAAATACATATAAATTTGCATTTGTAAAAGGTAACTAACCAGAAAAGCTCTACTTTTCTGCACCATGTTTCAATAGCAAACAATACAATTACACTCTCGTTAGAAATACAGTTCAGATTAGAAAAATGTTTAAGAGTTTTAGGTTCTGCAATTCCTGGGAGCCAAGTGTAGGTGATCAGACTTTCTAGGAATCAAGCTCCTTTAAGGGGTCTCAAGTTAAGAACCTAAATCAATAACTGCTTAAAAATCCTCACCAACCAGCTTTAAAAAAACTCCCAAAAAACTACAGGATATCCATGCAGTGATTTGCAATATTTTAAGTATTTCCTCTGTTCTGGGTTTGAATCACTGGTAGCACAAGAGGGCCCCATTCTTAATTGGACCCTGGGCACTACTGCAATAAGCACGATCAATACAGCCAGAAGGAGTAATCGTGTCCATCCTAACAGGAAATAGTCTTATGTGGTCAGGAAGTACTGAATCGGACCCACAAAGGATAGCAAGCAATTGGTACGTTTCCAATAGTCTCTCCCAAGTCCTGCTTGCTCTTCAGAAGGGGCAATAAAAATATCTTGCAGATGCTAAAAACTAGGCCTGTGCGAAGCAGCTAGCATTTACTTTGAACTCGGCCGATTTGGGGGACAGTGATTCGATTCGGTGATTTGAATCACTGTCCTGAATTGATCTGGCCAAATCTTATTCGGAGATTCGGCTGCTGCCAAATCTCCGAATCGCAGACCCATCCCCCCCAGCCTGGCAATGGTTGCCCCCCACGCCCCAGCTCCCGGCACATTGAAAAAAAAAAAAAAGCTCCAACTCACCGGTTGCTGCCGGGCGGCGGGGGAGATCCCCGCTGCCCCCTACTGCGTGAGGGCCTCATGCAGAGCCCCCCAACCTGCTGTCCCAGCCCCCGCATGGCTGCCCCACCTGCTCCAGCCCTGGTCTTGAAGAACAAAAAACAAAGAACCTCTGGGCACACCAGTTCCTGCCTGGCAGGGGGCAATCCCCGCTGCCTGTGAATCACTATCATGAGAATATTTTATTACACTTGTGCCCTGGCTAAGGATACTCCTCGCACATGAATGAGACTTTAAATATGTAGATGATTGACAGCATGTTTTAATACAAGGTTACCTAAGTGCGTTCACATTAAACACACATCAGATTTTAGGTTGTTTTCCTTTTTTGCTTTCAGTAGCTTGTAGTTATATTTTCCAGCTCCAAACCTCTTTGTAAGAGATTAATATTAGAGGCTTCATAATTTTAAAGCATTTTAATTAAAAATTATTAAAAATAATTAAAAAGCTGTTTTGATAAATCTTTCCAACTATTATTCCCAGCACAGTTTTATTTCTTTCTAAACAAAGGCCACATTATTGTCAGCTAAAATACCCAGAACATGCATCTACAGAAGATCAGCATTCTCTGTACACAGCATATTCCTTTATGAAGCTACTGGAGAGAGCGAGCGAGCGCCCCAAAAACAAAAAACTGATGTGTACTATTGTTGCAACCAACTTTTAATAAAAATAATTTATCATGTGCTCAGAAAGGATAAGGAATTCATCACTATATATAGTTGGAAACCATAGCAGATAAAGCATTCGGTTAGGAACAAACTTTACAACAATCATTATTATTAATTTAAAAGAATCAGACTAAGGCTGCAGGCAACCACAGAGGTTACATCCATTTACTTCAGTCTTAACCATCAATTAAATCAGCATCCCAGATTCATCATGTTAGCAGGGCACAAAGTGGTCTAGCATGATAGCAGCCAATTAGCAAATGAAGATGACTTAATTTCAGGAGGGACAGGTAGTCAGCCTTATTAGTCCCACCTGCTACAGAAAGTACGTGGACAAATTGGTAAGTGTCCAGCAGAGGACAACAAAAATGGTGAGGGGCTGAGGCACATGGCTTATGAGAGGCTGAGGGAACTGGGCTTATTTAGCCTAGAGAAGGAAAGACTAGGTGGGGATTTAATAGCAACCTTCAGCTACTTAAGAGGGGGGGTTCAAAAGTGGATAGAGCTGGACTGTAGAGCTGTGCGAAACAGCACCGTTTCATTTCGACTTCCATTTCACCATTTCGATGGGACAGCGTTTCGTTTCATTTCATTTCGAAAGCACTGTTCTGCTTCATTTAGTCAAAACTGTTTCACTGTTTCGACTTTTTGCCCATAGGCTATAACGGGGAATCATGAAAATGCTGAAAACTTCGTCATTTCTTGCCCGATTCAGTTGTAAATTACAGGGATGGTAGCCCCTTCTGAGGGCATGACGACTGCCAAATGTCAAGGAGATATGTGCAAAGGTTTCTAGGAAACTACACCTCAAACTGTTCAAAGCAAAACTCGTGACACTTGCTGGCAGCAGCAGCCTCCTGTCATGTGGCCCGCAGATCTGGAGGCCTGCATCCCGGGGAGGTCTGTGGGGCTGTGCCGGACTCCTGCCAGGGATGCGGGCCCCCCGATCTGCATGCTGGATGACGGAAGGTTCGGTGCTGGGTGCAGCCAATGCTGACCGCCAGGAAGACTGCTGCTGCCACTGGCCCCAGCCAGCAGCAACAGCATGCTGTCATCCCACGTGCCTGCACCCCCGGCAGGAGTCCCAAGAGAGCTTCAGGGCTGTGCCAGACTCCTCCCTGGGGGCGCAGCACCAGATCTGCGTGCCAGATGACAGCAGGCTGCCGCTGCCGGCTGGGACTGGCGCTGAAGCCAAGTAAGCCCGGCTTCGAAACGTTACGAGTGCCCTTGTTTTGTTTCAAAGCTGTTTCGAAGGCTTTTGTTTCATCTCAATTTCACTGTTTTGAACTCGAAACATGTTGAAACAGCTTTGAAACGAAACACTCGGGTAAATTTTGCACAGCCCTACCGGACTGTTCTCAGCGGTGGCAGATGGCAGAATAAGGAGCAATGGGCTCAAGTTGCAGCAAGGGAGGTTTAGGTTAAATATTAAAAAGAATTTTCTCACTAGGTGCATAGTAAAACACTAGAACAGGTTACCCAAGAGGTGGTGGAAGCTCCATCCTTGGAGGTTTTCAAAACCCGGCCAAACAAAGCTTTGGCTGGGATGATCTAGTTGGGGATGGTACTGCTTTGAGCTGGGGATTGGACCAGATGACCTTCTGAGGTCCCTTCCAACCCTAACTTTCTATGATTGTAAGTCAGGTAGAAGGCAAGGTAGATTTGCACCCTGTAGACAAACTAAATCAGAGGAGAACAGCATAAGCTTTCAAAAGCAGTAGACCTGCCTCATCATGACAGCATCTGATAAAGTAAGCCTGCTTCTTACTAAAGCTAATGTTATGCATCTCTGATTTGGTTAGTCACTCTATAAAGGTGCAAATCTACCCTTCTTCATTTCAAGACACATTCTACCTAATTAAGTTGTAGCAGATAAGGCCCAAATCTTAGAGGACAATGCCCTAGACCAGTCAAGCCTAATGGCTGTATCTTCTGCCAACAAGATGCCCTGAATTCGTAGCCCACAGCCCTGTAATCACTTCACTGTGCTGCAAAACAGAATAGTTGCCTGCAAGTGCCAGAGGGAACCTTACTGGTATGCATAACTGCCAGCCCAGTGGCAATCAAAGAGTTTTCTGCATACTCACAAGAATAACCTTGGCAAAGAATCCAAAGAAGCAAAAAAGAAGCAATTATGTTGATCTAATAAGCAGTGGACAAGTTTTTAATAGCATTTTATGAGGCTTTTTATTAGAGTGATAAATGATACAACTTTTACAAATCCTGCATAACTAATTGGAAGAAGAGGTGCATGAGGCAGGCAGCGCATGAAAGTCTGGAAGGAGGAAAAAGATTCTTTTATTACTGAGGTTTTTTTTTCAATCAGGTGCAGTCACCAGTCACTTCCTCACCCACACCTGAAAAATATATGTTTAAGACTTTGCCATCTGGACACTTTCTTTTTTGCTACATGCCCTACTGCACTGCAAGCAGGTCTGTTCAGAAGTTGCAACCAGAGAGGGGTCTGCAGTGAAGATGTGGAGATGGACAACATACGGGGTTAATTTTAAAAACATGGCACCTATTTTCTTTCTTCCTCTTTTTTAATTTGAACATTACTGACCTTTAACTTGCAAAATGCTTCAGCTATCACAGCACAGCCCAAACAGCCTCCTACACAGCACATTTCCCCAGTATTGACTACTGAAAACTGAAAGACCTCCCCAGCTCTGAGGTTCTCTTAACATTTTCCACTGCAACCTCTTCTGACTGAGGACAGGCGAGACAACCTACTTATATAAGATTAGAGGGCAAAACAAGCAAACTAATGCCACCTGCGAAGCCCTTTGAGCAAGCGAATACTCATTTAATTATTTATGACAATGCACTGGAACAGCACTATTACAACGGGATATGATGCGATACCCCTAGATTGCAACCAATAAAAACAAAAGGGTGAGTTGTCAGAGCAGAAGCCATTTCTTCAGGGAGAAGCAATCTGAGAAACAAAGAATGTCATTACAAAGGGTCCTCAGTGTACATGTCTGACTCCAGAATAATAAGATACAGAAAAGGACTCATTCTTAAGAGGCCAAAAGGTACAGTTCTGCGCATTATGCACCTATATTGCTGAATGTACAGTATTTATAAAGGCACCTTAATAAAGCCACTAATATTGCTGAATGGTTCCACTAAAGCAAAATGAAAAACCTGGGATTCAATTTCTCAAAGGTAAGGAGGAGGAGAAAAGGTTCAGTTATACACACGAGATAATCAGGGAGGGGGATGAGAAGGGCAAAGACAAGAGCAGACTTAGAAGGGAAGCTAAATGGTAGAAAAAAACAGGAGAGAGAGAAAGAGAGATGCAAGGAAAGGGGTTTCAGAGGAACAAGCCTGGAAGATTATCTTTACTACCGCATTTTGAATAGAGTTAAAGGGAGAGAAAGTGCATTTGTCAAGCCAGAAACAGGGTGGGTGCAGTAGTCAAGATGCATTAGGAGGAGGGCCTAGAATGATGGAAGTCTTGAGCTGCAAGGATGGCGAGGAAAGACCAGATGCAAGATGCTGGGCAGAAAGAACTAGCAAGATTTTGATGTGGTCTGGATACGCAGCTCTAGGAAGATGACACCCTAATTATGGGCTTAAGGACAGAAGTGTTACCCGCAACAGTGGAGAAAGTAGGGACAAGGGATCAACAGGATGAGCAGACCCAATGGTCAGTTTGGCCTACCAGAAACAGAACCAAGAGGAACCACCTGTTCAGTGCAATGTTTTTCAATTAGGAAAAAAGCTTGGACATAAGTGTGCGCACGCACATGCATAACAAGAGAGCGAGTACCTATATTGCTATAGCTATGGCAGGGTGGAAAGGATAAAACAAAAAGTATAATGCAAGAGGGATGACTGCACATTTTCTTGGCTCTGTAATATTTGCTGAATTGACTTCTTTTTTTTTACATTGACTTCCCTTGTCTGTGTTTTCATAAGTTGTTATGATGTTTTTCTTGAAACTTCACCTCATTTTGTTCTTCATATCTTAATAAGCTTCCTCTTTGGTTCCTTCACACAAATACATTGCAATGTTTTCATGGAGGAACACAGGTCTGCTTTAGAAAAATCAGGCTGCACAACAGTGGCCTGCTAAAAAGTTTGGCCATGGAGGTCAACGAACCTGATTTGATAACTACTGTTCCAAAAGGTTGGGAGCTACATGCTGGAGCTGAATGCAGTTTTTAACGAGGCAAAGGAGTGCGGGCTTGAATGTCACAACTTAAGGGAAACCCTGTTCTCCAGAAAACTGATCCGGTTCCATATGCTATGTGTGGGAGAATGGAGAAAGTGAAGGATAACGAAGCTGATGCCCATAGCAGCTGTTGGTGGGACAGCAATGGAAAGACAATCCTCATTAGTAAGAAATACGCATGTTGAAATATTGATTCCAAATAGGCAGAGATCTTTATCATGCTCTTTACCTAGAAACCAATATCAGAAAAATGGAAAGGTCAGTATGGTCTCCGCTAAGGCTCAAGTAACATTCAAAATGTGAAAACAAGGGAAAAGGGTTCTTGGCTTGGTGCTTAGATACTGGGATAAAAACTGGCTTAGGATACAGAGACAGAAAACAAGTTTCCTGTAGCATGCTATGACAGGTTTGGTCCTCTGTTCACCTATAAGCTCAGCAGAGCTGCTCTGAATTAATTTTAAACCTGTTTAAATTCGCTGATGACACCAAAATTTGGGGGGAGGTCAGCACGCTAGCAGGGAGAGAGAGATTGCAGAAGGATCTGGATAGGTTACAGGGGTGGGCAAACAGGAACAGGATGTGTTTCAATACGGACAAGTGCAGGGTGCTGCACTTGGGTAGTAGGAACCAGCAGCACACTTATACGATGGGGAACTCCCTACTTGAGAGCACGGAGGCGGAAAGGGATCTTGGTATCATTATTGACTCCAAGATGAACATGGGCCGACAACGCGAGGTCATGGTTGGCAGGGCTAACCGGACCTTGTCGTGCATCCACAGGTGCATCTCGAGTAGAGCCAGGGAGGTGATCCTCCCCCTCTATGCGACGCTGGTCAGGCCGCAGCTGGAGTATTGTGTCCAGTTCTGTGCGCCCCATTTCAGGAGGGATGTGGACAACATGGAGAGGGTCCAGAGGAGGGCCACCCGCATGATCCAGGGACAACAGGGCAGACCCTACAGTGAGAGACTGCGGGACCTGAACCTATTCAGCCTCCACAAGAGAAGGCTGAGGGGGGACCTGGTGACCGAACTCACTAGGGGGAACCAGAAGGGTTTGGGGGAGACGCTGTTTCCCCTAGCCCCCGCTGGCATAACAAGGAGTAATGGGCACAAGTTGATGGAGAGGAGGTACAGATTGGACATCCGAAAAAACTACTTCACAGTTAGGGCGGCTAGGAGCTGGAACCAACTTCCAAGGGAGGTGGTGCTGGCCCCTACCCTGGGGATCTTTAAGAAGAGGCTGGATACCTACCTGGCTGGACTCATTTGAGTCCCGTTTTTTGTTTAGGGTTCTTTTGTTGTTCTCCCGCCCTGGCGGGGGGTCGGGCTAGAAGATCTATTAGGTCCCTTCCGACCCTAAAACTATGAAACTATGAAGCACCAGCACGCTGGAGCATCCCCTTCCTCCTGGCTCCAAGGAGAAAGAAGAGGGAGTCTACTTGCATGGCCCATCATGCAGAGTGTTCCCCCATGCTGTCTCTGGTCCAGAAACAGTCAATTTTCCAGGCTACTGACATAAGCAGATCTTTGAAGTCCTCAGTCCTCAAACACATATATATGGATAAATGGAAAATAAAAACAGAGATGCACAGAACTGGGAAACCATCAGGAACTGTAATACAAAAGGGAGGTAAGAAAATGTTACTGAAAAGGGTAATGTAGGAGAAATAGAAATGGACTGAACAGAAAGGTGAGCCATAAAAACAAGAGCTAAAACAGGAAAAGATTTTAACAAAGCAAAAAACCCCAAAAAACAGGAAGATTTGATGTCAACAAGAACACTCACCAGCTTACAAGCTGAACCGAGGCCAGAGGCGAGATCAAGCCAGCTCCGCAGCAAAAGCAGAAGCAACGCAACTCAATTCACATGCAGGAAGCATTTACAATGCTCAAATGCAGACAGATCAAACCATGCATAGAAGATATATTCTCTCTCTCTAGCCGTCCTCACAATTTGCAAGAAGGGTAAGGACCCAATTTTGTCCCCTAAATCCTTATAGAGTTAACTTGAAGAAAGAGCCAGCCCTAAGAAAACTTGTAGGCAACAGCAAGTTAAGCATGGGCTTAAAGTTATGCAAGCACAGAACTGCTCTCCTCCATAGGGATGGGCTTAAGCACAGTGGTAAAGCGGTTAAACTGAGCACAATTAATATACAATATAAACATATTCAGCAATTGATACAATCATGCAGCTGTGCAGAATACCAATTAGCAGCACAAGCAGAGGCTGGGGGCTACAGCAACAGCTACTGCAAAATTCAAACATTTTGAGCACTAGGGTTCAGAATCACGACTTCCATCCCCATCAACAAGGTAATGAAAAAAAGACAAAGGGAAGAACCAACTGTGGAACAATGAAAACAAATTAGCAGCTGAAGATAATATTTTAGCTGCACTAGCAAAAAAAATCATAATTGACTTTCCGTCTGTGGCACTGGTGTAGGTACACTTGCAATTAAAATAATTTTTCATTTTAAAGTGCAATCCCTCAGTAACAACCTTCCCTTCAGCATTTTTTGCCAACAAGTGTTGGGTTTTTTTGTTTTGTTTTTTTTAACAACTGTCATGGACTGATCACATTGCTTCTACATATGAAGAAATTGGTTTTACTTTCTGAACAGCATCTTGTAAATACCCAAGTTTCATTTTAGCAATTAAGAAGTTCTCTTGCTGAAGACAGGACACTGACTTTGTAAAGTTACCAGGGTCTGAAATAATATTTGCAAAGCGAGAT
>NW_005842399.1:1264548-1269017 GCF_000455745.1 Alligator sinensis | reverse complement strand
AGGAATTAAAATCACAGTTCTCTGAAAAATGGTGTGCAATGGATGTGTTTACAGACCTGTGTCCCATCAAAATGATAACCACTACTAACCTAGACACCATTGATCTACAAAGAATTTAACATGTTAGGAGGTTCAGATATTTGGCAACTCTAAATGCTTATTTTTTGTATGATCTTGATCAAGACTGCATACCTACATTATATTTAGTTTCTTTGATTTTAATTTTGCCACGATCATGTACTACTGGAGAGCGCCATCTTCTACGACTAAAGGTGCTTCCTTAGAAAGTTCTATCCCAGACTAAAGTTTCTTTTAAAAAAGGACTTCTAAGTTGAATTTTCTCTATGGTTATTCTTCAATCACAGACTAACAGAGGGACCAGACTATTTACTGGACACTAAGCTAACAAGCCTTGCCATTGCAATTGGATTATTTTACGTTTCACGCATCAACACAAATACAAATGAATTTAAATATTATTTTAATAGTAAGCACTACCTGTCAAGTCACTCTTGTTACCTAGCAAGTAATATGTGCACTAAGGTTTACATCAGACCCTGCTCTCCCCTAGCGACTCACTGCCCAAATCCGAGCATTACTGCGTTAGAGAAACATTTTTGAGAAGCTGCATCCTCTTTTCCCACTCCCCACCAAAAAACTGCACTGAGAACTGGGTGATTTCACAAGTTAAGGTTTCAGAAGCCCCCCCATTTAAACGCTAATAGGAACTCTAGTAGCAGCCGTACTGCTTTGATGTCAACTACAAAGGTGAACTCAAACAAAACGGTTTTCTGGCAATGCCACAATATCCTGCTGGTTAACTCTTCAACTGCTAACATTTCAAGTCAGACTCAGATGCTACGTTTACTAGTATTTTTCAAGTTGGCCCAAGAAATGTGACAAAAATCTATAGGCACGTGAAGAAACTAAAAAGATACAGCTAAATTAAACTAAAAAAAGATAGTGATATTAGACAGACAGACACAGAGAATGCACTAATTTTTTTAACACAATTGCACACGTGGCTTTTGAGCCTGTCCGGGCTCTGCTCCACCACCGTCACCACCACCTCCGGGCCACCCAGCCGGGCAGCAGTGGAAGCGCAGAGACACAGGGCAGCCCAAGTGTGGGCTCCCGGTGGCTGCAGGGGGGTGGGCACGCACAGACACAGACGCACATGAGCAACCGCAGTCGCAGCCTGTACATGGCCAGGAACGCAGCCCGGCAGTGCGTAGAGCAGCACCATGCAGGTAAGTCTGTGGAGGGGAAGGGGGGTGACAGACTGAGGCCCCCACAATGAGGGAGGGAGTGGGGCAGGGGCGGCTTGTCTAGCAGCACTGGGGGGGCAGGGGGTAGCATAGCTCTCTGCCGCTGTGCACATCCCTGGGAGAGACATGGGGGGCATGTACCCCCCAGGATTTTTGCACAGGGAGGAGGCAGGCTGCCTGCTGTGGGCTGGGACTCTGTGCCCTGCTGCCTTTGCCCTAGGAGCCATGCACTGGCTGTGCCATGCATCCCCTGCCCACTTGGCAGTGGGAGGCACAACATAGTGCCACACAGCTCCCAAGGCAGAGGCAGCAGGACACAGAGCCCCCAGCCCACGGTGGGTAGCCCACCTCTTCCCTGGGCAGAAATCCAGGGGGCACGTGCCCTCATGCCTCCCCCAGGAGTGCACCCAGCAACGGGGAGTCAGGCCCCTCACCACTGGATAAGCTGCTCACACCTCCATCCCACGACCCACCCTGGCTCCAGGTCCCCATTCACCCTAGCCCCTGCCCTACTCCCTCCCGCACTGTGGGGGCTTCAATCTACGATCCCCTGCCCCTTCCCCCCATAGACTTACCTGCTGGGCACTGTGTCTGTCCATCTGTCTGCTCCTGACTCCCAAGCCACAGCCCCCCAGCTTTGCTGTTGGCCCTCACTCCTGACCCACAGTACCCCACATCCTGCCAGGGGGTGCAGGGATCCCCCCAGCTCAGAACCACATACACACACACACACCCCCAACGGCTTCTCAACATCTTCACAGATTACCCACACACCCCCCCAACCATACAAAGTACCTGCATAATTTTGAGTTTCTCTGTGCATAATTTTGAGTTTTTAGCTATGAGATTAAAATTGCAATTAATTGCAACTATTTTTTTAATTGCAACTAATCGCTATAATCTTTTTATCATTTGACAGCCCTACTATTAAGCGCACAAGTTAAACCATGAGAATCTGTCATGAAATAAACTTCAAACTTAGGAGGCATCACTGTTCAGGAACACGTCCATGACAAAAAAAGGACAGCCCAGAGGGTTTCTGCATTTCAAGTACATCAGGGGAACTGAAAGTGTTTTGTGCACCAAAGCTACACACCCTAAGGAGCCCTCCTCAGGTAATACTCCTGGCCCAGTCCAGCTCAAAAGAGCAGGTATCAAGGAAAGGCATTGGATTTTTTGTCCAACACTAAAACGGAAAGATGTTTTAAGAGCAACAGAAAAGACCCTTGAGACCACCTCTCAAAGAAACCCAGAAAGATCTACTGGACTTGGCTGCTGCCTTCTTAGCTCCTTAAGCCACCAGAAAGCAACTATTGAGAATTACTAATGATGAAGATAAAACAAGGACTGGAAGAAGATTCCACAAAGCATATGTAGAGGCAAAAAACACTCAAAGGTCTTCTAAAAGACCAGAAGTGGATGTTAGGGGCTAACACCTACCTAAACCTTGCTCTTTTGTAACCTTCCCCTCCACATCTTCCCACATACAAAGAACCACTTGGTACCATTTCCCTGTCATCATCCCACAGGATAGAACCATCTTAGACATTTCAGTAAAAACAAGGAGAAAAATCTTCCTGGACTATTTTAAGAGGATATTTGCTGCCTGAGGAAAAACAATTCTCTTTATACTGAACACTTGGAACTTGTGGCTTTGTGTATTTTAAAGCACAGTCATTTAAAATAATTAATTCACAACTGACCCTTGAAAACTACCCCACTATATCATCTTCCATCCTAAGCCTCTAGGAGAAATGAGAAAAGGACTGCCTGACCTTGTTGAGCATAGATGGGGCAGACAATACACGGGTTAACAGAGGTGGACAGGACGTATTATTTATCCCGGTGAGACCTGTAACAGCAAGGGCACAATGACAGGCAGAGACAACTGAAGACAGAGAATTTGGAGAATATGTAATCCCTTCCATAGGACCCAAAAACAGAGATTTACTTTTTGGGTAACCTTTTAGAGTATTAATAGGTGTGGAGGAAGGGCCCAGGACCATACCGTCTGCCACAACACAAGCACTGTGACCTCAGGATAAAACAGAAACCTACACCAAAAACTTCTTTCCTTTCTTCTCCATTCTCTCGTTAGAGATCAGTGACAAAGGATTCAGAAAATTAGTGAAGAAACCGAATGAAAATAAAGAAAGCAACAGTACACTACTCTGAGTGTGCAAGTCCCAGGGGTTTATACTGGGGACTATATTCAGAATGGGAGGTCACAGGATTTCTGAAGTATAAAAAGCCATGGCCACTATTTTTTCTCTCTGGCAGACTGCTGAACTGAAAAGACGACTACAATATTATGTGATAAATTGACTAGTCTAGGGGTGCAACATTTACTTTCCAATATGCCCTTTCCAACTCAGCCCATTATGCAAATCAGAGAAGAAGCACAGTTAGGAATTTTAATATTCACAGCCAAAACAGACATCTGCTTTAACATTTCCTTGGCTAGCGCATACGGAAAAAGCAGCAGTTGAAGGGTTAACAGATGTACTGCTTGAAGGATAAACATGTATGAGACGGCTCAGGTGAGTGAAAGCACAGAGCATCTATAAAATGTGCTCATTATGAATGGAAGCCGGGGTCTTGAATATTTGCTCAATCATACTTAGATTAGACAGCTCACAATTAGAGAAGAGCAGGAGTTCTCTAACCTGTGGTATAAAGCCATCCGAGTGTGTCGTATGCAGTTAATCATCTGCTAACCACCAGGAACTATTCCATTTTTACTGATTCCAGGCTAACTCTTTCCAGCACTGAATGGAGAAGCTGAAGCTGTTAACCGTCAGCACACACTTCAGAATATTGCTTCTGCTCAAAAATTGGGTTTTTTTCTGTTATTGGTTAGTTTGCTAGAATTATTGGTCTCTGGTTGTATCGCAACACCATAAGCAACAAGCCATCATCAACAGAAAGCTACTAGTTAGAAATGATTCCACAAATTCCAAAAATCTGCAAGTTACCAGTATCTGGTCGCAGTAAATCTAGCTGAAGGTTGGTTAATTAAGCTACTTTTTTTGTGTGGGTATGTGTAAAGGGACACCAACATCTTAAACTCCAGTCAATTCAATATCTTCTAGACAGCTTCTGGTATACACCCATTTTCATGGTTTTAGAGGCCTGCTTCCCATTTTCATTGCTTTTCTCCCCCCGTTTCCATGTTAAAAAAAAGTAATCAGTTCTCCTAGG
>NW_005842399.1:1255364-1264516 GCF_000455745.1 Alligator sinensis | reverse complement strand
AAGAGTAAAATTGACTCTACACAAGGGCTGCTAAATTTGCAATGTTAATTAGAATAAATTCATTTTTTTTCCTAAAAAGAAAACAAACAAATAACACTAGTCTCTTTCGGTTATCATCTTACATATTATTTGCAACAGCCGTAGGTAAAATACTTTCAAATATAATTTGGATTTTTCTGGCTGACAGTTTCCTAAGTGATTACTCACTAACTAGATTTAACCTGTATTTTGCTCCTTCAAAAACTGTTCTTTTAAGGCTCTTGTCTACAAAACACGTACAAATTAGTCTCAAACAAAATGTCACCTTTGCTGAGCAACTGTCACAAAAGTCTGAAAGCCCTAAAGATGAAGTGAGAAGGGGTTTTGCATGTAAAAGATACAAAAGCAAGCCTTGGGACTGATGGGAGGTCAGTTTTATCATGATGGTGTGAACAAGGCTATAGTATTTTGATTTGCAATACATCAAAACACCAAGGTACTTTTTGCCTCATTTAGAGCACACTTGACTTTAAATACCCAACGCTGAGTGTAACAATCAGCAAAAGAGTTAAATGATTAAGAGACTCAGGTAGTCCGGGGAGCCTGACACAGACTGACAGGCTCCAGCCAAGCTGCGTAAGTGTTTCATGTGTCTGCACTTTATCTTCTATACGTGAAACGGTACCTGAAGGCAAGAAGACAAAGGGTACAAAATAATACATCACTGTTCACTTATCATTAAGAATCCTGACAGTGGACAGCCAGGCCACCCAATCAGGTCTTGAAAGTAGGGGTAAGGGTCATTCATTTCTTACTAATGTCAGTAATGCACTTTTGAATTTTATGAAATGCGATTGGTCTTGAACATTTCCTGATGACGAGGCACAAAAATCAAGACCCTTTCCCCCTGCAAGAAAGCATCCTCCTTGCACTTCCTGCTCTCTCTCATCTGTACAAACATATGAGAATGATGCAGTTGACATTTTGCAGTCAAATAATATGTGGCACTGAGCGCGTTTTCAGGTGTAGATCTTTAAACACTTTCGTAATAGTGAAACAGGCATCATCATTCTATTACAGAAATCTTAAGTGAAGCCCAAAAGGTTAAATGATACCATTTGTCTTGTTTGGGTTGAGGACAACTAGAACGCGGTAGAACCTGTTTCTCAGCCTCCCCTAGCCAGATAACACTGCTCCTCAATAATCCTCTCTCAACTATTATTCCCCAGAAACACAAGGATAAAGTTTAAATGGCCTAATCCTTTTAGCTTCAAATGGACATCTGTTTTTCTCTTAGGTGTACATGCAGGACTAGAACAGCATACGGTGCAATGTTCAACAGGGAAGTTCTATGAGGGATGGAAACAGCTCACTGAAAAGAACTATGGAGGTGCCAATCGTGTGTTATTTTACCTACACTTTCTAACGATGTTAGCTACTCATGAAGATTAAACAAATAGAAAGATCAGATCTTTCACCATAAATCCAGTGCCAAAGCTGAACTCCAGCACTGGAATCAGGTTCCAAAGTACAATACAGCAAAGCAGAAGATTCACAACGCCGGGGAAATGTGATTGCAGAATTCAACATTTTACATGAAACCAGAATGCAGTCCTGAAAGCTTGGAGACTTTAAGAGAAAATAAGCATTCTTGAGCTTCGGTACATTTTAATCTAATCTATTCCTCCCTGTGCTGTTGCTACAGAATTCGGGCTGTAAATTTGTTTTAAATTGACAAGCACTACACCTGGAAGAACAGAAGTCAAGAAGGTGCCATTCCCTCATCCCCCAACCAGGGCACTACTGATAGAGTCCAGAGGGTCAGTGAAGGGATTGAGGATGTCAGTGTGAGCAAGGTTTTAAAACTTAACATACCAGCACATATTGCTGAATAAAACCAGAACCAGTTCAAGTAAGGCCTGTTATTCCCTGAAAACCTGTGTAGGATCAACAGCAAATATTCTGCAAAAGGGAACTGGGAGAGAGACAAAAAATTAGATGGGGTAAAGCAAGGGTGGGCAAAATGCAACCCGTGGGCCAGATGCAGCCCGCCAGGACATTCCATCCAGCCCGCGGGGCCCCTAAAAATTTAGAAAATTCATATTTATCTGCCCCTGGCTGCCTGTCATGCAGCCCTCGATGGCTTGCCAAAACTCAGTGAGCGGCCCCCCGCCCAAAATAATTGCCCACCCCTGGGGTAAAGCCAGCTTTCTGCAAAGCAATGAGGACTATGGACACCAGATAATGCTAAGGTCCCTCCCAAATTCATTTCAGTTTGTTTAAAGAAACTTCTCTACCTAGGGATTGCATTGGGGCATTTTATTGAATTTATTTTCCTTGGGAATGGGAAGGAGATGCCAGGAAAGTGTAGAACATAGGTACCAAAACTCTTTTAAAAGTTATAAATGGTCTTCTGTGTACTGCATTTAAAAGAAAGTTCCCACCAATTACAATCTGTTTCTCCAAGCTTCTTGGTTTAACCCACCCATAATATTCCTTGTAAACACATGAATGCCCAGAGAATGCCCTGCAGTAAAATAAAAAAGTAATAGAGTTATTTTTAATGTTGAATATGGAAAGCTCAGCAAAGTGGATCTCCTAGCCTATACCCTTCCATGTTAAAAAGGACATTAAACTAAGTTTCTACAACTAAGTATAGTTCATTATTTATGTTGGCTTTACTTTTATTTTGAACTGCTGCCTGAACTACGAAGGACTCTCACAGCAAGTCTTAAAATTGGCTTTGACTTTGGTGCGAGATTAAGATATTAATGTTTATTACTATGCTAAATCTAGAGCTTCCTTCCAAATCATTAAAAAGGCACACTTTAGGTATCTAAAAATGGGCAACTATTCAGTACTGTTTATGAAACAGCTAGTTTCGACTCATGATGAGGTATATAAGTGAACTCATCAATAAATAACCTCAGTATGTTCTGTACCCTACAAATGCAATTTTGTTAAGCCACATTGGTAAAACCACTAAAAAAAAATAATAATAATGGCCTCTCAGAAGCATTAGGATAAATTAGTGAGGGAATTACTCTTTTTTTTGTTTAATATACTTGACAATATAATATATTGGTGGTGGAGAGAAGATCTGTTATAATGCATCTCCAAGTTGGTATGCAAAATTTTAATTGAACCCTCTCCAAATGACCTCTCCCGAGTGAAATACCCTCTTATCGAGCCAGTATCCACAAACGTCTGGGTTAAAAACGGTTAAAAGAAACAGGAGGAAATCACAACCTTAGAGAAAGCTTTGATTTTGTTCTTAATTTCTTACAAATGTCCTCTATTAGATAAGCCTGTTCTTCTCTGTCCAATTAGCACAACTGCCAGTAGTACACATTCCATTTTTTAACACAGTAACAAGCAGTTAAACTAGTATTTGCAGTCTTTAATTGCACATTAGAACCATCTTCGCCAACTTTCTTTTTACTGAAAGGATTCCCTACGGTCGGATATTAGTGTTCTGCTCCAATGGCTGCAAGGGCATCTTTTAACAGTTGGGGCCATGGAACAACTTTTAATTAATTGCCACCACTTAATTGTGCCACTGACACAAACACTACCTTTAAGGCAGGCACACATCAATGAGGCAGAAATATGCTCCGTTACAACACAGCCGCAATTTCCAGAAAACTAATGCTCACTAAGGGCCACATACTGCCCTGGATCTGCCCAGGAGCCGCCTGTGCAGGAGGGTAGATATCCCATAGTTTACATGGAAATGAAGCACCGTTTTCAAGCTCAGTTTTCCAGCTTACCTCCAGCCAAACAGACGGGAGTTATTTCCAGTGCTGCACACTGGATTCAGAGTAATCACACTTACTGCATTCATCTGTTGAACACGATGACCCAGTATCAACAGAGTCAGAAATCCACTCTTGTAACTAGCACTGGCTGAATAAGAAGCTTCTTTGTACAGTATTTCCACCAAAAAAATAAGAATGGGTGCTCATTTAGGGGCCCCAGATACAGAGGGCAGAGTCAGTGTCATCTGATCCAGGATATAAGCAAAATACTTAGGAAGCAACCGAGGCAAGGCATGGAACCCCCTAAATGTAATTATTTTAGAAATAGGACATTGAACTGGTTAGTGAAGGTGAAGTTATTTTGAAGAGTTCAATTTTCCTCTACAAATTTCAGCTTACTGTGAAGGGGAGGGTGTTGAAGGACAAACAGAAACACAATAGATCCCAGATAAGATCATCTCAGAGTGTACTTCAAAGATGGTGGCAATCCTACCACTTGTCTCCAACAAGAATAATCTGAAGCCACATGAATTTGCTTGTTAGTACTGGGACCTAACAGATCTGAAGGGTATAGACACTTAAGATACAACCTGTTCTAGGACAAGAGAGATAATCAAAGGACTAGAGAAGTTTCAAAGTGACATCCCCCACGGGAAGGGGAGACCCGGACTGTAACCAACTTGGTTCAGGGATGAGAAAATGAGGGATGTTGATAAGACACACAGATCACGATGATGGAGTGGAAGAGGAACAGAAGCCTTATAAGCTACATACATATCTAGAAACTTTTGGTCTAAGCACACTACAACTTTGCTTTGGCAGCCCTAGTAAGCTGTACACACATACACTAAATAATCCCATTATAGAGTGTGGTTTATTATAAATTATTAGCTGCTATGCTGCAATTATATAAGATGAATGGAAAAGGGATTTCATTTGAAAAATTGAGGGTGGAGGGAAGCAACGTGAAATGTAATCAGAAAAGTAATGCATCACAAGCTAGCAATGATATGCTATAACAAATATTTAATTACTGCTTAAAACTACCAAGACTGTTGTTAAAAACCCTAAATGGTAGAACTTCTCCGGTACTAATGACTGGGAAACACCTTGCACTTATTGAATTTACAAGTTGGAAAGCAATAATAAAGAAAGGATAAAAAGACCACATGAACCATTCAGTATACTTTGTTTGAAAAGTGTAATTTTAATTATTTATAGTACTTCATAACATACTAGTAAATGAACTGCAGCACACCCTGTAAAAATAATAAAGTCTTTGTAACATGAGCCCTCATTACACTGCTGTCTGTATGAAATCTTTGCTGAAGAGTGGAGATAATGCCAGTGTTTTCAGCAGGTTATAAAGTGTGAAGTGAAGAAGTTCTGCCATGCTACTGATAAAACAAGTTGCTGAACTTTATTGGTGTTAAAACCACCCTTAGTGCTTTGCCTTTTGTCTCTGAATAAATACGAATGATTATTTTGCTAATGATTATCACAGTCACCATTTGGTGTGGAACAGTCAAAACCTTTTCTTTCCTCAATCAGTGCTGATCAATGCTTGTACAGCTTTTCACTAATTACTTTGAAAGGAAAATGTGCATCTGTGGAATATTTGAAGGGGAATAAAAACAAATTCAGTATACAGCCATGGCAAAAAAACAATCAGCATTTGTTCTGGAGTAACAAAGTAAAGAAGATTATTACAGGGGGCCCTTCTGCCAAACACAGCAACACATTAGGAGATTAGATCAAGATTTAAATAATAATAAAAACTCCTACTCCTAAAGTTGCAAAGAACAGCTCAGATGCTGGCTCAGAAGAGTTATCAAGCATTAGAAGCCACTAGAATATCAGCTATTCCAAACGAACAAAAAAAACCCCCACCAAAAAAAACCCTGCACTGGGTATCGTCATAGCCAATGGTGCAGCAACAGAGACTGAGCAGGTCAGTACCAGACCCAGGGCAACAATTTTAAGCAGCTGCCATAAGAGTAACTCTTTAATTCCCTTGCTGACTGCTGCAGTTACGTTAACCGCCCAAATACCTATTTTGCCACATACATAATTTAGCTCAGGGGTGTTCACCCCTCAGGCCAGATATGACCCTTGGAGCCATGTCATTCAGCCTGCAGAAGTCCCCCAGAGGTTTGAAATTTGGGTGGCGGGGAAGCAAGGGCAGCAATTGCTGCCTCCCTGCTGCCAAATTTCCAGATGTGTGGGGAGCCCCACAGGCTGGACAGCACACTAGACTGGCACGTGGAGTGGCTCAGGGCCCGATCTGGGCATACAGGTGCAGGACCCAATCCTGCAGCACAGGGCTTGATCCAGCCTATTCATCCAGCCCACAGCACTAAAAGTTTGGGCACCACTGATTTAGATTTATATGGAGGATTTCATGCTATCTTAGTAAACACATAATAAGTTCATGTGAACACCATAAAATAGTTGAGTCTTAGAATACAAGACATTACTCCAGCAAACTGCTAAACATGGACTTGATTATGCAAGTTGTGTAAGACTCAGGGTGGAGGGCACCGAGTCTCCACTCCAACTCTGGCAGTGGTTAGGGATGCCGAATTCTTTGGAATACAGAGCCTAACGTAACATATGCTCTTTCAAGGACAAAATACACCCCCCATTATTCCCTTCAGCCTTTATCTGCCTCCCGTATTGTAGGACTGCACTCAAGCAACATCCAGGGAGATTACTGGTCATGACGACTGCTGTCAAGATATGCAGCAAGTCAACAGAAGGCTGCTCATCTTCCCTCCCCACAAACCTGACCATCCCAACTCTCCCTTCTGTAAGGATCAGCCACAGCCTGGCTATAAATCCTGATCACCCAGTGATGCAAGAGGCAGATGCTTTGTCAGGACCATCAATTGTGCGTAAATGAGAATTACTCAGGGGTAACTGTGTTGTCATGTGCCACCTAAACACTGTCAGACAGGAAGCCCATCAGCTAGCTAAAACAGGACTAGTGCCTACAGAACCTCTTCTGGCATTTTGCTAATTTTAAGACTGGAATGCATCTTCCTTATAATCTAACAACTTCTCCTTGAGGCCTCTTAAGGGTCCTCTGGTCAAAGTTATCATTTTTGTGTTAAAAGTGTACAGTTTCGATAGAATGAAGAAAGGCTAGTTCATGATGTCAGCAAACCCAGATATCAAAACAGCTTCCTTTTGTCTTTAAGAAATAACTCTAACTATACGCTATCAAACCCGTGCAGATACAAAGCTAAATGGGACATGTCCAAATTGATTATGAACCATGCAGAAAAACAGACATCTCACGTGACTAATTATCTGCAGCCGATTTCCAAATTCAACCTCTTAGCCATTTTCTAACTAAAACAATTAGTTCAGGTATGTCTTTGCTCCCTCCCCACCTTCCTTGCACAGTAAGGGGAGTGCAAGAGATACTCAATCTTTTTTAATAAAAAAAGCTTGCATCAGATGCATAACACAGGTAGAAAGTTAGAACATTACCAACATTAGACCAAATTACTAGAAGTCCTCGTTGGATTAGAACAAAATTACTTCTGTCCACTGAAATAATGCTGTATACTTATCGTGATAGATATTAATCAACTCAAAAGAGGAGACTGCTGTTATATAAAATATATAGACTGGCTATTATTTTTAAATATTTAAACACACACAATAGGTATGATACAATGCTGGCAGATTCACAGGCTCTGGGATGTACGTGAACAATGAACCATTAGTGCTCCGAAACACGGCTGATGCTATCTACTACTGACACTAACTGTTATACTCCATTCTTTTTCATTATACTGTAAGCCATTTTAAAAAATGAACTCTGGTTAAGAGCTTGGAAGCATCTTTCCTCGAGACAATAAGATGTAACATGCAAGTGCCCTTCACTAGTTGCTCTAATTTCATACAGAGTGCTGTTACACCCACGTGAAATAACTGACTTCCTGAAAAATAAAAAGAAGTCAGCTCTATGGCAAAGCAGAGATGCAGTATCTTTTAAAGCATTTAATTAAAAAAAAAAAATTGTTATTCTTCAATAAGAGGTTTTAGATATTTCGTCCCCCACCTGCACCCTGCAATAACTGGGACCTCATTTCTAGCTTTGTCTACACTGATATTTTTCTCAATCTTGCTATTACCAGTTCAGGTCCATCAATGATACCAAGATGAAAACCATAAGAGAGAAGCCTCCCGGCAGTTTTAGGCACTCAGCAATCAGCTAAAAATATTGACAGTCCATCTCGGCCACTGCTCCTCCTTACCACGAGGAGACTTGAACTGGTAAAAGCAATAGTGGGAAGACTTTGGAGAAATTTCCAATTGGCCATAAGGTGTTTCAGTGGAGGATGCCATTTCAGTAATACAGTATCGTACTCCTCAATGGCAAGCAAAGAATTACAATTGAGAAAATGAAGGCCATTCACAACATAGGGAAAAATAATTCACACCATTTCAAAAGTTGTTTTATTTAATGGTTTCATTAAATAAACAGATGCTTAAGTTAGCAGCTTTCAAGCTCTGGTTTGTGAAGCACTTTCTAGCAATCCGCAGAGACCTGGCTAGTCGCGTGCAGCTAGCTGCCCTGATTTTCAGTTGATGGTAAAAAGAACTGATAGGAGGCCGAGTTAAAGAATTAAGAAAAAAAAATGGAGACTCATTAACTTTTTCCTTTCAAACAAGGGCATATTTTATACTTTATTACAGTAGAGGCAGCTAAAAAGTATCCAAGCAATTTCCTAATATCTTTTATGAATTAGCAATTGTTGCAGTTGCCAGAAGGGATCTTAAAGGATTAATGGATGGGAAGAGAGATAATCCATGCAATCACAAATCACAAGGAAAGGTGTCCAAGACAAATCTCTCCAATAAGATGTGGTCCCACTGTATGAAAAGTAGAAGAATGCTAGTCTAAAAACAACTTGAAAAACAGCTGTTTTATTTGGGGAGTGGAAAGGAAGTGGGGAAGTGAGAAGGGACAAGAGACTTAACAGTAAGTATAGCATTTTTTTTCCTGAACAACTTGCATATCACTTGCTACTAATGACATCTACATTTTTTGCCCTCATTTCTTTCACCAAGCTGTCAAAATGGGGTTCTCCTATTTGCTGTTAAATATACTAACGGATAATTATTTCTGACTGGGTAGAAAACTTCACTTGGTGACCTTCTCCTAATTCTAACATGATATGGTGGTTCAAATATTATACTGCGGGTTTCATAAAACATATAAATAATTAGAATTTTATAAAAAGCCCCTTGTTTTAAGGGCCACTTTTCTAATTATTAGAAGCCACCTGCACATACCAATGATACTTTCATATATCTAACAGGAATCAAAACACTGCCATGAAGGCGGCTAGCGGGAAACATGAAGCCCAGCACCCTGCCATCTGCAACCAAGCAGCTGAT
>NW_005842399.1:1253206-1255333 GCF_000455745.1 Alligator sinensis | reverse complement strand
TTCCCTATTCCAGTAAGAGAAGTCTATGATGCCAGCTAACATTGACAGAACGGTCAACAGAGATTCCTTAGGTAATTACAAAAGCTACAGGAAAATGATGTAGTATCTCAATCCGTTTGTCAAAGCACCTGCAGATCTTCTTTTAAAGCAAGAGAAGCATATATTTATCTAACAGTTACTATTTATTAGAAGGCAGTGCAAACCTAGTGGCTTTTAATAACGCTCTTGATGAAAGTAAAAGATGTGAGCATAGCTCACAAATTCAAATAGAAAAGAAAAGTTTGCAGGCATTCTCTTAGTCAGGCTTCGGATATTATGGGCATCACGATGAGAATTTGTTGCAAGGTGCACAAATATATTTTGACTGCACCACCACCACCAATGCCACCTAATGATCAATAAAGTGCATTCTCATTCTTTGGCACTGCACTACAGCTTCCCACAAAGAGAGAGAGAAAGAACTCCACAGGAAATAAAACTAAGTGTTAATCAGTTTATCCAACAAAAGGGAAAAAGTTTAACAATGTGATCTTAAATATGCACACTCATGACAACACACAACTTAGGAAAATGATGTGGCTACAGAACGCAAGATTTCTATACTGAAAGATATAGAAACTAAATATGTATATGAAATCACTCTTATCTTATGCTACAAGGACCTAACTTTTAATCTTTTTTCTTCATATGAAAAAGATTAATGTAGGAAGCAAAAGGGTCACTATATTGAAGCAGCATGTTCTTTAATAGATCCCGTTGCTCTATCTTGCAAAAGTAAAGCTAAAGAAATACTGAGCGAAACTTAAACATGACTGAGGATATGAAATGAGCTCCTAGTATTGAAAGTTATTGGAAACTGATCTCTTCCTTATTAATACAATTCCCCATCATATACAGACAGGTATCTCCATGTTCCAGAATGCAAACAGAGTTTTAATCTTTAATTATATTCTCAACTTCACCTCTTCTAGAGAGAGGTAGAGACCTGGGCCTGAGGATTATCTCTTTATTGCATATCATCTCTGCGGTATTTAATGAATATTGTTACTTAATACACCCTGCCAGTAGGGGGAAAGTAGAACTTTAGAACAGCACAAAGAACCTGAGATGACTTTTTTTCCACTACGCAACAATGTTACAGCTCTACGCTTTTAGCTCTTTCCTTCCTGAATAGTTTTAAAAGTAGCCACAGGCTTGTCTTCTGCAAGAGTTAAATAGCTGATTTCTCTTTATAGAAGGATAAAGTAATTGTTAGTATGTTGTATATAATACTGGTTTGGATGGTATAAGCACTTGCACTATGTATCTCCGTGTTCTGTGACTTTACACGCTAACTATCACAATCAGCTGGTGCTTCTATTGGGGTCAATGCAGGAATCCCTGGATGCAATGTCATGGCTTGTATAATGCACAAGACCAGACTGTATGATCACCAGGGATCTGGGCTTTCCATTCACCGTGGAAAAGTAGTTTCCAGGAAGGAGGACCCAGGAAACTATAGGCCCGTGAGTCTTACCTCGGGCCTGGGGAAGCTTTTCGAAAGAATTATCCTGGCACATGTCCAGGAAGGGTCAGCAGGGGAGGTTATGCTCAGGGGCAACCAGCATGGGTTCATTAGGGGCAGGTCTTGTCAAACCAACCTGGTGGCCTTCTATGACCAGGTCACCAAGTCCTTGGATGCAGGTGTCACAGTGGATATAGTCTTTATGGACTTCAGGAAGACCTTCAACACGGTCTCTCACCCCATTCTCAGTAAGAAACTAGGAGACAGTGGTGGTGATGACTACACGGTCAGATGGGTCACTAACTGGCTGGAGGGCTGCACCCAGAGGGTGGTGGTGGACGGGTCTTATTCGACCTGGAGGGATGTGGGCAGTGGGGTTCCCCAGGGCTCGGTCCTCCGGCCCACACTATTCAACATCTTCATCAGTGACTTGGGCGAGGGGGTAGAAAGCACCCTGTTCAAGTTCGCAGATGACACTAAGATGTGGGGTGAAGTGGGTACGCTAGTAGGAAGGAACAGGCTGCAAGCGGATCTAGACAGGTTACAGGGATGGGCCGAAGAGAACAGGATGGGGTTCAACATTGACAAGTGCAGGGTAATGCACCTGGGGAGGAAGAACCAGC
>NW_005842399.1:1251355-1252826 GCF_000455745.1 Alligator sinensis | reverse complement strand
GCACTATTTCACTGTCAGGGCGGCTAGGACCTGGAACCAACTTCCAAAGGAGGTGGTGCTGGCTCCTACCCTGGGGGTCTTTAAAAGGAGGCTAGACGAACATCTGGCCGGGGTCGTTTGACCCCAGTACTCTTTCCTGCCATGGCAGGGGGGTCGGACTAAATGATCTCCTCAGGTCTCTTCCGACCCTACCAACTATGAAACTATGAAAAATGTGGATTTTCTCCTTTAAAGGAAAAAAAACCATGGAAAAACCACAGGTTTCCCTTTGTAGGCTGGCAGAGTTGCAGCCTGCAAGGGGCTGCTTGGGCTCGGGAGCAGCAGGAGTAGGGCAATCAGACAGGAGGCGCTATGTACATGTGCACACATGCAGGTAGCAGCCAGGCCGTGTGGAGAGCAGCTTCGCACTCCACTCCAGCCACAGCAACTGCCACCTTCCCTGGGTGGCAGCTGGGACTTGGGCACTGCTGGGGTGGGCAGGGGGCTGTGGGCCCTGGCCCTATAGCCCCGGCAGCTGGGGGCTCCCTTGGGCAAGGCTGGGGTGGGGGGTGAGGCATGGGGATGGGAGGCTGTGGGTTGGGAGCAAGGGGCACCAGCAGAGACGGGAGGCTGTGGATTGGGAATGAGGGGCAACAGCATGGGCAGGGGCAGAGCACTGGCAAACCGGGGTGCTCAAAGCCACAAAGCAGCAAGGGAGACAGCTGCAGCTGGATCCATACCCTGGTGAGCAAAGGAGGGACAGGGGACTCTGATTTTCCATGATAAAAAAAAAACAAAAATCAAATGCCAAAATATACAGGTATTTAGAATTTATTTTATTATAATGACTGAGGCACTGGTAGGCTTCCAAACTACTTTAACATTATAAATATAGCAATAAAACATTGTGTTCAACTGATACCTATATGTATAGTGGTGTTTCATTGTAATCATGGAAAATCATGCAATTGAGGATTTTTAGAATTAGAGAACTTGCAATTCCATCAGAGAAAACCAAGATCCCTGATGATCACTACCATCTCTTCTGGCCTTAAAAAGCTAGGGAAGATCAGCAAGCTAGGCATTCCCAAAATAATCTGCTTTTACTTTATTAATGAAGGCCCTAAATTCACGAAGTAAGCAAGACAAAGAAAGGAAGGCTGGAGGAGGAGGGGGGCAAAGGGAAAAAAATTTCTAACATTCACCGCAGAAACCGTGCCAGGAAGGATCACGAGGATTTTTCAGTCATGTCAGTAACAGCTAATTTAGAAAATGCCGTTTCACACAATACAATTGTCAGAGGACCTATTCTGGCACATCTGGCTATTTGGAAGCCTGTTTATTAACTACGCATTTTAGTTAACACATGAAACAAAGCGAGTCATTTTTCACTAATAATTTTTTATGATGTAGTACAGGCTTGTCCAATATACGGCCTGTGGGCCACATCTGATCCACCAAGCCATTTTATCTGGCCTGTGGCCACAGTGAC
>NW_005842399.1:1250950-1251186 GCF_000455745.1 Alligator sinensis | reverse complement strand
CAGGGCCAGCCTACAGGCCCCAGCCAGCAGCGAGGGGAGGGGAGCTGCTTACCCCCACGGGGCCCGGGGGAGTGGCCCCACGCGGGAGCATGGGGAGCAGCCACTGGCATTGCCGGCCCACGCTTGCCTCCTCACCTGCCCGCTTGAAGCCAGCCCTGCTGCCCTGCCCTGCCCTGCCCCACAGCAAGGCGGCGCCTGCTTGCTCCCCCAGCCAGGCTCCCACCGGGCCCTGCAGA
>NW_005842399.1:1203264-1250780 GCF_000455745.1 Alligator sinensis | reverse complement strand
GTGCAGACCTGGCCGGCCTTGTCCCGTCCCCAGCAGCACATGGGAAGCTGGCTTCAGCTGCATGCTGCTTTTCCAGGCTGGTACCGACCCGGTTCTGCCCAGGCGGGTCCTGCAGCACCATGTCAACCCGGGCATGGCACCGTCAGGCCGGGCGGGTCCCAGGTTAACCCTGGCCTGGCCCCATGGCTTCTCCAGCACCAGGTCAACCCGGTTGGAGCCAAGCAGCTCCTGCAGCACCATGTCAACCCAGGCGTGCATGCCATGTCAACCAGCACCATGTCAACCCCTGCAATTTCACTGGTGTCAAAGGTCACATGACATCACTTCCTGATATGATACCACTTCCTGTGATGTCTTTGAATATGGCTCGCCGGCCCACTGGGTGATAAGAAGTTTGTGATCCAGCCCCACATTCAAAAAGGTTGGACACCCCTGATATAGTATTTAAAAATCTGCTCGAAATACCTAAATATATTATTTCCTCAAGAGACAACTGGCTGAAATGACCCAAGTCCATGGGTAAGCAGGATGCAATTTTAGAGCTTTCCATACACCAAAAGCTATGATTCAATAAAATTTCAGTTGGTCGAGCACTGGCTCCAAGTAAATAGAATTGGCATCTATCAGTAAGTTGTATGAAATTTGGAACAACACTACTGCAGAGTTATGGATGTTTGCTGAGCATTTGAAGGTAGCAGTTGGCATTGCCAACCATCTTCTTTATAAACAATATTCCTCAAGATTGGGGAAAAAATGCATATACCCCGTGTTATGTGCATCTACTCTGAATGGACTACATAGGACACAGAGGCAGCTCTCCTGTCTGAAACTTCAGGAACTATCCTGAAATAAGACTTACCATTGACCCAGGTGCTTAAAAGAACCAGAAGGAATGGAGAAACCTCCCAGGAAGAAGCCCAAGACATTTAAGTGTCATACTGACAAGCAAGCAATCAATAAGGATTGATTTTTATTTCAGCAATGAAGGCCCCCAGTCAATGAAAAATACCAGCCATGAGCTGGAAAGTTCTGGGCTAGCAAAAGTCTATTCGTGCAACATGACTAATGCCACAACGAAAGACTAAAGAATGCTTGGACGTGGATGTGGCAGTGCCAAGTTTCGAGAATAATTCAAGTTGAATTATTACTCCATGTTACCCGCCAGTCTAGAAAAGACTAATGACTGAACTGGAGTATTGAGAAACTGCTTCTGTCATGCCTAACTACAGGTTACAGTTTTTGGTTGATACCCCTAAAACTCCCCATTATTACTATTAAACCCCCTGTGTTTGCCAACAAGTACAACTGCAATAACAAATGAAGTCAGCTCCCTGGGGTTACTCTGTTCTCTCTTCATCAGACCGCAGTGTTTCACACTGATGTGATTTTTCAGCTTTGCAGTAACACATCAGAGAGTTTGTTACGCTCTCAGCACGACTGTGCACTGGCAGAGAGTTCCTCCTAAAGCTAACCATTTTCAGCAGTTTCAAGCCACCATGGCATGGCACGTGGCTTTCGGAGGTAGGGAGGGATCCAGTTTTAGGAGCAAGAATTTACCTTTAATTAAATGATGCCGGAAGAAATAAAACAAAAAGACATTTGGGCAATAACTGCGTTAAGTGGTCTTTCAATTTTAGAAGAACCCAAAGCAAGGGCCTGCATTTCCTCACTTACTTCTTAAATAAAAAAAAATTACAGTTGCAGTCATGGTTGACAGAAGACCTGAACACACACCCCTCTTCTGATGGACTTCATAAGACTTCAGCATGTATGAAGTCGAGTCTGATTGAAACAATTCTTACACATGCGTCTAGTTTTGAATCGTCAGCCCTAGAAGTATAGAGGTCATAAAATATTACACAATGCCAACCTCAACTTCGTAGTAAGGAATGAAGATATGGATTCCAAGATAATAATTTATACAGCATGATTTCTACTAAGAATAGAAGATAAAATATCAGTCTCAAGTGTTATATTTTTTTTATAGAAAAGAAAAAAATGCCAGTGATATAAAATATTCGTCAGTGCTATTCTCTAAGCCCTGTTAGTGACTGAACCTTAGGCAATCTGTTTAAATACTGAAGTCTCTCTTGGAAATCTGCATGAAAGGCCTTCAAACTGTTCTTTGTCCATGTCATTATTCACGTTACTTCCCGAGACTGAGGGTGGTAGTTTCCTGACATTCGTTTGCTGACTGACATCAATTACTGCTGTGTTGGTGTTTGTTCCAACTTCAACTTGCGGCCCTGAAACACGATACTCAACCACTAAAATGCAGAGGTAGTCTTATCTACTGATGCTATACAAAAACCTTCGGTAATGAATTTGCTCTGAATAGCTTTTAATTGACACCAAATCCCTATATGCAGTAGGTCTCAACCTAAAGACTTACAAATAAATTTAAGTACATTTCAGGAAGCAATCAGCACGTGTCAAAAAAAAAAAAAAAAAAAAATTCCTCCACTACGAAATAGATCCAGAATAGAATTTTTATTATATTAAATGCCAGCATTAGGAAGAGTTCACCATACCCAAAAAATCCCCTTTCAAGCAAGTATCTTGCTTGAACTGAAGATGCTTTTCATTTTGCTTCAATAAAGAATAAGGAAAAGTAACAGGGCAGGGTTTATCATAACTGCCATGAAGCTAGAGCACAACTAAAATCATATAAATCTGTTTGTCACACTATATTTATACTGCGATTAAAACACCAGATTAACTATAACAATAGAACTGAAGGTACACAAATATATTAAGATGAAATAAGTGCATCAAGGATTGGTTAGTTAAAATAGTCAGATATAATCATCTAGAATGGTGGAAATTCAGCACGTGATCCTTTTGAGGGAAACTAAAACCATTCCAGATCGTCCGTCTGCAATAGCATGACAATGCACAACTCCACTGGTACCAGCTACACAGGACAAAGCAACACCATTTTGCAGAATAGCTAAATCACAAATCAGACCGTTGGATACCTGGAAAGACAGTTTCCTCTCTGTGCTTTCCCACTGCAGTTGGAAAATATTATTTTGCTGGTTCTAAATCTCATATCACAAGCAAGAAGGAATCCAAATTATTCATCTTTTTTTATCAGGATGCTTCTATGTTATTCTTTTTTTTTTTTTTTAAAGCATCTCTCCAAAATATAAACAAATTCAAACACCTTTTACCTTCCCTCAACTCTTATCAATAGAGCAAATCCAACTCCTGTTCATTTTATGTAGAATATTTGGAATCGGCAGAACCCAGGATTCCATGAAAGAAAGGAAGTTTCCAGCTCTTGCAGTTGAGAAGAAAACATTTCAAACACAAATTAACCTTACCTGATGCAGCACTGTCTGCCTGAATCTGCACACAGCAAGAGAATGACAGAAACAACAATTCCTTTGCCCACAATTATTTTCCTTACCATTTGGATTCAAAAGTCTAATGACTCCAAATGAAAACCTCAACTGTTTCTTGCTTAGTTTAGTAATAGAAGGGGAACGGAGAAGAAATAGAGCCCATGAGTAAGAAAGTAGAAGCTAGAAGTTCCTGCACGGGAGGAAATTCACAATGAAGAAAATTACAAAAGAGAAAATGAGGGAATAAAGGGAAGAAACAGAAAGGTCAATGAGGAAGGAACAAGGGGGGGGGCATTTAAAATGAGCTTATCTTCCACTTGAGTGATAGTGAATGTGGCAATGAAGTATTGAACAAATCGTAAAGAAAATTAAAAGTTTAGTTAACACACCAGCTACAATTATACTCCGATCTCTCTGCAAGCCTACTACTGAATTCAGTGGGAAATCAAGTGGAATAGGAAAATAAAGGAGTAAAACATTCTGAATTTATATTCTCAGTGCAGCCAGCTCAAAACATTTAGAAACAACCAGTCAGGCTCCCAAATCTCAGGAGCTTTTTAAAAATATGTATATTTAGAGCTATTTCTATTTAATATTTTTAGTTATGCACTGGTCACATTTTCATGGTTTTATCTGCAACCATAAAGGCTAAGATTTACTTATTGTATAAGTGTTAAATATAAAGGTGGAAATCTCCCATAATGAGAATATGAGAAAAATTGGGGCTTTGCGGAAAACCCCCCCAAATATCTGCAGACTACAAAATAAAAACTGCACGGGCTAGCAAACACAATACTCCAGTTCATGAACCATCATGGAAATCAGTCCTCTGCACCAAATATCTTTGACACCTCTGCCCACAATAAAACCCTATTCATCAGCCAAAATTTTCCCCCAGTTTATCACATTGCTTGCAAGTTTGTACATCAATGCAGTTACACAGATACAAAAGAGGGCAGTATCTGACCCTACATCTTGCGGTTGTATCAAAGCAGCCTTTTCAGCCAGCCTGCTATTGATGTATCGGTAAAGATACGACATTGTATGGATTTTTCAATTAGCAGCTGTTTAAAAGTTACCATACATGGGGAAAGCTCTGCTGATTGCACTGTTCTCATTCATCTTGAGGGCACTTGGATTTCCTTTGGGCTTTGCACCAATTCAGTGTTGGGGACTCTGGTGACAACAGAGAGGCTGATGAGACTAAAACCCCCATGGCCAGTAGTCTGGTATTTATACCTTGTGAATCTCGTTCTTTAAAAAAATTAGTAGTCAGTTTTCACAAACAGCAAGGATGATAGTACAGTGAATAATTGCTTAACACTTCATTTCCTCCTGTTATAATAGTTTTTTGTGGTTTTTTTTATCTGTACCTAAATATTTTAAGCAACTTATTAATTTATAAAGCTGAGTTGTGGGTGTTTTGTGTTTTTGGCATTAGAACACAAGACTGCCTAGAGTGTTGATTGTCTATGTCCTTAAACAGTTTCTAGGTGTCCTCATAATTGCTTGTCACCTGTAAAGCAGGTTTAAATCTAATGCAAAATTAACATATGGCGAACAGATGGACTCAGAACAGACATTTGTCAAGAAAGAACTCGCAACAAAGACTTTTTCACTCGTCTTAGAGGACCTTCAGAGAAGTCCTAGTTGAGGCTCCTAGTCACCCGAATCAGTGAAGAATCCTGCTTTAATGTCAAATCACAGGGCTCGCTGGAAAGAAAACTTTTGTAACTCTGATTTTTCCTTGTCAAGGTCCTAAGTAACCTTTAATGACTATAGCAGGCAGCAACAAATT
This sequence comes from Alligator sinensis, assembly GCF_000455745.1. Classification (NCBI taxonomy): domain Eukaryota; kingdom Metazoa; phylum Chordata; order Crocodylia; family Alligatoridae; genus Alligator; species Alligator sinensis. Next base: position 1,245,635 of record NW_005842399.1, on the reverse strand, counting down.
GTCTTTACAGTGTCCACAGTCCTTATTCCTACTGGAGTTATCCCTCTAGAGAACAAAAGCTATTTCTTATTAAAAAGCTGGGTGTTTTTTTTAAAACTGGAAACAATACATGGTGCAAATTCTCAAAAATATTCCAGTACTTACTGAGGAGGTAAGACAAGGGTTGTAGGCTGGGCTTTTGGTCTGCGTTTTGCAGATACTCCCATCTGGTTGGCTGAGCGTTTCAAAGACTGTTGATTCAATAGGCCAGACGCTAGCCCTGCATGATACTGTAACTACATAAAATGAAAAGAAAAAAAAAAAAAAAAATCAGTAAAAAAAAAGTGTACATTTAAAATCCCACCCCCTTACAATATTCTACCCATCTCAGACCTTCAGCATCAACGTCCTTGGTAATACAACAGCTCCTTGCTAGTTAGCCAGCACTGGACTGTCCAAGGATCTCTTACCAGCAGAATTAAAACATGCACAAACAATCCTGGTTTTGTAGTCTGCTGATGAATACCATCAGTGAAAACGTGCATTTGTTAAATTAAGGAATTTTTTTTTTTTTTTAAGCCAAAAGCAAACTTTTTATTTAATGCAAAAGGCAAACGTTATTTGCAAGTGGGTCAATGATCATAAAAAGAAATTTGGGGGTCCTTATAAAAAAGGTTCAGGGAACACAGCCCTTTGCACTGGGAGAACCTAGTTCTCTTAAATTGTTTTCACTTGCTCCTCGCAGTTTTACAAATGAAAATGTTATATACAGTAGTTCTCTTCCCCACCCATTTTTAGTCGTCAATGAAAGACAATATGGGAAGGACATATGTGAATCTGCAAAATTTTACTGAGTGTGTCCTCATTGCCTGGAGATTTAAAAAAAAAATACATTCACACTGATGTCTTCATGCTGAAATGAATTGTAGGTATGACAAGTTACAAATTAACTTCAACACCACTTAAATCATCCTGTTCAGATTTTCCACCATTCTGAAGTTAAAAGCTTCAGATATTTATTTCATGTCAGCAAAAAATACAATTTCTTCCACATCACAAGTCCTGTATCAGTTTTCTCGTTGAAGCATCCATAGATTTGTTTTGAAAAAGGTCAGCTACTTTACAAGTTAAGGAAACTAATCCAGTGACCAGTACAGAAGAAAGGTCACGGTCAGAAAGCTGTGATTAATAATGCTCAGAAAATAAACCCTTCTTAGGCAAAACCGCCACCCAAAGGACTGACTAAAACTAGGGGAGCAAAGACAGTCAAAGTAATCTCCTTGAAAGCGGCTATAAAAGTGAATGAAGCTCTCCAGGGCAACCAATATGACTAGAATATCTATGTTTAGAGCATCCATAATGCTTTTTAACAGGGTCTTGATTTACTTGGTCGATTTGGTACGTGATCTATAGGGTGGTGCAACACCGACAGAGATGCATAGCATTCTTAATAAAAGCAGAATTGCTCTCAGCTTAGGAAAGGGAGGGGGCATCACCTTGCTCTAACAACTCATCTTAGACCAATGAATTTTGTTCAAATTTGTTTTTTCTCCTATAGATTTCTTAAATGGGAAATCAATGAAAGCAAGGGACAGTGCAAGTTTGAAAGACAATGTTTCAAAGTGTCGGGGGCTTAAGGTTTCAATCGTCACTACTAGAATTTGCAATGAGTGCAATATGTACAGCATTTTATGGAATTAAAGGGAAAGACAGCTTGGCAGAAGACCCCTCTGGCTCTATCATTCCTTTCCCTTTCCTTTGCTGCATCTTATTAAGATCGCTGCAAGCTCAGCCATTTTGTTGCTGCTGACGCCATTCTGCAAGACTTAGGCTCTACGAGCAGAGTGGCGTGGGCAGGTCTTTTACCTACATGGTATCACTTTGACCACGTGCTCAAAGATGGAGCAGAAATTGTTGGTTATTACAGATGAATTCTAAATATCACCACTTGAAAAATATAGTGGCCATGGTGAAAAGTCCAAGTTTAGCTCTCACTGAAGGGCTATGTACCAGGAAAGAGTATAGGGATTTTTTTTTTTTTAATTTACTATTCCCCACAAACAGACTCTGTCCTTGAGGGCCGAGTCCAAGTGATTAAGTGACTTTTGTTAATTATATGTATTATATATACCCAACTCTGCTTCCAGGAACACAGACCCAACTGTCAAAATCTATAAGGGCCCATTAAATATTTACCAAACCATCTTTATAATGGGAGAAAAGGTCAAAGTTAATAAAACTGACAGGCAGCTCCTGTCCAACCTGATTTATACATTATTTAAGCATCACATACTGTATTCCACAGAATGCATTTTTGAACTGAAAAAGACTTGGAAAAATGTTTCCTTAGTCGCTGGTTCTAAAGAATAGAACCAAGTGTAAAGGCAATTCAGAAATCACTGAAAAACAGAGGTGTTACCAGAAAATGTTATTTACAAAACATAAGTGCGAGGTCCAGTACATAATATACAATGCATTACATTTTTTATTCTCCTATTACTGTTCCACAACAGAAAACCTTAGACTTTTGCAGAATCCTCCTTTTTTGAACTATTTAACACTGCCAAAGTAGAATTTGCACTTTTCATTGCAAGGCAAACGTGAATAAAGAAACCGGGGAGGAAAAAATCCACCATTTCATCACATGTTTTCTGTTCGGAGTTACTCAATTTGTAGTTATTCTTCCTATTGTTCTGCCTTCATAGATTTTTTTTTTGGAGGAATCCTTATTCATTTAATCAATAACTCTTTTTCAGGAGGTATAGAGATGGGATATGCAATCACAATATAGCAGTCTCACATTTTTAAAACGGCGACGCAATTAAACTGTCAGAAGTTTCTTGCATTCTAATACTTTTCAGTGGTCTTCATACTCAAGCAGCTGTTGTCAATTGTTTCCATCTAGCCAGCAAAATGCTAAGTGGCAACAGCTCTCAGATTAAAATATGACAAATATCTATTGTACCAGAATGCTACCGAACTGGGCAGTAATATAAATCATGACTTTATTAGCCATTTATGATACCCCATTATTCAGCAGTATTATTACAGCAAGACTTCCATGTTACTTTCAGCTTTCAAGAATCCCAGCTGGTTTGGGAGTAGCTTAGGTCTTTACCTCCCACATTCCCCTGTTAAGTTTTGATGATTGATCTTCCCACAACTCATGCAGAAGCAGCATAAACTCTAAATTCAACAAAATGAAGGGGGGGGGGGGTTGGGGGGGGGGGGACGTTCTCCTTTTAACACTTAGCAGCTGGGGTACACAGTGATGTCAAATCTTACCACTTCACCACAATTTATGATATATGATGGGTTCTTTCTGCTTCTAGGAAGCATGGGAAATATCACATTTTTAATTTTAAAATGTTTTGGCTCTCGGGTATTGGCAGGAAAAGCTTGAAAACATCATGTGAACATACCAAGAAGGTTCACCTAAAGGGTAAATACAAAACAGATTTTTTTTTTTTTAATCATAGCTTTTAAATTTATGATTCCCAACTTTTGACTCCTTGAGATTGTTAACACTACCTGCATTTTCAGGTATAAAGGATGTTCTCTGGTGTTGTAATGGGGCTAAAACAACAAAAATAACACTTTCTCCATTTTTCTGCTTATGAAAGGATGTAGGGTTCTCGGACTTTAATGACTTGGTTTCTTCCAGTCTTTTTCTCTCACAGTATCCTGTTTCCCCAAGCTAGAAACAAGAAAAATAGCACCATATAACCTGGCAGGCTTCCAGAGACTATGAGTAACCTGTGGGACACAGCTTGCAACATCTGTATTAAGACTTAGATACTGGAATAGATCATATGGCAATAGCTAACTCTTAATATAGATGTTGCAAGCTGTGTCATTTTTGACGGGCAATTGGTGTGTGTGTGTGTGGGGCTTAGTCTGTCTGTCCCTAACGCTCCGGGGGGGCGGCTCCAGCCAGCGCTGTGTCACGAATCCCCACCAAGAATGAGTGCGGGGGGGGAGGGGGAGGATGGCACAGGGTCAGCCGTGGAGCGCGGCAGTGGACAAACACGAGTGGGAAGGGGGTGGTACGTGGCCAAACACAGAGCAGCAGCAGTGTGGGGCAGTGGGTGGCAGCGGAGGCTGCCGCATGCAAGGTTCCTCCCGCACAGTGCCTAGGAGGCAGCTGTAGCATGGGGTGGTGGGTGGCAGCACTCCATTCCTTCCCAACCCCTCCCCCACCACACACCCCATCGTTCTGGATGTGCAATTTGCTAGTGAAATAATAATAGTATTAGATCTGCACCTTTCAGCAAGTAATAGACTGGAAATAAAATTCCTGTTGACTATACACACACACACACACACACACACACACTCGCAATAAAGTTGTCAGCAGGACCATAGTATGTCAAATGGCCTTTTGCTTATGTAATTCATACTCCAGAGATTCTGTCAATGTAGATCTCTGACCAAATGAGCAATTACATGGCACACAATGAAGAGACCATTCAGCTTGGAGAAACAGAAAAAATATCACCTGGAGCATTCACAGGGGACCACGACAGTTAAGTGTGTATGTTAAATGCACATGTTAAGCGTTCTGGAAATGTGTGGATTTGGTTTCGTTTTGCTTTGTTTTAAATAGCAATGCTTTGCTTTAAGAAGTATCAAATCACAAAGGTACATTTTGGGTTTGCTTATATACCCCAATGATATTTTTTCCAAATGCTTTTAATATAGTTATAGGTACAGGAAAATGCATGAATATAATAAGATTCGACAGGTAGGAGAAAGTAACAGTAACAGTATTTCCTATCGCCTAAAGAATAAAGATTTCATTACAGTGGGAACATATCTTTATCCACTCCTAGACTTTCCAAATACACTCCAACCAGCAAATGCCTGTCTATTTCCCCCCCTTTTAGATGCACAGTATTTTGCCCCCATCATTAATTTTTCCCCCCTTTCAGCTAATGAGGGAGTTTTCTAGTATGATAAAGCTGTAGTCAGTCTTTTGAACAGAGCTATGAGCAAGCAAGGAAGACACTCCCTTGGTTTCATCTTTGCAAACGAAAGAAGGCAAAAGAGAAATTACATTACTTTAAATGATATTTTTTAAAGCAGATATCAGATAATGAGGCCAGTTTGGAAATTCTCTTTTTTCTAAACAATGTTTGATCATTTTAGGATTATTTTAGGTATCCAACTTGGTTGGAACCGCATCACTGAATCAAAAGTGCAGGGTCTCCAATTTAGTTACTTATACGTTTTCTCCTGTGAACCAGGGTTCAGCCAGGCACCCTGTCTTTGCTCTCCATATCTGACTCAATTAGAAAACGATTTTTTTAAAAAATATTTAGCCCTCAACACTCATTCCAACTCGCTACATTACCCAAGCTATCTATCTTAGACACTAACATGGAGGTAATGCCATTACTTTCTTCTTTCAAGTTCCCAAATACAGTTGCCATGTCTTTTCTCTCATCCCACAACCTCCGATTTAACTATACTAGGGAATTAGCAAGCTTATATTTCAATTTATTTCTTCCGTGCAGTTGCTCATATATGCACTACATCACCAGTCCCAAATCTAATGAGTACACCAGAAAATATATTCCAAAGAGTTCTAGACATGCTCCTCACTCCTGGAGAGAAGAGGTCCAAGGGGGATTGTTCCCGAGAAATTAGGCATATACATACATAAAAGTATGTCCTCTTTTTAGGTAGTGTGTCTCAGTCTGCTTTAAAATGTCTCTCCTTTGCTATAGCTTTTGTCATCTTTTTCAGCCCAATATTCATGCTTTAAGTACTGTTTTAATTAGTGTCAGATTTCAGCCCGAGAGCGTTTGTCCCACATTTGTTTCCAAAAACACATTCAGCATAGGGAAACTCCTGAAGGCAAGTCAGTGCCTTCCTTAATCGGTTCTGTCCTTGCTTGCTGCTTTGGGAGTTGGTGTTGGTGAGGAAGGAGGTGAACATTATGGGACAAGTAACTTTTCATCATGCCTTAATGAACAAAGGGCTTGCAAAGAAAAGAAAACATGTTCCCACTAGCAAGAACACTAGATTGACAAAGAGATTTTGGCATCCCTTCCTCTCAAAATGTCAGTATCTAACTGCTGACAAAGTTTATCGCCCTAAATGGAATCGCTTTTTTGTTGCTGTTGATTTTGTTTCTTAGTTAAAAGAATAATAAATAAGATGGAAATAAAAAATATATTGTTTCATTCTAGCTGATGAAGTTCAAGTTCCTCATCGTGAACTATACCTAGGAAAATGTCCATCTTGCCCTGTGCACTAACTCTTAGAGAGCAAGTTTTAAAGAGTTAAAAGGATTCATGTAAATAAAGTCACCATGGCAGTGACCTTTCCATCCCCTTTCACTAACCTTCGTGCTTATATTTCTGTGAATCATCTGGATGGCCTAAGAGGCATTTTCAAGCTTTAAGAAACAACTGGCTGGGTCTTATTACAGTGGACTGGGAGTTACGCTTCAACCCTGAGCTCTGCTACAAGCTTCCTGTAGAACCTGAATCTCTCCATTAAAAGGAAGATAATACTTCAGTTACTTGACAAGGTTATCATGAGAGGTCCAGACAGCATGCTGAAAGGATCTATATCATTAGGTAGGCCAACCAAGACTGGGCTCCTGCCCAACATTGAAACTGCAGCACCACCCTAAAAGACTATTGAAATGATAAAAGTTCTGTCCTTCAAATGGGCTATTACACCAAGGTTCCTCTGATGGCCTCTGGTTTCTTTCCAAGAGGAAGTTTTCAACCCCTTGGCACTACTCTAAAGGAGTCAGTCATAGCCCTGGTAGGGCCACCAATACCCCTCTTAATAAAACTGGTTCTAGCATCCAAGTCTGTACAAGAGTTACTACAGTTCATACAATCAGGACTCATAGTAGAGATGATATCTTTTACTAGACCAACAAGATTTTTGCAAAAAAAATTCTTTAATGGCAAGCTTTCGGGCATGAACACCCTTCAAAAGCTTGAAATTAAAGCTTTTTGTGCCCGAAAGCTTGCCATTAAAGATTGGGTTTTTTTGCAAAAATCTTGTTGGTCTAATAAAAGTTATCATCTCTACTATGAGTCCCAACTGCCTTTTCCTCTAGACCAATACGGCTACAACCTGGATACAGTTCATACAGGGTTTGTTTGGGTTTTTCTTTTGTTTTTGGGGTGGTTTTTTTTGGGGGGGGGGGGGGGGGGGGGGTTAAGTGTTTTGAAATGGATTTTCCCATTAGATTAACAACATTTAATTGCACTTCAAGGTAAAATGAAGGGATTCTTTAAAACAAAACAAAACAAAAAACAAGAAAACCCCCAAAACCAGGCTGTTCCCTAGTTTAAGGAAAACTAATATTTTCACCAAGTGTAAACAATACAATGAATGGCACGGCAGGATGCTGATATACTGTATTTTATGTCTCAAATTGTGAAAAATCACAGAGTCCTCAAAAGTATAACCATATACTTTAAGTTCAATTTGTCTACAAACATTCAATCTGATTTTCCAAAGGGCTTGAGATAGTTACAGCATATCAAGAAAGGAAACCTAAGCAGAAACTAATTAATATTTACTTGTGTAAGTAACACCCCGGTGCATAAAAAGCAGCCCTGGAGGATCACAAGTACAAGAAGCACTGAGGCTGGACCCAATGATCTTGTGAGGTCCCTTCCAGCCCTAATGTCTGTGGAATCTATGAAGATCGTGGAAAAGAGTGATCACCTCTAGAATCAAGGGAGAGGCAAAAGACATTCATCAATGACAGGGGTAATGCTGTTCTCAAGATATTTTATGGTTGCTTGGATAGAGTACATCATATCTACCACTCTTAAAATAAATGTGAAAATTATTTCTGTTTCATCTAGGTGTTAGATTATATGGAATATATTTTTTCATTGCATCCATTTATGTTTAATTTACCTGTGTGTTGCATTTGATGCACTGAGCTAAAAATGTGTAAAATTCATACTTGACAGAAAACAGGACGGAAAACCTACATTCTTGTCATAACAAAAACATTCTTTGGGAAGGGGGTAGGGGGTGGGAGGGGAGGCTCTGTAACAGAGAAAAGAGGTTGTTAAAACTCAAGTCTCAATAAGGACACAATTAATGTGTGCCCCTGGAGCTGCTACGGTCCCTTAAAAAGCTAGGGGAACTTAAAACCTAAATCTCTGCTCTTATGCCCTGAAAGGCTAAAATTAACATTTCTCTAAAGCTCTAGACAGAATCTTTGAAGTCAGAGGCTCAGGTGGCAGCTGTGTAAGTATAAAGAATGGCTTGCTGTCTTGGTAACAGAGGGTGCTGGTGTCTGAAGTAACTTTAGAACTGGTTTGTAATGGGAAAAAAGAGCTAGAATTGGCTCGTACACACTTAACTGTAGCAGCAACAGGCCCCACTGCAGCAGCAATTTTGGGGTACGCCGGGTACACCATTTTCAAGAAAGAAAGAGACAGCATCCCATTTTTCCCCCCAGACTGCCTTTGACACGTTTCAGCTAATGCAGATTTAAAACATTCCAGTGACAACATGAAGACAGGAGAAAGAGAGGATAAAACCATAGATAGGAAAGAGAAATAAGGTTAGTGAATGCAGCGAATGCCCTGGATTGGCTCCGGTAGGTACCTCTATTGTCTCTATATATTTTATAGATTTACTCCTGATTAAAGGATTTTCACTTCTTCTGACAAGCTCCACCACTTCCAATTGCTTTCAAAGAAGTAAGTGCAAAATACTGAAAATTAAGTCACACCACATGCAATGAACTTCCAACAAAATAAGGAGCTACCCTGCAATAGGCTTAATAGGCCGAGGGAGAGAAAAGGGGAACGCCTATATTGATATCTGCCTATAGACATATATCTAAGGCTCATTCTTTCCACTAGCAAGTTGATACCCTAAGCTTTATTTATAGTCTCCCAGAGTCTGCAGCCTTTCCACCACTGCCGCCAAACAAAAAGCAATAAAATATGGTCTTGAATAATACCTACTAAACCATGATTTAGGTCATTGGAAAGTGGAAGAATGATGTACTATTGACAACAGCTGTAGCTGCCATTTTCTTAGCGAAGGAGCAATAGAACAGTTTGTCTGGACAATTATTTAAGTTTCCTACATTCAGGGAAAAAAAGAAAGTGAGCAAGTGAGCAAGACAGAGAAAGAAAGAGAGAGAGAGATCCACAAATACAACTGTAGATTTACAATCTCCTTACAGCTCTTGTGGCTTCAGGGACAGCCTCATCAGTCACTGGCAACTGAAAAAGTCCTTCCTATTGTAGGTTCTATGAAATAGGATAACTCCCACAGCTAAAACAATAGTATTAACTAGAATGTGCAATTACAGCCCAATACTGTGTGCTGAAGAACATAACTCTTACTCTGTCTTCCTGACCCTTTATGGATCCCTGAATTCCTAAAATCTTGGGTGAGACTTGTAGACTTCTACCACTTTAAAAAAAAGTAAGATTTTCAAGGCAACATGGATAAGACATTCTAGTCTTCAACATGTCCTAAAGTGAAATTCTGCCTGCAATGATTACTTAGGAGTGGAGATAATAAGAAACATATTAGGACAGCAAATTGCTACATGAATATTTTCAAGGGATATACTGGAATTTGCTGAAGTGCTACTATGTACAGTACCCTTTGGCTAGACTTGTGCACAGATAACTAGTATGTTTTTTCATAGCATTTACAGACCATTTTTTAGGCGCAAATATTATACTACTTTTCAGGAAACATGTTCCAGCATCATCACCTTAAATCTCGTAAGACCCAGAGGAGCATTACATGATCCACGTTTAGAAAAAAAATAAATGTCATGCTATCTTATTTCCGATGGGAAAGCATGCTAGACTTAAGGGCTGCTGTCCATAGTTTAAGTATATTCTGAGGGTCCTTCTCAGGGCCCTCGCAGAAGATACATTTAAATCAGTGTAAATAAAAAAAAGAAAAAAGTGGGAAGATGACAAACTCCCACATAGAGATAACCCTGCTCAACCTGGTATAGAATTACACATGGTAAAATTAGTCCAGTTGAAGTTACACAAGTGTGTGCATCTTCTGTCTGCAGCCCATACCAGGGTAGTCATTGGCACAAGGCAAGCATGCTACAATGGCTCTCCAAGGTGGTTATAAGTTATGCTAAGGCAAACGTCTTCTGTTGAGGCACTTGCTCCTAGTGTGTTCCATGCCTCTCCTTCTCCTGTGACTAGAACAAACTGAGATCCAATAACGGCTATGCATTTTCATGAAAATGACTGAACATTTAGCAGACTTTGAGAACAAAATTAAGATTCAGATTTCATACCCTTCTGCCATCAAGAAAGTGCAGAATTGTAACTCTGTGAAGAGAGTTCCCAGTGCAAAGCTTAGCTGCACAAATCACCTTTTGCCTGTCTTACTTTGAATATTCATTCATGCGCCGCCTTGGCACATGCGCCTAGTGACAGGCGTGGGGATGCTTCATGCAACCTCGGACAGGGACCCCGATCACTCCAGGGAGAGCCCCAGAACTTGCCTGCCACGACTCTGAATGTATCTCCAGTGGTGGGGGTCTCCCATTGGCAGTCCCTCAAGATTGGGTGTTCCTCCTGAGGGATATTCCTGGGGCTCCACCTTCCCTACCCCCCAGCCATACACCAGCCTCCGACAGGCCACCTGATCTTGACACGACTAGCCCTCCAGTCACGACTGTCCTTACTCGCTGCTCGCCTTCTCCGAAGTCGGGTCTTCTCCAGCTTCCTTGGTGGACTACGGGCCCATTGGGTGTTCCTCTCTCCTACAGGTCTCTCCTGTCCAGCACCGGCCACTTGTCGGCTCTTGTGAGCGGCTCTTGAGATCAAGTTGTTATTCGGACCTCTTGGTGTCAAGATCTCAAAGAATTACAACTAAACCAACAGACAAGGAAAATGACAAAAGAAGAATATGCACAGGCCAGATGGCAAAGCATAAATGGACACGCAAAAAGAAACAGACTAAAACAACTGAAGGCCATGGAGCAACTAGAAACGTTTACCTGCAAGCCTAATGCTTGGACATGCATAGACCCAACAATGGATGCTTTAAAGAGCTCTTGTATGTGGAAATGACTTGCATACCCAATCTGAAAATCACACCCTTTAAAAAACTTCTCAAACCAAGCATCCAAATTACCTACCTACCTATCACTGGCCACTTTTGAAAATCTTGTCCAAATTGTAATCTCAAGCCTTCAAAGAGTTAAGTTATGGCTGCTGTTTTGGAAAGAAAAACCTATCGGATTTGATTGGTTAAAAACTAGTTTTTAACTAAGACTGAAAAAAAGTGAAGATTGGCAACATTTTTTCCCAACATAATTTGCTTCCTTTGCTTTTTTCACCGGGCTGCACATAAATCAAAGAAATGTTAAAGAGGCCCATATATCACCAACTGGCATTTCCAAACTATTTATAAAGTCTATAGTAGTCAGAGGATAGAACATATAGAAATGTGACCAAGAAAGCTGATTGGAAGTGAAAAGGCAGTTCTACCATCCAAGCAGGTGGGGTTAATTAGGTTTGGAAATAACTCTTTAATAGAGAAATTAGGCTATTAAAAATACAGCAATGTTGAGGACTCAGGGTTACAGAAAGAAAACAAGCCAATACTTTCCCCAAAATAAAAATCACCAGAACTCAACAAACTTGCCTGCTCCATGATTAAGGACACGGATCTGAAAACTAGGCAAACATAACAGTGGCGTAGTAAGGCTTGGAAAAAGCACATGAGCAAAGCCGGATCTATGTGCAGAAAGATTACAGCCTCAAATCAAAGGACCCCAGTGCGCAACTGTGGAGTTGTCAAATTTTCCAACGCGGATTTAGGTGTGCAACAAACTTCTTGGACAGAGGAGGCTTCCTTAACAGCAGCAAGTTTAACAAATCATAATCTCAATTCCTCTTTTGAAGGGTAGGATGCAGATTACGAAGGAGTTTAGCTGTCCATCTGTTGAAGATGTCACACTCCAACTCAAGAGTGCAAAAAACACAGAACTGTTTTACAACCAAATCCAAAATGTACTGTATTCTGAACTAGCGTAAGAGCCATATGCTTTGCAAAAACACCTCTTTTGATACACATTTCTTTTACCACAGCGCAAGGATTCTATCATCTTTACTTCTGAGAAAAGATAGCATATTTTTCACCCTCCTCTGCACTTGGGTAAGCCAAGTGATCCAACCATCTAGTAGGGCAAGAAGACTGTAATTTAAACCAAGAATTTCCTTGCTCCATCTTCAGTCATTGACAAAAAGTTACCAGTTGCTGACAGGTAAAGGCGTTCAGATGCCACAGCAATGGCTATGGTACAAGCAACCAAACACACAGAAGACAGTGGCTGCCTTTTGCGGAAAGGAATCAAAACAGTTTTAATACCTTATCTCCTGTTACCGTTCAACATATATAATGCTGTTGGTAAGAATAAATGAAGCCAATGGCACTTCAGAAAGATTTTCAGGATCAAACAAATGAGACGTGCTTCATATTATTGTCATGGGAAATTTCTAAAAGAATCTGAGTTAAATTGCTCCAAATCATTCATTATGGGGCTAATTAATACTCTGTGCTGAGCAAGCACAAGCAACATATAAGAATCCACTAGCTGTACAAAAACAGAAGTATTATCTTAACCCACCATTTGCTCTCAGCATCATTAATAGCAAGCAATATGTGTTTCAAATAAAAGAACATTTTATTAAAAGAAAGTGAGCACCCAAGTCAGCAAAGATGTGAGAAAAAGGGTCAAGAGGCCACTTGAGTTTGGAGGCCTCGCCACCTGTAACTACATATCAACTTACTATAGCCAGCCAGTTTTATTCCTAATTTTCCCGCAATAGTTAAGGGTTTTTACAATAGCAGATGCCTTTCCTCCCACGCATCAATTAATTTGCAAATGCACTCAGGTTGTAGAAATAATGAAGTGCTGAATGCTTTTCTATTGGCAAGTTTTGCTATCAGGAGGTGGATGCTGTAGGCGAGGTGCTAAAATGCGCTGCTGCTATATGCATGCCAAAGGAAAGATCTGCCGCACGAAACCTGGTCGACAGCTAACAGTGCACATCAATTATTTCATTTACCCCCCTCTCAACTACCAAGAGAAAGAAACCCACTGCAAGAGGAAAAAAAAAAAAAGAAAAAAAAAGCTTTTGCCTGTAAGTATTTATAACAAGCTCTTAGCAGTTACATATGAGAATTTGTTTTTATGCTGACCCAAGAAAATCCTCAAATTTTGGAGAGTAGTGTGTTGAGGGAGAGGTATATACTGTTTGATAACAGAGTGTGTTACTAGACTTAATATTAGATTTTAGGTAGTGGCACCAAAGTCATGAAAATACTTGGACAAGAATAGTCCATTCTCTGGAGAGAGCGTTTATTGAGCACAGCAGTTTGCAATTTCAAGTACAAGACCAACAAACAACGGAAAACTTGGTCTAAACTAAGACACCACCAAATAAGACAGACACAGCAACAACATACACAACGCAGCCTAAGTCAAGACACAAGAGAAATTTTACACAAGTCTTACGTGGTCCCAAGAACAGAGTATCTCTGAAGCCAGGCGCTCAGAAGTTTTTCTGGGGGAGTCCACAAGTCTTCTCAGCTGGTGGAAACAGTCCTGCAGGTTTCATCTTTGCCTGGGCTTTTATAGGTGATTTTGCACCCTCTTCTTCCCCCCTTCCCCTCCCACTGCGCTTGCCTTGATAATAGCACCTCCCCTCATCTTTTTGCCCTTCTCAGGATGTCCATCTGTTGACTCCATGGTGCCCCCAGGTTTTACCATCTTTTTGGTATTATTGGTCACTTAGAAATGTAGCTCCTTCATATCAGTGTCTATTGCTTCAGACATCTGGCTCCTCTGCTTAGATCATCTATTCAGCATCTTTTCTCATCCCGCTACAAAATTACAGAATCAGAAACTGGTGCCATTTATTCCATGCATTTGCCAACTACTTAAATGTAACTTTTCTTTTTAATGTTAACGTCAAAAAAGTCAAGCAGATGCTTCTGGTGCTCTTGTCATAGTATTTTCATTTCTTACCAACGTGAATGAATTTGTCTTCAGAACACTTCTGACAAGTCAAGTGGCATCATCCTCGCTTTACAGAGCAGAACCCCGAAAGATTAACGAACTATCTGAAGCACCCTCTATTTTGGAGTGAACAATTTAAGTAGCACAGGGTCTCACTTTTCACAAGGCTTGACATTTTATAGGATGTGTAGGATATGATTTTCATATAATCAGATCAGAATCCCAATGCCCCTGCTTGTAACCAGTGCTAAGCACAGCTGCAAATCAGTCCCTAAGCACCTCAAGTTGGGTTTCCTAGAAAATCAGGAACAGAATGACCACACATGAAAATGCTGACTTGATTTGATCTGCCCAGCACCAAAGGAGTAGAATATATTTCTCTGGGATGCCAGTGACCTGCCTTAACTATAAGCTAATCCTTTCTCTTCCTGCAGATCCCCTCCAAAAAACCCTTTCTGATCTCTTAAAAAAACAAACAAACAGGCAAAAATGTTATGATGTGAGCCAAAGACAGTAGTGGCACAAGTTTAAGAAATAAATTTGAAGACAATCCAGATTTTTTTTTTTGTTTTAACCTAAAACTTGTACCAGTTAAAGGTAGAATAATGTCTGTGCAAATCTGCAAAGGCAAATTGCATAGAAGCTACTGCATACCAGTTGTCCAGGTTAGGAAGCAACACTATGTGGCATGACAGTTCACCAGTATCATAGTTTACATTGCAATGGCACTACAAAGCAACCAGTGCTGCTCTACCAGGTGTATTTTGTAAAAGGTTACTTTGTATTCCTTTGACCCAATATTGCCTGCATCTAAACTCCATTTTCCACATGACCTCTGTCATAGTAGACAGAAATTAAATAGCCAAGCAAGCTTTGTAACATCTTTCCAAAAACCAAGTTAGTTGATTCTATACAGGTCGTTTTCTATATCCAAAAGATTTAGCCTGAAGTACATTTCCAAATACTAAAATATTCAAGTCTTCTTCAATGATCCTGCTTTTGTAGAGATCAGCTAATAGAGGTAGCATTCACCCAAGTGCAATTTGAAACATATAAACCTTGATGGACAGTGACTCTTTTTCCAGGTATTCCTTTTTTAAGGCTCACCAGTCACTGCCAACTTAAAAAAGCTAAATATTCTTCATACACTAGCTAAAAACAGTCAGCAGACCCGCTGCCACTACTATTACTCTACGTATTTCAGAAGTGTTACACATTACCTGGTTACTCAAATCTGCACTTCTAACTCGCGAGTTGGAGCTGCCACTTCACAAGCATCATTAAATTAGCTGCCTCCCTCTGCCCAAGACTTGTTCTATTTTTCTTCATGAATTACTATAGTGAGGTGCACATGTATGAAATGCAGTAGCAATGAAAACAAGTGATAAAAACCTCTTCTAGCACAGCTCATTTGACCTTGTATCCTGCATTGTGTCCAAAGATCATCCAGGCAAAATACAGAGTCCAAGGATCACATGTAATGTATAAATTGTGAAAATTCCTGGGATCTATTCAGCTCTGGTATACATTAATTACAGTAGATCTCCTTTTTGTTTCACGCATTTCAACCTCTTCCACTGGTGTCACAATGGTTCAAAAGCTATCATCATTAGAGCATCAGTTTCTTAAAACTCATTCAGATTTCTCTCAATCCCTTCGTTTAATAGAAGCAGCAGACATTTCTGGCTGAAACCCAACTCTGCAACTTGAAAAGCAGGATTTTGTTTTTCAGCATTTATTCTTCCAGGTGGCTTGGGGCTACTTCAGCCCTAGGGATTAAGAACAGGGCAACTGTCCCTCCGTGCTCTCAACACTCTCATTCCTGGCAGCCAAGCGGCACGAAGGAAAAGAAATCAGAGGTGTGAAGCAGAAAAGGGACAAGTAAAGCAGTTACCTGTTATGTCACCACCCACTTGTAATGAACACCCCTGCAAAAATATGGAAGAGACTTCAAGAATCTGAAATTATAACGTTTCTCCATTTACCACCTAGACCATGATCCAAGATGCACACCTTCATTTACTGAAGGCCCAACTACTTAAGACATCTTGGCCTGAACTGGCAACAAGCTATACCTGTATGCAGGGGAAGCCTCACTAATCATTTAAGTGCTCTGGGAAAAAACAACACAAAACATGATTTTGTATGCAAAAATCTCCAATGGTTGTAAATTTATTCAATCTTATATCTTCATACATTTTTTAACTGACCTTCAAATCTTTGGCAAATTAAACATTCTCCTAGAGTGTTTAGAAAAGAAGCATTTAACCGTATGCTAGGGCAAAGAAGTCAAGAACTGAAAAAAGCTAGAAATAAAACGTTAAAAAGGAGAGATTTTTTTTGTTGGTCACTTTTGTCACTTGTCAGCTTGGACAAATAGTACAGAGTAATACAAACCATAAATAAAACTGAATGCCCAAAATGTCTTCAGTTTTAGTAGTTAAAAGTGTTATTAGGGATACAGGTAAGAAAACTTGTTTTTTAAAAATACGTGATTTTCAAACTGACCTTGTCCCTTTAAAATTTTTATAGCCTCTTCAGATCCAATTTGAGGTTTTTATATGGGATAAGTGAAGCTTCTTATGTTCTATAGTAAATGCAAAGCATTTTCTTGGCATGATCTGTAATAATTAATAATATAACAGCATCAATTTCAGAAGCAGCAATGTAGTATCAAGGCATGCATACCTCCATGAATGGAAATTAAACCATGTATATCATGGCAATCTTTAATACATTTCTGTATAGCTCAAGCATTATTTACATTTTCCTCTTTCACCCTCCAAATCCATGACCTTGTCATCCTTTGCAAGGTAACACCAGCATATCCGCTGCGAGAAAACATATGTTCTTTTTTTAATCCAGTAAAGGAGAGCACATTATTCAAGGCCAAACCCAAGGCCAGACTTGTAGCAGTCGGAGAACTCCCCTCACTTCAAACAGTCACCCCAAAAACCCAGACCACTCACGTAACTATTTTCCACAATACAACGTGGAAAAAATGCCGCTGCTTAAAAACAAAAGTAATGTAAGCTTCCTATATAACTAGTTCCTCGCTTCAGTGTCCTCCAAAGAGGTTCCACTTAGAGACTAAGCCAGCTTTAAGTTACTGTAGGAAGCGTTAAAACAAAGATAAAATCATAAATAATTAAGTTTTACTGGATTTCAAAAAAGACTGATACACATTTGATTTTTCACACATCAGCTGTCTTGCAGTATCGCAGCACATCCAGGCACTTTTAAAGAATCTAATTACCACTTAAACATCTTCCATATAAGCCACAGACATTTCAGTTCTTCCTCTAAATATGACCAGGTCTTATTTTCTTCTACAATACAGTAGTATAGACTGAGAAAAATCTTGAAGGAGCAGGAAGCTGCAATTCAGCAGTATGCCATGTTAAGAGATTAAGCAAACAATTTTCTCACTGCCTTGTGCACTTCATTATTAATACAGTAAAAAATAATGAGCATTTACCTGAAGCAATAGATATCAGCAGTAACCAACACAAAAAAGAAATAGAAAATTCAATTCAATTAAATGTGGCTACCCACACTGGCTTTTTGGCACATTCACTAGAAAGTAAATTGGGAACACTGACCACAATCTGAGAGAGAGACAATAAGGCTCTTTGTACATTTTGCTTCTACAACTGCATCAGAGACCACTGAGTTACGTTCCTTCCCTCATCGGCCAGTTTAGGTAATGGCAAGTCGCAATTTCTGCAACCTATTCTCTCTTCCTTACTCTGGAGAAACATTCCTTTCAACCATGAAAAATCTTTAAACCACCATCATGATATGCCTTTCACCACCCAAATGCTCCACACACCACTGCAGAAGAGGAATTGCCTGCTCATCACCAGACCCGATTTCTACCCTCTGCTCTGCCACAGGGTTAGTATGACATTTAAGCACACATTTCCAAGAGGCCTTTCAAGACGCTCAAGTACTTGTATTTTCTACCACTTGGTCTCGAAAAAAATAGCCCTGATTTTTCACAAGTGCTGTGGACAGCTTAAACTGATTTCAAAAGTAATGCTGAATATTTTGAAAACCAAAACCAAGGTACTTCAAATTGAACATGGATAAAGCCAACCAGCAGTCACTTTTGAAAGCACGACTTGTGAAATTTTCCATACTTCTGAAAGAATGTGTCTACACTCTCCCACCTGCAAAAGAGGAGTAATGAATGATTCTTCCTTAATTCATAAGAACATTATAAGGTTAGGTCCACTAATATGTATAACTGCTTGAAAATTATAAGGGAGTCATCCCCCCAAAAAAGATACAAAGCAGATACTTAAATACCAAATGCTTCTTTCAGTTGAGGATTTGAACAAGACACTAAAGTTCTCCATTTTGAATGCTGATGACAGGGATAGTCAAATGTGAACAAGTTCAATTGCAGCTGAGAAAAAAAATGATGAAAAAAAATCAAACAAATAAATAAAAAAAACCCATCAGCATCCACATAACTGAAATTTGAATGTGAAGGTCAACTTAAAAACAGTTGCTTGGAGGCTGGGAGCTTTCCAAGTAAATGTATTTTCCCAAAGTTACTAAACTCTTACTATCATCCATTAACCCAAAAACAAAGCTTGCTTTCCTTCCCTTTCTTGAAGGCACAAAGGACCGTATATGTTAGGAAACTTTTTCCCACTCCACCTCCACCCCTTCCCAGTATTCTGGCTACATATACATACATTCATATAATCTGGAATAATTCTCCCCGGTTTGTTCTTATGGTAGAAAAACTTACTTGGAGCCACATGCACAGACATTCAAATGCCGAGGACCTGAAGAATGGCGAGCTTGCAGCGCTGACACTGCAGCCAGGGCGGCCTCGTGTGCACACTGCAGTATGTTCTGCAGGCTCTCTTAATTTGCCAGGCAACAGATGGCAGCAAGCAGCGCATAGGGCAGCCCTGACTGGCTAACCCAAACTGCCCATGGCCAGCCTGTGTCGTCACTATGTGCAGACATTCACTCTCCCTGGAGAAACTCTCCTGGAAGTGAATTAACCCTGGTTGTTCTGTGATTTTTCTCCTGGAGCGGCCATTTTTACTCTTTTTCTCCCAGAGTGAACATCCATATGTGCGTGGTTTCACCTGAGAGCAGCCGCTCTCCCAGGAGAAACTGAATGTCTGTACAAGGCCTCCGATTCCCCAATACCAACAATGCTGGCAGTTCTAGGGATCTGTGGCGCTTTTAGCACGGCATCATTAACTTCTTCTGGTCTTCCATCATTGCTATCATTTAGGGAGCTGAAACAATG
The DNA here is from genome assembly GCF_000455745.1 of Alligator sinensis. Classification (NCBI taxonomy): domain Eukaryota; kingdom Metazoa; phylum Chordata; order Crocodylia; family Alligatoridae; genus Alligator; species Alligator sinensis. The sequence goes on along the minus strand of NW_005842399.1, from coordinate 1,226,355 downwards.
GTGACACCAGTGGAAAATTATGAGTCCTCCCCTTGCCCCCCAAAAGCCTTATCCATAGATACTCCTCATTCCCTCTAACCCATTCTTAACGCTGCCCATTACGGTCTGTAAGAGTGAGGACAGGTAACCTTAAGTTAACTGAGACATCATCACTAACTGAGAACCTCTCAGCTGCAACAGAAACTATTACAAGGCCAGCTTTCCCTAGATTTCAATGAAGTGTTTATTAGCCTTTCATGATAATGAATGTTTCTCAGTAGCCGTGATGCCAGGAAGAAGATCTGCAAACTGTAAAGTTAAATCTGCTCCCAACTCATCTGGCCTGTGCTAGTGCAACCAAGGGCAGGCCATCACTTTCAATAACAGATCCCCCTTGAGAAAGCTGATGTCAGGAGAATCAGGACAGTCTTCTTTCCCCTTTTCTGTATTATCCTTGAAGAACATCGGCACATACAAAGCAGCTATTCTCTCCAAGACTGCCATAGCTTCAGTCAGGCTTGCTTCACCAAGAAGCAACTGAAATGACTTTTCCAATCCTATTTATACCTGGTTGTATGCATAACTGAATTGGAAATATGTAATCTGCTGCATAACTTCTGAAGCATCTCCAACTCTAAAGACAACAGCCCCAGATTTAGCAGGTGCTACTGCAACCAGCCATATTGTGATCAAGACAGATTTGCCAAATGAAACATGGTAGTAATGCTACAAAATATAATGGCAAAAATGACACCCCTACCAGATACAGCTGAGAGTTTGTTTCATGTGTCTTTGTGCAATGGGTCCTAATGCATTATAATTACCAGTACATATCTACGCAGCTATGGTCTTCACTCTCCTTGCAGAGACCAAGCAGACTGCTCTGGTACCCTGCATATTTAAGCAGAGAAATGCTTCTCTTCTTATCCAATTCAATGTATGCCATGTTCTCCAAATAACTTCCATCCACAGACACGCGTTAGCATTTTAAAAATAATGATGTGGTGGAAAGAACTGATGTCCCTTCCTATACTTTTTACATTTCTGCCAACGTTTTTCATTTTGTATCTGGTTGGATACATATCACTAGGAGCTTAAATAGCGATTCCCACCCAGAGTATTGCAGCACCTTAGGGTGTCTTGAGATCCATTCAGGGGTACCATGGGACAACCACACAATTTTAGCACTATTAGGCATGCAAATATGATTCAGAAGATAAACCCATAGATTTCAAAGAGGAATCAATGGTGTCAAAATATTGTGACCTGTTGTGGTCTTTCTGAGTTCTTTGCAACAGAAGAATTGCTCTATTATTATGATACTGTGGTTAAAAAAAGTGAAAACTAAGAGCTGGAATTTTTCAGGGGGTATGCTTGAGTTTGAAAAGGTTGAGAACCACTGCCTTAAAGTATCAAGCTGCTCTGAAGTAATGACCATGCACCAATTATAGCAAAAACAGGTTCTTGAGAGGTTGTAGTCCTGAATAGCAACCATTGCTCCCTATATTCCAAGGAAAAGTTGACCTGTCCCCAATACTCCCCTTCCCCCACCCCACCCTCTCAAAAAAAAAAAAAAAATAAAGGGGGGGGGGAGGAATAAAAATCCTCAACATTTCTCTAAACCCCTGAGGAAAAAAACACTTCACATAGCTAAATAGCCTATATTTCCCCAATTTTGCATCACTTCCCATTCCCACACATGCACAGGTACCTGAGAAGTATTAGAAGTGACTGGTTCAGTGCAATCAATGAATTGAGAATGTATTTTTCTTGTATGCGCATTATTCTTTTATAAACTTTTCTTTTCCTTGTCTTTCTTGTGAGACCTACATTAAATGTAAAAAGTTACTATACATTTTTACACCAAATGTAGTGTTTTACAAACATACGCACATGTTTGTAAGCTCAGGGTTACAGTTTTCAATAATGACCTTAATTCAACCTCTCCATACTTGCATGCATTAAGTGTCTTTCATTCTGTGATCACAGAACAGGCAATGCGACAGACATACAGGTATGTGGTTGTGAGAGGAGGAAGGGAGAAAAGTTACTTACTGTTTGTAAAATGTGAAGTTTTAACTTACTATTTAAGCTAATACCACCTACTACATCACTAACGCAGGAACTGTAGACCAAAACACTAACTACATGTCTCCCAGGGCTAGGGACAGAAATTGCACATGAACCAGTATAAGTGATTGGACACCGGTTCAAATCTGTAACAACAGAAGTTCAGCGCACATAAACTACTTTCAAAATGACCAAAACCGGTTTAAGATAAACCTGGATGGATGTAGTATCAGACTTAACTGATTTAGGTTACATTGGTTTACTGAATTTCTGTCCCAGATCCCCTCTAGATTTACATTAACTCGCAATCCTGCAGAATCCCAGGATGCTTTGCGCGCACACCCCTCCCCCAAGCCCCCTCCCCCTTGCAGATTGGGTGGGCTAGCCTTGGCGCAAGCTGTCTGCTCCAGCCAAGCAGGGAAGCATCATCTGATCCCCCACCCCGAGGTTCAGGCCTGGCCCACTGCAGGCGTGTGGCTGTATTTCTGGAATCAAAAGTGAAAGTCTGTCCATTTGCCGATCGGTTCAATCTACATATCATAGACTAACCTCCAAAGATTGAATCGATTCAGCCTCTGGCTTTTTGACTGCCTGTACTTAGCCCCAGTGCTGATGTCTTACCATGCGGACAGTTCAGCAATACGGCTAACTAACAATTCATTCTACGATAGTTATTGCTCAAGGCAGATGTTCCCAATTGTTTTCTTATTGCCTACCCCCTTCCAGATTTACCAGCTGCCCAAATACCCCTACCAGCATACATTTTATATTTTAGCCCCTTAAATGCCAATTATTATTAAAATGAAATTTAAATCCACCTTTACACAATTTCTCCCACATACCCTCACGGAGATGTCTTGCAGGGGTATGCATAGCACAGTATGGGAACCCCAGGCTTAAGACATTTTTAAAAAATGAAAGATTAAGTAAGACTTTTAAATGGTGCTAGAACGTTTGAAGGCTTGCCCCCGGCAGACAAGACTAAAACAACTGAAAGCCGTGAAAAGTTTACCTGCAAGTTTAATGCTTGGACATGCATAGAACAGATGGCTTTGCAGTATGGAGAGGGACGCATGAAAAAAATCAATGGGAGCAAGGATGCTGCTGTAGCATAACAGCAGCAAGTCGACAGAAGTTGCTGTGACGGCCACAGTGAAGAGCTGCATGCCTTCAAGATGACCACAAGACCAGTAAAATACAAGCTCTGGGTATGGCGTGACTTCCCAGCACATAAGTATGGTTTATTCAGGCTTTCTGGATCGTTCCTCCACCATCTTCGGTGAGTGAACTCACATGCTCGGCACTGGCAGGTTTCCCTTGTCAATTTTGCACCGTGAAATGTGGCGATGAACACCAGCCTCCTACTTTTAGCCTGGCTTTCAGTACGAGTCTGCTGAACGCATGCTGCATGATGAAGGCTCAAAACCATGGAGATGGCACAGACTGCAATTGGGCAGCATTAGCACGCTGTGGGTTTTTTATTTTTTGTTTTTAATTCTGGCAGACGTATTTAATTGGATAGAACACAAACAACATTTGCTGAGGAAAGTTTCCAACTGCATTCTGGAGCCGCCAGGCAGCTGGCTGGTTTCAAACAGAAGTAATGTTTCAGACCTTGAGAACCTGATCAGATGCAATGGGCTTGATCAACAGAGCAGTGGCAAAAAAAACTTAAACACACGTAAAAAGTGGGAGATGGCTCCCACACATAATGGCTACTGCCTTTTTGAAAATAAAACTGCCGACTTCCCAGGCTGCTACAGGTGAATGGCCAATTGTGTAAGTACTCTTAAAAAATAAACTGAGAACTTAATTTGCAGCCTTTGGAAAAGGATGGATGATCACAAAAGCATCCCGTCTAAGGCACATTTTACAAGTATAAAAAAGCTCTCCAAGTAATAGTAGCATGGATGGGAACATCATTTTAGAAGTAGTCCCCACAATAGAAAATAGTGTATAAAAGAAGAGAGTGGAATCTAACTCAGATGGAAGGAGTATTGTGCCCCCTTATGCTGCATCCTATCCCAGATAGAGCAAAGAGTAGCCAAGGACAATGGCAAGAGCTTCCATGCTCCCAGCAAAAAGACACCAAGATTTAAAAAAGGAAGATGATTTAGTGGTTAGGACTCAAGCTCAACCTCCTGCTCTGCCATGGACCTCACGTGTTACCTTAGGCATGTTATTTTGCCCCTCTATGCTTCTGCAAAATGGGGATAATATCACTTCCTTAGCATACAGATCTACTACAAGTAAAAATACACTTGAGGTCATGAGAAAGGCAAATATTATGGTAATGGAGCAATGTAAGGAGGAAGAGAGGAAAAAAACAACAGCACATGAGGTTTTTCTAAAGAATTGTTATGCAAGAAATTATTCAAATTACTGCACCAATGTCCATCAAATGAAGCAGTCTTCATCATGGTCACCACCTTAATCCATTACACAAAGCCAACCAAGTAAACCTATAATCAAGAAGAACAAAACAAAAAGGACAGATTTTATTCACCCATCCTAACCTTCCAGATTCAAGGCAGTCTAAAAAACATGCGGTTCTTATACAATAACAGGACATTATTTCTCGCTGGATTAAACATTACCTATCCAAAAGTCCCAAACAATCCAAATCTATCTTTATAAGTCTGCAGAATTTATGGACAGATTTATAATATTTTTTTTTTATTGAGAGGTTGAAAAAGCTGATTTTTCTCATGTGAGAAAATCACAAATAGACGATTTTTAGACATAAGAAGAATTAGATCTCATCATGAGTGGACAAATACTCTGGTGTATGAGCACTGCGCAATGAACGTGAAATAAAACAGGCTGATGGATTACCCAAGTTCAGTGACAAAACACTGCCTGCATTTTACTAAAGATCTAAACTGAATAAATGCACTAGCTTTCTCAAGTGGACCAAGGTTAAAATGCAGTGCATCTGTGCGGCAATCAACTGTTGTCATGCTTAGTTTGTAAGAGTACTAAAACAAGAAAATAACTTTGCATACACTAACCACGAAGAAAAATTTGCATCTGGTTCCTGAAAGAGCAACAATCAAAAAATTAAGAGAAATGGAATCAAATTAATCATGAACAAGAGATTTCAAAATATAAACTCACTTCTTCTGGACTTACTTTGATTAGTGCACTATGCAAGAATTAAAACAGATCCTGCAAAGTAATTACCAGGCAGCATATTCACATAGGGCTTGGCCTGCCATGACAGCTGCCACTGGTATCGTTCTTCTCGAGAATGCAAATGATTAAGAAAGATTAAATACATACTTTGCTTAAAGACTCTTGATAATGAGTTTTTTCCTCTTTCTAACGGGTGTTTCATGCTGGCAGCTGATGGATCTTGCGTTAAATTGTTTTAATTCGAAACAGCACCATCTGTTGTTAGGATTACCAAACTCAAAAAGGAGGCAAACTAGAGCCCTTCAGAGTGAAGGGAAGACATTGGAAGAAAGAGGCATAAATGCATGTAAAATGAGTACTCCGGCACTACTACGTTCCTGCTGTCAAGTTCTTACTTTGAAAAAAAAAAAGAGTTTGCAAACAATTTCTAGCCACACTGGAACAATCGTTTATTATAAGAGAATTCCCTGTCAACTAGAAACTTAGCAAGGATATAGTTGCACTTAGTGATGTGTCCAAGCTTTTAAACTTCCTTGAAATTCCTGCAACACAAAGTCTGTCTCGTATATTGATCAGTAAAACAAGCAACTGCTTGTAAGAAAAAGAGCAAACACACTGCCAGCCTTTTATGTACAGTTTTAAATGGCCATAGTGTTTCAAATAGCTTTTCAAGGAAAATGGAGAATATTTTTTTTTCAAACTGTGTCAACATCCGTCAAGACAACAAAAAAAAAGAGGGAGAGAGAGAGAAACTCAACACACAAACACAACAGTCTTTAAAGGTACTTTCTGAATTCATAAGCCACAGGGAAATCACAAAGGACCTCCCACCACTCTGATCTGCTCGCTAAGTCTGTGTGCAAACTTTGCCTAGTTCATTATTAATTTAAAAACATATATATTCTTTCCACATTTACTGAAAAGCATGGCCAACACAAGCCATTTGTTTTCCAGGTCTCACACGGTGGCTGACACAGCAAAATGCACAAAAAAAAATGTCAGGTTATCCAAGCAATGCAAGATTCTCTTTGAAAGGCTACTCTAAATAAATGCAGAATAAATGTCCATCAGTCCACTCAAGCACACGCTTAAAATACTACTGTGTGTCAGTGCCCATTTGAAAAGCAGGTAACCAAGGCTTACAGTGAAGCCACAGCCATTTGGATTTCTCTACACTGCACCAGCAAAAGCCAAAAGACCAAAAATTAAAGAAAAGCCAAAATTAAAGAAGCTTCTTTGTGCTTGTTTCTTTATTATATCAGGGATGGGCAAAATAGGGCATGTGGGCAAGAAAGAAAAAGAATGATGATGGTTTTGTGATTTCTACACTTTTTGAAGGGACAGAGAAACTGAATTCAGATTCCCCCCAGAAAATCCTTTGGTGCTTTGTGATACCACTTGCTGTCCCACCAGAATACCTATACTATATTTGCATCTCAGTCTTGCGAGGCCTAGTCTCCCTGGCCACGGCTCTGCTCAGCTGATACAATCTGCTGTCGTGCAGCAATTGTACCCTTCTTGATGGCTGGAGAAATGAATATGGAATGCATTCGGAGCCGTATACAGATGCGGTAACCTTTTAGATAAAAAACACGATCCTGAAACACTACATTTATAAAACATAACAACATGCCAAAGTAGCTTAGTCTCTATGGACAACTGCAGAACACCAAGCTGTCACATAAAACACAACTAGAAAGCTGTTCTTTTGATTCCCTCAAAAGTCCCCACCCACCAAGACTGTCCCACAGTCTCTCCCATCCATCTGCTGCACAGCACCACACTGCAAAACAACAGGACAAAAAGCAGCCTCTGACATTAAATTTCAGTAACTGCATGGATCAACTAGCAACAGCACTGAGCCCGCACCTGTCCTTACAACCTCCCCATTGAAAAGGAGCCATAGCCTTCACTTCCGCAGTCTACGGAGGAAATCCTCCCTTCCGCCTTCAGTCCTCCAAAAGGCAGATAGTTGCGCTTCCTCCCAGCTACTAACTGGCTCCCTCATTTGCAAGAGGAAGCAAACATGTTGACTTGTGCCCTTTAAGCACTGCTGCTGTCGCTAAGTAAGTTAAGAAGTAGACTGCATAAAGCAAAGAGCACCAACCAAAGGTACATTGCCAACTAAGGCATAGCAGCAATTTTGTATCTTCTTCAATCTTCCTGAAATGTGATTAAGCTCAACCTTTAAATCTAGTGGATCTACCAAACAATTCTGCTGAAACAATCTTGTGTGGGATGTAAGAACATGCCCTGTGTATAAGGAGAAAACTTTCAACAGCTTTTTGTCATAGCCACTTTATTTTGCTGGAAAAGTTACCAAGACTTGTCTCGATTGATTTTACTTGCAAGAAAAACACAACATCAAAACTGCAGCATCAGCAGGCACTAAAGGTCTTAGCTTCTTGCAGGATGAATGCAATATCAATAGTTATTAGGACGTATTCATACAAGGTACACAGGAGGAATGGAGAAAAGATGCTAGTAATCTCACTTAATCCTAAAGCAGTCCCAAGTCAGGTTCTTTAGACTGTGGGAAAAAAAAATACCAAGGAAAACTTTAAATATCCTGGAGATTTTCCCAGGCAAAGTGTTGGACCATAACATTCTGACAGTTACAGCAAAAGGAAGGACATTAATATATTAAACAGCTAGAGATCTGTTTGATCCAGAGGAGTCAAATTCCTCCTTTCCCTCACCGCTGAGCAGATAAGCACATTAGGCAAGAGGGCAGTTTTGAGATATTTTGCTGATCTGCAATCTGATCTCTGATACCATCCTACAGCTGCAGTTCTTGCAGGGTCTAGTTTTAATGTACTCTGTGTCTTCCAAGTATGCCTTCTCCTTAAATGACTAGTGTGCTTTACAAGGCGTGTCACAAAAGACAATTCCAGTCCATTCAGTTGATTGAGATGACTCCTCCATCATTTCCACTTCAAAAGCATTATCTGTGATTACAGAAAGATCATTTGTGTTAGTGCCAGCTAGCTATAGTCTCATGACTTGTTAGAATTATCAACGGGTGGTGACAAGACAATGCCACGGGGTGCAGTGGCTAGGAACGTCTCTCTCATTTGACATTTCCATCAAATATATCAGCAAATGAACCTCAGTTGCTTTCAACTAGGGTCAGTCTTTCCTGGGCTGGAGAAACAGCCAGCAGCTTCCAATGACCCAGCTCTTATGAAACACTTCTTCAGTAGCTCTCACAGTATTTTTCTAAGTATTATAACCTTTATTTTAAAGATGGGCAAATGGATGCAGAGGGAGGATAACTTGCCCAACATTGTTCAATAAGCTGGTGACAGAGCTGGGAACTGAACTGTAGCTTTAGGGTCCTACTCTAGTGTCTCATCTACAATGACACTACCACCTCTCCTCTATCATGACCCATTTGTGGTCCTGTGGTCAATAAGTAATGAAATGGTGCTGTTACAAGCAGCTGGAACCATCAGGAAGAAAAGAAAAAAAACATCAAGAAGAATCTGCTAGTCCTGTACATCATGAGAAATCTTGCAAATTTGATTTGCCTGGTTACTACAGGTGACTTTGGAGGATACAGCAGATAACTACACCAAAACAGCATAACCAAAAATTAAATCATCACCTCTGAAAATCTGGGAATGTAAAACTCCGCTCAGAGTAAAAATGAACCATAAGGCAGGCCAAGAAACGTGTTAAATCTCAACGTGACGACAACTGCAGTGAGAACCCTAAATAGAATGCAACTGAAAGCATATGGGTAGGGCAGGGAATGTTAGTCTGATTTTTTTCCAAAAAAGGAGCAATGAAAAGTCTCACTGGCAGGAAAAAAAAAAGATCTAGTCAACCTTGATAGGATAAGTTAACACTAAAAGAACAATTTTTAAGTAAGCGTTCATTTAATGTGAGTTCAAATGTGACATTTCCTCCAAACTAGTTCTTTTAATGCAGGAAAAAGCCAACTTCTGAAATAAGACAGGAGCCCAACAGTTGAGCTGAGAATATTGTGTTTTTCATCACTGAACTGTGTTTCTCCAAGATTAGTAGCAGCCGTCTCTAACTGCATTAGACTAAAACTGGAAACAAACTCTCATAACCCAATATATTTTCTACGCAAAATAATACATTTGATTCAGCTGTTTTATTGTGATGGTCAACCTCCCCACCCAAAAAAAATCCCAGGCAAACTCATAGTCTAAGATTAAAACACTCTCATAGAGCTCCTGATTTAAATAAATAAATAAATAAATAAATATAAAATAAAGAAGTTCTCTTAAGCATCTACAAGTTTGGGGCTTTTACAGTGGAGAAAGTGTCACAGTGCTTGCATTTAAGGTTCTCAAATGCTTTCGGATCATGGTCAACTTAAGACAGAGGCCTTCTTGACAACTGTCTCTCCTGTCCTCGTTCTTCACCTTCCATGTTGCATCTATGGCATATGGTCGTACTATGGACTGTATATTAAAATGTTGTTGAGACCAGTGGAAAGAATTCATTTTAATGCGATGGGTGCGACTGTCAAGACATCATACGATGACATCCGGGTGCAAAACTATACACACGAGCTTTTCAAGACAGGTATTGTCGTGCTTGTGGATGCCCCCAGCGGCATTTTAGGGAATGGCACTGGCACCACCAATTTCAATGGGACTTCATACACAAGAACAGAAGTAATTTTATTGTTTGTAGAAGTAATGTATCGTATTAGTGCACTTTCATAACCTATGATCACATTATTATTCCAGGAGTATTGTATAACATAAATTAAATACACAGTTATATTTTACTCATAGCTTGATATGAATGACTATCATAAAAGCAAGGAATTCACAAGTATGGCCGTCCCTCTCTCCTTAACGGATGATTCTTTTGTCTCCAAATGGTGAGCATTGATCTTGCTACACTGATAGATGCATACTTATAAAATCTAAGCACAATGCGAAAAATGAAAACAAGGTCAAATCTGAAGTCAAGCAATGAGGGTTTTCTTTTCTTATGTAGTGTATGCTTGAATCTTATTAAAGACAGTTTTATGTTTGTACTTCATATTTAAAAAAGGTAACTCTTTTAAGTCATGCTCTGCTTTCCCATCAAAACTACCATTCCTCAAAAACCTTGCTTATAGTGTTCCAACCAAATCTAATGTTACTTTTCAAACAAAATATCGATTCTACTCAATAAGGGTCTTTTAGTTACTTATATCAGATCATCAATGCACAGGCTTTTGAAGAAGAGCTCTTCACAACCTGGATAAGGGCCAAATCATTCTTTATGGGGGTATCATATATGCATATCTAAAAAAACAGGAATTAAAAAAACCCACTCAGACACCAAGCAAAAGTTCAAACACAACGTGACACGTACACTTTGCATTCATTGAAAACAAGTTTCTATGCTTTCATGAAAGAAGATACAACTGTTCTCACCTCGTTTCACACACTTCTCATAGAAACAGCCTTTTGTTTCACAGGACAATCTCTTTTTGTATCACGGAAGATTTTTGGTTGAACAAGAATAAAAGCTTCAGGCAAATTCTTTCCAACAAGCCACTTACCTGCTTCTATAACTGAAGAGTAACTGTCACAAAGTATATCCAATATTTATTCATTTCTCAAGTTTAATGTAAGGTTTGGGCAACCACATTCCACAACCATCTTTGTCATAAAGATGCTAGGCTTATCAAGGAGATTGACCAGCCTTGATGGAAGAACATGGCTGAGAAGCAGAATTATAGTGTCCCCTAAACTGGCCCCACACACAGGTACAGGTTTTGGTTTAAGTAAGATTTTTTTTTTTCAGTCTTTAAACACTTGAGAGCAGTTATAAAAAGGATGGTGTAGAGTAGACTATTCTTTGTGCCCTAGAGGACGGGAAAAGGAGCAAGGGTCTTAAATTACAGCCAAGGAAGTTTAGGCTGGATATTAAGAACTTTCTTACTAAGCAATTAGTTAAGAATTGGAACAACCTGCCTAGGGAAGTTGTAGAATCTCTCATCGTGGGAAGTTTTTTTACGAGCGGTTAGAGCAGACGAGCAGAGAAGGGATTACACTTTGATAACAGAACTGCCCCCTCAACAGCGAGGAATCCCACACACCAAGTGAAATCTTTGCATTCCAAGTATGCAATTATTGCTGAGCACAGAACTGCCGTGCCACTTTCCACGAGTCACAGCACCAAGTATTATCTAATTTGCTGGCCAAAGAAATTACTTGACTATGTACGGAAACATACCTAAAAAAACAAGTTTTCTTCCACCGGTTTTTATGTTATTGGCATAATTTGTAGTATAACTAGTTACCAACACATCATAACTTAGTAAAACTGAAAATAATTTGGTTCAGCCAAATGTGGTTCTGCCAACCAATTTAGCTATTTGGCACAGAGTTTAAGACTACATTTTACAGCTCTGAGAAAAAAAATTAAGATTAGAGACACAACTGCCCTGCTGCATAATAAGACAACAAGGAAAAAGCTCATTAAAACATCTAACAGGAGTAACAATACTGGGAAACAGTGCAGGGAGGGGAATCATTTAAATAGAATTGTATATGAAGGGCATAAGAAGTTAGCAAAATTCATTTCCACGCAAATAAAAGTATGAAACTTCCGGCCTTGTGTCACTTATTTCGTAACACGACAGCACTTGCATTCTCCAATATCTTTTATCCGAGATGTCAGAGTTTTACGAACACCTCCAATTTACCTCTAAGAACCGCAAGACGATCCCCAAGTTCAGAGATGAAAAAACTGAGGCATATAAATGTTTCTATCTGTAAGCTCAAAAGGGGTGTTTTTAAAGGATCTGAGCAACAAGTCATGTTATCCCCCAAATGACTAAAAATGTAGAGTACAGGGAGCCAAATGGCAGGGCTAAACCTCGGTATTTCCCTCTCAACACGAGCTCAGGGATGTTCATTTATACCTTACGGAAGTGGTTCTCAACCTTTTTTGGACCAGGACCCATTTGTAAACATCAAGCGGCCAGTCCTGACCCGGTGCCCCTCACTCCCGGCCCACTGTCTCCTGCCACCAGCCCCCCACTGCGTGGGGTAGGGGGTGGGTGTATGGGATGGAGGGGGAACTGCAAGAGAAAAGACACAGTTTCTCACATTTTTCCCATTGAAAGCAGAATCCATTTTTAAAGTTTGTTCACGACCCTGTCATATATTCTTGAGACCCACTTTTGGGTCGTGATCCATGGGTTGAGAAACGCTGCCTTAGAGGACACATTTAGGGGTCACAGACGTTACTGTCTTTTCCTCTGAACTGCTGGACATATTCTACTTGCCTTCCCAGGTTTGGAAAGAGTTACTTAAGTATGTCCATGTAACCATTAATCCCCAAAGACAGAAGGGATGAATAAAAGGAAGCTCTTGTAGCTGTACGTAAGCAGAGTCTCACTAAGAATATCCCCACAGGAGACCCACAATCTCAGAAACAGCAGAAGTGAGCAAATGGATGCTTCCCTTGAGATCAACTGTTTTAATAAGTTTCTTCAATTCACCTGTCTTTCCTGCAATGAAAAACCTGCAAAGGATAGTCTGCTTCTAATGAGACGGGAAATCCACCGGGATGGTGGTAACCAACTCTTCACAGAACTGTGGCTCTGGACCATCCTTATCGTCTTGCTGGTACAAGTCTGGATATGACCCATGAGAAAACATAAGGAAGCCACCCAGGAAGGGAGAGAGATGAAACCCCTCCTAAACGAAAGCTGCTACCAACACTCGTAGCACTCTTGTAAACTTCCCCAGTGCTGCTGCATAATGCCCTGCACATCACAGAAGGCATCCCTGGAAAAGGCATCCTTTATCAAAGTCACAAAATCCCTTTTGTTGATGACAGCCAGTGTGGATTTAAAGGTTTCCATTGTCACTTGGCGTGTGTGTGTGTGGGTGTGTGTGTGTGTGTGTGTGTGTGTATTGAAACACTTGGGAGTTAAAAATTGCTTTGCAGCCTTCAACATTTTGGTCTGAGGACTGGAGACAACATGGAACAAATGCCTTTTCACCTCTGTAGAGGCCAAAGCCTATCCTTTCCTCTATATGCAGAAAAACTAGGGCACTTGTATGCATGTCTGGTCTCGTTTTCCCCAGGGACAAATGCCTAGGCTGTGTAAAACTATTTTTTTTTTTTTAAGTTCAACGGGACTATCTTTGTAACACTGTCTGCCTATGTTAGACCCACTTGCGCTGGAGCACTAACAGTGTCAGCTGAGAATTGACTTTTTTTTTTGTATTTTTATTTCTGTTGGCCTAATGCCTCAATAGCTTTTGTGCCCAAAAGAGGGAGCTGAGGTAATGGTTGCTTCAACGTGCCTGCCTAAGAAGGGCCTGCACAGTGAGGAGTCCACCCTCTTAGGTAAGAATTAGAAACAAGTAACCTCCAGGGCTTGTCTCCGTAAGCAGGGAAAGCTGGCTCCCACGTGGTCTCGGGGCTGACCTAACCACAATGAGTCCACGCTCAGCCCCAGGACTGCACCAGAGAGTCAACAAGCACCCAGGGAACACCAAATGGGCGACCCCAGGCAGGTGCTCCTGGGGTCTCCGAGGTCTGATCCTGCTCAACTCACAATGGGAATTCCCAGGGTATGGAGGATGGAGCCCCTAAAGCCCCAGAAGTGGCTGCCAGGGGAGACCGGAGAGCATCAGCAATTGCAGGCTAACCACACTCTACTGCCAGAAACCTAACAGACATCTGCCGCCAGAAAATGGCACAAATTGATACCATGTGCATCACGGCCACAAATCTGGAGCTGCTGTGGTACAACACGGGAACTGAGTTCTGCTTTCTTGGCCTTTGTGTTGCCATAAAAGTATTTATGGTAGCACAAAAGCAACATGTTTCAAGCCAATATTCAAAACATTTCTGCTCAAAAAAGCCGGGTTTTTACTTTTTGGTTTTGCTTTTTATTACTCCCACAGACACACTTTTTTTGTGCTACACTAAGGATGCAAGGGGGCTTCTGCAAAGTCCTGTGTGCTCAAGGGAGATTCCATTTTCAGTTCGCTACATTTGTCAATTGCTATAAATTAATTTTCTTCTGCTCTAGGATACAAGGATGATCAAGGCACAACTTGCACCACACGGTTCTGTAACCGTGCACAGCTTAGCTCAAAATTTGGTTTTAATAAGACACAGATTTAAAGGTGTGTTAACCAACTTCACAAGAGCACTGCACTGTGCAAAGTTCCAGTGGAGAGAGAATGGAAGAGTGGGTGCTGACTTGCAGATGGCAAAATTTAGCCAGCCATACAGGGCCCCAGCAGAAGGAGAAAGGGAGCAAAAGTGAGTAAAAGGGAGTGGACAGAAGTGTTCTGATGGGAATAGAGCAACATCAATCATATCCCCCCCGACGTGGGATAATAGCTAGGACATTAATACTTATCAGAAGCACATAAACAACGCTCATTAGAAAATAAAGGTGTTTCAAAGCATTCAATAATCTTCAGTGGCTGACAAGGTGGCTATGATTTATAATGCAGCGTATACTGATGTATCACTTTTCATAATTAGGGAAAGTGAGAATGGTAAGGCTTATGGCACTCTTAATCACAGCCCTGAAAAAATACTGTAGCATTTGAGAAACACAGGGCACAGCAATAAAACAACAAATGCATAAGCAATGTATACTGTTCATTGGCAGCCTCAAATTTTATATGAATTATTTTAAGGGATCAGAATTTTTAAAAAAAGTCCTTCTTCCTTGTACAGATGTAGCACTGCTTTTGCCTAGAGTGCCTTACTGAGCATTATTAATGTTATTCACTTGGTGGGGGAGGGAATAGATGTTTAAAAGTAAAACGGGGGCAGGGGCATAAGTCAAGGATTCCTGGATAATTCCCTTGAATCTTTAACATGACAGAATTGCTTGTCTTCACCATTTTCTTACCCAAATATAAGACCAAGCTTAATTTACCAAGAAAGGCAGATGCATATCAACTGACCAGTGCAAGGGTCTAAATCTGGCACAGCAAGGCAATTTTGTAACACAAATCCCACCAACCCCTCACCTCAAGGGTGTTGCTAGCAGGAGCAAAATAACAATGATCATTTTGCTGGGTTCTTGAGGGCAGTACTTTGGAGTCATCTGCCCAAGCAGGATCCTCTAATGTTGACAGGGGAGAGTTTCCACAGTCCTGAGTAGAGAGAGGTAGTTAGCCAGGTTAGTCTGAAGTCAGACAGAAGGAAAGGAAGAAAAATATGGAGATGAGGAAGATGCTAAGCACAGGACAGACAGGATGAGCTCATGGCAGCAGATCACCGGTCAGGATTAAGCATGGGTCTTTGCTCCTCAGACTAAGAATGGAGTATGCTGAAAAGGCAGCATACTTGGCCCTCCATGGGCCTCACTACTCAACAGCAACTACGTAAGGCCCAGTATTATGGTCCCCACAGGAATGCCTGCCCAGCCTTCTTCAGCCAACAGCAACTGTCTCTTGCCTTGGCTGGGGAATAAAACTGGAACCTTAAAGAAATCCCACCACATGCCCCCTCCATCTCAAAAAAACAGAGGATTAAAAAGACTCAAATAAAAAGGGGAAGAATCAACTAGAAACAAATAATACAAACTCCAAAAGCATAACGGGGGAAGAGGGAAGCAGAAAGAGAAAGGATAATGATGAAATTAAAAGGAAAATTAGAGAGAGGAGCAAAGGCGATTTGTTTTAGGGACAGGGAACAAATGACAACGATGAAGTGCTGGTTGGTTCAGTTATTACAATCAGCCCTAAGAACCTGAGCCTGCAATGGTAACCAAAAGCAAACAGGAAATAATGCCCCATCACTACCCTGCTTTGTACTTTTCTAGTTTAAGGAAGAAACCTTCCACCTTCAACAAACAGAAAAAGAAAATAGGAACTGTCATACTGGATCAGACCAGTGATGCATCCAATTTGGCATCCTGTCTCCAAAAGTTGCTGATATCAGGAAATTCAGAGGAAAGTACAAGAAACCTCACCGTGAATGACCAGTCCATAGAGGAAGATCCTTCCTCGTTCCAAGGCGGCTTGTGATTATTTTATTTTCCTGAAACATGAGCATTCACATCCCTTATAAATATTAAATCCTGTAATGTAACTGCAAACATTACTCATATGCATGGCTAAAGGCATTTTTTTAAATGGCATTTTAAACAAATAAAAATACCTCTCTCTCTCGAATTCAAACGTTCAACACGACATTCTTACAAACGCTGTATTGGAGTTCTTCTCGAGCACATTCTACAAGATGCCATAACATTCATTTCTAAACCAGTGTTGTTGCCATAATATTCTCTCCCACAGTACACACAAATTTTTAAAAAAATCCACTGAATAACTACTACAGAGCATCTGTAAAGAATCAGCATGGTGCTTAGCTGAGAGACTGCCTCCAGTTTAAAAGATAATTTGTGGTAATTATCTTCTCAGGTTGATACTGGATAGTTAGATTAGATATATTAAATGAATCAAAGAGCAAGTCTACTGGCAAGGACCAAAAAGTCACTGGTCTTAAGGTCCCCCTGCAGTCAGCTCTGAGACAGCATCTTGGAGAACACAAAATATGAACCGACAGGTTCCTGCGCGCAAAGAAAAAAGCACAGTGGTGCTCACGTAACAAAAGCATGGTATCTGTGGGATATCAAGGCGTCTACTGAGCTGCAACAATAGCATTTATTACCCAGAATACATTATACTCACCATTAGAGGATACACAAACCTTAATGTTAAAATAAACCCCAGGAAGGCACGGCAACCCTGTGTTACAGCTACCATTAACTAACACTTATTGTTGCTTAAACATTACAACACAGGTGGTTCCTCTAGCAGACGATCCCAAAAATAACTGGCTAATGAAACCTTGCAGAGATGGTTCCTACTTTTCAGTAAAAAGAACCAAAGTATTTATAGCAGGTCACATGTTTAGCAAGTATAAATGAAGCAAATATTAACCAATGCTCTGAAGCAGGGCTGGCCAACTTCAGAGCAGCTGAGGGCTGCCCACCACATAGGCTGTGTGCTGCGCTGACCATGCAGGCTGCCTGAAACCCTGCCATGAGCAGTGTGAGCCCCTACAAACTTGCCATGCAAGCCCCCTGCTGCTACCTACCACCACGCAGGCAATCCACCCACAAGTATTGTGCGAGCCCCCTCCTTGCTTCCACAGTCCCCCCGCCCCACTTTGTCATCCCCACTGTTCCCACCAATGCACAGACAATCCTCACCCACTAATGCTGCATGAATACCATGAGCCTCCCACCCAAGCTTCTCCGATTGGCACTGCTGGGCAAGCAGCAAACTCACCCCACTGTGCTGCCAGCCTGAGCAATGGGAGCGGGAGTGGCCAGGTAGGAGCCCAAGTGCCACACATTAACCTAATGGGGCAGATTTGCCTGCAGGCCAACAGTTGGCCAGCTCTAATCTGAACCATACTGTTCCCCAACATTCAATGAGAAAAGGTTCATTTAAGTAGCAGCTTTTGCTTTTAGTGACTTTTCTCCTGCTAGGAATCTCCAGCTGAATACACTGTCCTGCTGAGCAGAAACACGTCCCTGCTCTTTTCAAGCATAGCCACTGCCTATCCTACCCTCTGAAACATATACTCCCTTTTGCTTTAATTACTACCAGATGCCAAAAGTGACAATATTTTGTACTCATATACACCTCTCTGTTGAATGTCCCAGAGGGCTTCACATAGATCAATTCAGCCTTGATCCCAATGAAGAAGGCAGGTAAAGATTTGCAGGACAAAAGTTGGTTGCTGTCTACAATACAGCGAGTCAATGGTAGAATGAAGAACAGATGCCAGAAGTCCTAATATGTAGGTCTCCTGAGCAACCCACTAGAAAATACCCCTTCCCAAAGAAACGATGACCATAACTGGCATCATTTTTCTACTCTATTTGCCTCTCTACTCCTCAACTACCCAGTGGGATTTAAAAAAAAAAATGTTAAAGACTAATAAATATTGCACTGTACACAGCAGCTGGCAACTTCTGCTGTTCTTCTGGATGATCATCACAGTAGTCTTCTTTAATATAGTTTCCTCCTGCTTTTAGCTAGCCTTTGAAAACATGGTGACTCTCCAGGAAGTTTCTTTGTCCTCCTCATGCACATCCCCAAATCATCCCCAGGTATAAACATTTGTATGGCCTTCCTTCCATGCGTCCCAGTAGGACCGAAATATTATTAATATAAAAAAGGGCATTGTTTCAGGCTGCCAGCCAAATGAACATTAGTGACCACCTAGACAGTACTTGGCATCTATACAGGGTTTCTATCCAAGGCTTTCAATGCACTTGACACACATATAGACCCAAAACTCTCCCGGGAAGGAGGTTAAGTATTATTTATACATAACAAAACTGGAGGCAGAGAAAAATGAAGCAAGTTGCCCAAGATTGCAAGGAAAAATAATATGGTAGTCAGGAAGAGAATCCAAGTGCCCCAGCTCCTAATTTTGTGCCCTTAGCACAAAACCACACCATGCGCTTTAACTTCTACTGCCGTTACTGTCACCTGCTTCTCCAGTGACTGCACTATCCATTCCAAGGACCTGCCAACACAAGAAAATAACACTAGAGGAACAACTCCTTTGCAGCAGTTGTGCTGGGCTATTATATTCTAGCTTCCCTGCATGGATATACTCCACACTGTGGAAGGAAATTAAACTAAACTGCTAAAAGGCACTGCTAGTATCGAATAAAAACATCCCAACAGGGTGCTAAAGCTGAATACTCACTGCATTTTAATTCAAACTCTACGGGGGGGTTTGCAGTAGCTTCCTGCTGGCAGACAAGCCTTAAGTTTCGATCATGTCAACTCTTTTCCAGTAACAAGCTCTTCTCTAAACCATCCCTCCTGCTCAAAGTACACCAAGGTCCTAAATCCTACTTGTGACATGACCATTACTACTTAAACCAGCAAATGCAGGTCCTCAAGAGTAACCTTCAAAAGCACTTGGCTTCAGCAGTTGGCTACTAGATGGTCAAGCTATCACAACACGGTTTTTTTCTCAATGCGCCATACACATGCATCATCCAGCTGATATTATGATAGGCTTGAAAGGAAAAATCTTTTCCCCATTTGAATGAATGAATCTCAGCAAAAAAGCTGGATTTCCCTGCAACAGCATATCAAAATATTACAACACTGCATTTTTATAGGATAAAGTCCCTAAAGGACAAAATCTTGGCCATCTGCCTGAATTTCCAAGGAACTGCCAACATGATAATTCAGTTACATTGTCCATGCTACTGTAAAACCGCATTAAATTCAAAATGTTTGAGCGCATCCAGCAATTAAAATTAATGTTCCTTGGAATGAGTGCTTCACTTTACAATCAAGATGAAAAAATTACTTCAGCAATGTTCCTCTCCTATTACAGTTAACATTTAATGGCATTTTATTGCCGTTAAACCCAATATTTGTGTCTAATCAATACCAAGCAACCAAGGGCAGTCTAACAAGTCTGGAATTTCTCTACAAGTCTCTATTGATTTCATTTTTGAGGCCTACAACAAAGAAATTGCACAAATAATTGATCAAGAAACCTATCACAGTAATTTAATAAACAAAGAAGGAATATGTAATCTCTTGTTTCTTAAGTGTAAGAAAATCATTTTAACTCCATTAATGGTAATTCACTTAAAAGCCAGATCTCTGAATTTCTGTGAAAGATGGATAAAATAACACTAAGAAGCAACTGATTTAAAAGCAAACATATTAACTCTCTTGGGCCCAACAAATAGATGACAGCTACATTTTCTCCCTTGTTGCATTTACCTCTACACTCTGGATTAGCACATCTAGGGTTTAAAAAGTGAATTCATAAAACTTTGTACTTATACACCATTCCTCATTTAAGCATTCGTAAGGCTTAGTCATTACTACTAAAGTCTGCAAGACTTCTCTCCCCTTTATACAGACAGGTAAACCAAGCAGTTAATTTCCTCCAAAGCATATAACCTGTCAACAAATGACTGAGGATACCTGATTTAAAGTCTCTAATTATTATATTTACATCAGCAGCCCTTTTTAATATCATCTTGATCCTATTCTAAGCAAAACTACTACCACCGACATACAACCTACCCACTCCGCCATATACACGTGTACATGCAAGAATGACAATTTGCAAGTGTCACTGAGCTAAACAGAGAAAGCTCCATGTAAACAGTACAAAATAGTGAAATATCTTTACAATTAAAATTGACAGACATACATTAAGTAACTTTCCTCTTGAATACGACAGCATTTAAATACATTTTGTACTACTGAATGCCTACAGAAAGTTGGAAAAACTAACTTGAACATGTGTTCCCATTTATTGCTAGGGAAGAAAAAAGTTCCTACTGTACAAGGCCTTCATTTGGTTTGTGCAATAGGAATTTTGTTAATGGCAAGATTAATTTTAACCGCTTAGGAACTATGCTTAAGTTCACTGCTGCTGAAGGGCAGCCATATCATTCCTTCCGTAGAGCAAGAAAAGCAGTTGCTGGGAATCACTTAATGACAGCGCCCTTTAACATTAATTTCAAATAAAACAGCAAAGTTCCCTAACAGATTATTGGCTTCAGAGAGGTCAAATCGTGAGCAGTAGGTACCTCAAAGTGTCCCTGTAAGATAAGAAGCGTTTGCCCTACCCATACTGGTCACCTACCCTTATGGACTTGCTGTACATTTACCCTTGCACAGGAATCAACGAGAACACCTTAACAGACATTGCCTCGGGCATGCACAGGGCTAGGGCACAAAAAATGACACACCAAGGGCAAAGAGAACGGATGAGTATATAGTACAAGCAATAACCTCACAGAAGCAGCAGACAACAGAACAAAAGTTGTATCCAATTCAAACAGTTAGGTACATCGAGTGCTCAGAGGTCATTTATTCCAATCTCAAACATTGCTACAGTTGGCAGGATGGACAGTCTATCACAAGCTTTCACAGATTAAAAATTAAATTAGCCCTAGAAGTCCTGTATCCAATATCATTTTGTGTATGAATTACAATACCAATTTTAATTGCGCAGTGACCCACTTTTTTCTGTAAGCCCTCTGCCTCACTCTGTGCGTACATCAGACAGCAAGCAAGTCAAGATGTCTTAGTGAACGGTGCTGTTACCCATAGGCCACTGGACTCATTTGCAGCAGGAAATGAGACGTGCTCAATAATTAGGAGAGGGATGTACGGTGCTACGGTTAAGGAAGGAGCCTGAAATACAAGAAAACCTAGCTCCACTACCGGTTCTGTCATGGGACAATGTCAGGTAAGTCACTTACATAAAGAATTACAGTGATGGCTACTAATTATTCATTTTCTGGATAGTTAATTTGAGGTGCCTGAAAAAGAGAGAGAGAAAGAGAGAGGGGTTAGGTAGGAGTGCTGAGCACTCGATTCCTCCTAAAGTCCATGGAAGCTGCAGGTGTTCTCAGCTTCTGAACATAAATTAATCTAGTCAGAAGCATACACTTTGTAGCATTTGGTGCAGAAATCTCACTGTTCCTCAGTACTCTACATGTACTTCAACCCTACTTCAGAGGAATGTTGTATAGGAAAATCCATTAATGTTTGAGAGACTTCGGTACTACAATGCCTAACACAATGGAAAAGGCCATGAAGACATTGCATATGCAGCGCAGCATTTGGCTGGCATGGAGTAAATAAAGTATGCGATTACACAATAAATGGACAGAACTGAGTATTAAGAGAGTCGCTTCAATCTGAGCATCCTGCATCTTACACCATGAACAAGGCAATGGTGCTAAAGACAAACTGGACTGATCAATTAAGCCACCCCAGAACACCACCCTTTTTTAATCGATGCGTTAATATTGCACGGGCAACTCTCATTCTAGCATTTGCTAACTTTTGAGTGCCTGCCTTGGGTAAATTAATGTAATTTTAATATTTTTGTACAGAAAACATATAAGACACAAAATAATCAGTATTGGGCAGTATTTCAGTCTAATTTAATGAGTGACTTTTGACCAACTCCTCAAGTCAAATGTATAATTGAGGGATTATCTCCCATAATACCTTTCTGTGAGTTCTCACATAATGCAGAAAATGCACAGATAACAAGAAAATAACTAAATGTCATCCAGCAGGTCAAATGCTAAATAACAAAAGAAAAAAAAAAAAAAAAATCGGGCCACAAACACACGTCAGGCCCCTAACCAACTTTATTGTAACCTTAAATTGCTAAACTGTTTGAAAGACCAAGCAAAGTACAAAAACGCAATTGCTCAGATGCACACAATTACTGAAACAGGAAATGCTGTATTATCATTAGCAGAAGAGCTCAATGAGAATTAAAAGATTATCTTCTGGCTCCAAGGAGCTCCCTGTTTTACCAACAATACTTAGATCCAATCAGCGCTTCTCCTACAGGAAAATAGCTCATTGTTTTCTTGTTATCCAACATCCATCTCCAATATTACATTAGAATGTACATGAGGGCCCATTTGGGAAATAATACTTCAGTTGTAATTAGGAACTTGGTTTCTATTCTTAAATAAATGAAAATGAAATCATTATATAAATTAGACTTAAATACTAAATAATGGAGACATTACAGGTCTCCAAGTGCTCTACAACCAGCAATTAACCCAATTTATACATATGACTTTTCCCAGTACTTACAGCAAGATCTCATTTAACCAAAGTGGATGAAAAACCATTTAGTCCTTCCTCGACTTATGTTTATACCAACTAAAGCTTGTAAGCTCTGTCAGACAACACCTGTAAAAGTAAAGTTCCTTCACAGCTGTATGTGTGGGTAATTAATACATTTGACAAGCTGTTTTGTGCTCCCAAACAGCTGTTTCTATTACGTGGACAATTTTACAGCCTGCAAAACCAGTGGATAAACTTCAGTAAGTAAATATCAAGATAGCAGGTGTTAATAAATAATGAGAGCTGCCAGAAGAACCTTCTGTAG
>NW_005842399.1:1195384-1203233 GCF_000455745.1 Alligator sinensis | reverse complement strand
GAAAGTTTTAGCGATTTCACTCCACCATATCCTTGAATCAGGCAAGTCTTAGTTATCTAAGTCCAGAAAGAACTGGTTTTGCGGTTCATAAGTAAGTTTTTGAGAAAAAAACTCTCTCTGAAACCACAGTTATTAAGTATAATCTATCTGCATGGCCCTAGGCCAAAGCCTTAGGACAGTAATTGCCATTTGAAATGTGGTCCTCCACAGAATATGCATTAATCACAGCTCACACACATTTACACTCGGTGGATAAAGCAAGGTTAAAATTGTCAAGGGAGTCCTTTATCTCCTGTGTTGCTCTGCAGATGCTCAAGAAAGAATTTTCTAATTAGGTCTATAAAATAAGACTTTCTTCTAATCATAGTATTGCTACTTCACTTCAAATAGCTCACCCCCGGTGTCCAGCATGCACAGCAATCAAAATTTACATAAATTCCAATTTCGAGAGTTGCTATATATTAAATCTTGGCCCAACACCAAGATAGAATGACTCATCTGAAGAACCACTGCCCATTTTAAAGTCTCACAAGTCACAAGAACCAGAATCTAACACTGGTCCAAACTGGAAATCACAGCAGTGCCATAGGTCTCCTATTTTAAGAACACACTTTGCTGGGGAAAGAAACAACAGTAGAGGTAGAAATGATTTTCTTTATGTTCATAAACTGCAAAAACAGACTGATTAAAAAAAGATATATATAATACTGTGCTTTAAGGCGGTTCATTTCACAAGCTCCCTATGGCTTGAACTACCTTGGCGGACTACAGCACATACTTAATAGAAAAAAATTCTAACAAGTGTCTTTGGACCGGTGATTCTCAACCAAGGTGCCATGGCACCCTAGGGTGCGGTGAGATGCTTTTAATGGTACCACAGGGTGCTGTTCAACATTAGCACAGTTAGATGTGCAAACACTTGAACATGATTCACAAGACAAACCTGGGAATTTCAAATAGGAATCCATGGTGTCAAAAACCTTTTGGCCTGCTGCGGTCCAAGTTACTTGCATCGGAAGAATTGCTCTATTACTTCCCATAGTCATAACACAAGCAAAAACTAACTGGCATTTTCCGAGGGATGCCTTGAGTCTAGAAAAGGTTGAGAGCCAAAAGTGCTAATCTAAGGAGTAACCAAAACCTTTGAATGAATATTTGAACACAGAAAGTAAGTAGGTTATTTTAAAAAAGCAGTACTTATAAATCTCCCTTTAGCAGTAGGACCTGCACTTTCAAATACAACCAAAACTATAACATGCTGCAAAGCTACTTAAAACATCTTAAGATGAAGTATATTCACATCATTTTTATATTCCAAGGTAGCTCCCTTCTTCTTGCTCCTTTCTACACTACCAGTTAGTGTCCTATCTAAAGTCCTATGGTTTAATGGTTAACCAGGTGTGTGTGGAACCACGCAATAGCAGAAGCCTCAAATGAGTGCTTTCTTTTTTCCTTCATAACTGTCAGCTGAAATCCTATTTTAGCCAACCTCACTCCCCTCCCATCCCCTCTACATCATCCGCTAGGAGCCAGGTGGCTATTCATACAATCAGTAATGCATGAGCAATCACAGACAGGGGGGCACGGCAATCTCAGCTCATCAAAAATACAAGCCAGCCACAAAGGGGTCACAAATTAAAAATGAAATGCAGACCGGCAAAAAGGGCATTGACACATTGCCGCTACCCAATTTCCTTCCAAGCAGCAGAAAACAGAGAGCACCTATAGTAGAGAGATGAGGTAGTCAAACAAAAAAATATATAATCTGAAAGGAATGCTTATTACATTTATTCAGAGAACATGTTTAGCAGCAGCCTCTTGCTGGAGTGCCGCTGGAAACTGCTACTACCAAAGCCAGAGGACAGCAAAAGCCATCCCACAGGTGTTTGCATTAAAGTGATCTCTGTACCACTGCCAAGTGCTGAAAGCACAGCAGGAAGTCACTGCTGATTACTAGAAATCCAAGGAAGGAGTTTACCAATGCACTGTGTAGCCTGTATTTACCTAAATCAAACTTCATCGACTTATTCCACTTTGTCAGGTAGCAAAGGCAACAGAGGAGAAAAACAAACACTATTTTCCCCCTAGAATTAAATGGCTCTGTACATGCAGAGAATACTGAAGCCTCACGCTTTCCAAACAGAGCAGAGACTGCAACAAAAAAAACAGCACAACAGCTCTGTGTAGCTCTTGTGACATTTTATATTTTAAAGTGTTGTTACAAGTCATGTAATTAAATTGATTTCATTCTCTAAAGAAATAACTAAATCCATAAAGAACTAAGCATGTAGTCAGAAATATTTGTGCCTAAGTGTAAAGTTTCTATGCTACTTTCCCAGAACAACATATATATCAATATATACATATATAAATTGTTTTCCTTCCTAGAATCTGATTTAAAACTAATGGCAGGAAACAAAGTGAAAATGAGCAGTGCTGCTAATCGGCTGGATCTGTATAGCATGTGTCTACTGAAAAAAAATCCCTGCCCTCCTGTTCCTCCCCCAAATAAAGTATCTTACTGCTAAGTACCAGTTGCCACCAAAATGTTAACAGACATGTACCGTTTCAAAAAGGGCTGTAATAAAGGCATTGTGAGATTCTGTGTATGGATCTCAATAATGCCAGATCAGCTTTCAAATAAAGATGGACTTCCAAAGTCATTCTGGAGTTTGAAAGATGGTCTTGCTCATGCATCACAGGAAATATTCTTCAATCGCAACATCTATCTGCTTATGTCACTGACCAGAATAATTTTTGCTATTTTTCACTCCTGTTTTGTACAACAGAATCTGTACAGTGATGTGAAAGAGAAGGACCCTGCCCTGTCCTGTACATGATAAGCAGTCATTAAGTTCCAACTGCAGAGCCTCTTGCTGGCAATAAAGAACATGTCGTAAATTAACTCATTTCCTAGTTGCATTAGCTCAACATGGTTGTTTCAAACAAGGCAACAAACAAACAAAGCTGCCTGTCAGCATAAGCTTGAAAAATCCAAAAGGACAGAAGCAAAGCTGAAGTATTGTGGTGTCAGGAGTGAACTTGTGTTGCTTAATTTTTCTTTCCTTTCACTGCAGAAAAGACACAAGTTTTAATCCACTACAACCTGCATGGGCTGTACTCAGAGCAGAGTATATGCTCAATTTAAGTCTCTAAATACACTAAAGGAGGAGAGTTAGTGATTATGGAAACTGAACTTCTGATCATAACTAAATTTTACACAGAAACCATTCATTTTTTTCTAGGGGGCCTGAAGGGCATTGAAAGGGGGCCAGGTGAATAATCATATTTTAAATTGACATTGAGTTCTAAAGTAGACCAAAACTCCCATAGCAGTTGCAGTTAAATTAGCTCAAATTCAAAAATGAAAGTTAACGTTATGCTCTGCACAGTATTCTTTGTGGCGTTTACTCTGAATTCACTTTAATTTATATAGTCCAGAGATACTGGCTGTGCCAATGATTTTTTTATAAAGCAGGCCTATACTGGGAAAATCATCAGAAAGACAGGAAATAAATGGTTTCAGCTACAAGACAGGGGATGATGATGACACATGGAAAGGCATGGGAAGCAGCTAAAGTTTTTAACAACGGGGGAAGGCAATGCATCTCGTCCCTTCTCTCTTTCGCAAGCAGGTTTGGAGGGTCCTTCAACTCCTGACCCTACCTCTGCATTTCACTGCCCTTAGATGCAGTAGGAAATGTTGTGGCTGAGAGCAGACAGGCATTTATTTGTTGGATGTCTGCACTAAAATAACGTGCAGTGAAAGAGACAATACTCAAGATATTAATGTGTTTCACAGTTAAGACTCCGTTGGAGAAATGTGAAGACAAACAGAAGATAATATTAGAACATGACTTGACATTCTGGAAATTACAGCTTAAATTCTGCTCCACAATTTTATGGCAAGTTCTGCAGCCTGGACACAGAGATGTGCCTAAAGGGCAAATCGAATGCTATGTGCACCGCACGCCAAACACTAATCTTAGCTAGATATCAAGTAATTATTTCAGCATTGTAATACACATTCTTTTTACCTTGTTTGACCATTTGTAGGCCTGAAGCAGTTGACTGTAGAGAGGAGTTTTGTCCTGTACGGGATCTAGGCTCAACAATCCACTATTATGAAGAGGATGGTTCTCAGATGGTTTGCCAACCAGATTGCTCAGACGTTCCAGCTCACTAGAAGTGGAAGAAAGAAAATACCACCTTTTTGTGTCAGTCCTGTATAAAGCTATCAACATTCAGGGAGCAAGATCTAGAACTAGTCCACAGACAGCAATTAGTAGCAATGAAATGGAAGGCCACTAACTCAGTTGCGGAGGCCACGCAACTGTATAGTTTGAGAAGTCTGGCCCCAGTTGGCACAATGTCTGATGCTGATCTGACACCAATTTTTCACACAAGGGCCAAAGTCACATTTTGGGCAGTTCTGCAGGACAGCAGGGTACAACCATGAAATCTGGGACTATCCTGGAAAATCAGTGACAGCTGTCATTTTAGATGTGCAGATACACACACGCAGGAGGTGTAAGGACCATGTCTTACTCCAACAAGATCTACCTTTACTGATTTCTTTTAAACTCAACTTCGATTTAGACATAAAATTTTAAAAGTGCCTGCCCAAAGTTCAATGCAGCTTAACAAATGTTTAATTGTTGGTGTTAAACAAGTAGTTAAAAAATACTTTATCCTGCCAATATATTGCTTCATTGTGCTTCCTCCTCCCTAGAAACATGGGTAAGTAAACTGGCTTTGTAACAGGCCCTGTAGATCAACAGATGCAGGATATTTGTGACCAAGGCCCTGGACAGTTCCCAGAGATACTCTTAAACAGCACCTGCCTTCTGAATTAGCAGAACTCCAACTTAAGCACCTCCACTGATTGCAACTGTTACAGTATTCACCTGCAGACAAGAGAACTGGTTTCTCTCAAGGACCCACACTTTTTAAATTAAGGCCTAGGAATGTAAAGTCTTTTACTTTATTAAATTGAGCTCATAATTAAGGGCCGAACGTAGCCAAACCAGTAGAATGTACTACTGCACAAATCAGATGTGTAGACTATAAGTTCTCAGGGCAAGGAAGCATCCTATATTTTCAAAAGCATCGTACACACTTCCTGATCTGTATCAGGGGGAGGCATGTCTAGACCGTGTCTGACTACACCAAGGAATGCTGCTGTTAAGAACACGAACTCCTATCAGAGAAGGAGCCACACACAGTCTCCACAGATGCAGGCTCAAGCGAAGAACACCATAATCAGGAACAACCAAATTAAAATGGAAAGTACAAGAAGGAGGAAATAATACTTCTGCATCCTTCTTGTCTGAAGTCTAGCCTTGTCTTCAGGTAGTGCTTCGGGACAGGAATCTGATTTCACAAATATCTATGACGCGCCATCTCACTTTTTAGGCATTACATCAAAATAGAAATAAAATTCCAAGCTTAGTGGATATTTGATGAAGTTTATCAACATGTATGCCAGAAATCAGGACATTAACTTGTAAAGGGATCCAAACAATTTTCCCCACTGCCACTTCATTCTTGTTCACCACTTACCACAGCCTCATTACTAACACTAAAATAAACAGGACTATTCATTGCAGTACCCGTGCTTGTACCTGCAACACTAGCCACGTCTACACGAGATGCTAAAAGTGCATTAGATTAATTCTACTGTGCATTAGCGTGTCGTGCAAAAAGCATGCTAGTAAGCAATAGACTTCATCTAACACGCATTAAGTGGCAGAATAAAAAGTGGCACTAATGTGCAGTAGCACTCATTACAGTGCATTAAGATAGTACCAGTTATTACAGGTACTAAACTTAACAGATCCATAATTGTGGCACATTAATGAACGTGGGGATGCACCCACATAGTCCTAAATCAGCCCTTTCAGGACATGGCACAAAGTCAACTGAAACCAATGCAAAGATTCCCCAAACCTGCTGAAGACAAGAGATTGTCCAGTTTTTTCTTGTAAAACTAAAATACGCTGTTGCGTGCCCAAAAAGCACCTCTCTCACTTTTCAATCCTACATAAATGATAAAAATAATTTAACCCAATTATATGACAACACAAAGAAAAAAAGATTAGAGCTCTGTTGTACTCCACTTAGGTGCACATCAGATAAAGGCATAATTCACTAATGCCTGTCCCAATTTGTTGCCTATTGATGCCAGTGCAACAAACCCTGTTATTGGCATAAATTAGGTACATAAATCACTTAAGTGCATAGCACTTTTCAACCCCGCTGTTTTCTTTGTAATTTAAATGTCCACCAGTCAATTCCCCCAGAAACAGAGAAGGGGAAGTAGCAAAATAACAGGGGCTTGGCAGTTTCAGGTTTGTTATCGCCCTTCATTTTCAAGGCTTCCAATAGCACTGACAGTGCCATGTCCTCAGCCAACACTGACTACACGCATACAGTTTGAATCAGTGCATGCTTTGGGTAAGAAGGTACCTATCCCCTTAAACTGAAGATGTTGTAGGAATGCATTTGTACCAAATTTTGTCTCTCTCTAAGAAAGAAAGTGGGGAAATTCTGAAAACAGCTTAATGGTTACGTTGTCACCATATTTGTTTAGCGAAGGAAGAGTAGCACCATCTTCATCCTACACCATTTCTAAAGTACAGCTTTACACACACACCTGTGTGCAGACAAGAGGAAAACCAATCAGAGTGAGGGTAGAAATTTAACAAAGCAGGGAACAGTCATCCAATTCTTCTGCAACTCGAATCTTGCACAGCCAGGTAGGTGGCCCATTTATATTCACCCTTGATATAAGCATGTGGGTCCAACACATCAACTGGCACCAAGATGGGAAATAATTAAACACCGCTTGCCTGGATTGAGTTCTTGGCTGCTCATGGTTGGGAACTGGATTTCCCCCCAGGCGCCCGGGAAGTTTCCTAACGTTCTAACAGCAAACCCGATTACTTAAAAGCCTTTTAAAAAGATACCACAGGCCTTTGACAAGGCAAACAAAGACTCTCTGGCCAGGCTACGACCTGGATCTTGCTATGGAAATGACGGACCAGAAGGGACCTATTCAGGTGGCTCCTTACCGGTATTAATACTCCTTACCGATCCCAGCGGCTTCTTACTGGTATTAATACTTCCTACCGATCCCAGCAGCTCCTTACCAGTATTAATACTCCCTACTGATCCTGGCGGCTCCTTACCGGTATTAATACTCATCCTGGCGGCTCCTTACCGGTATTAATACTCCCTACCGATCCCGGCGGCTCCTTACTGGTATTAATACTCCCCATCTATCCTGGCGGCTCCTTACCAGTATTAATACTCCCTACCAATCCTAGCGGCTCCTTACTGGTATTAGTGCTCCCTACTGATCCCGGCAGCCCCTTACCGGTATTAGTGCTCCCTACCGATCCCGGCGGCCCCTTAACCATCCGTATGGACAACCCCTTGGCAGCACTGAGCCCTATGCTAGGAAGCAAACAGCAAGGAGAGCGAATACAGGCCAACATTACTCCGACAAGAAGAAGAGAGGTTATTTTCACATCGGCTCCTCTAACACGTTGTGGCGTCCCTTTACCGTTAGTAGTCCTCCCTACCGATCCCGGCGGCCCCTTACCGGTATTAGTGCTCCCTACCGATCCCGGCAGCCCCTTACCAGTATTAATGCTCCCTACTGATCCCGGCAGCCCCTTAACCATCCATATGGACAACCCCTTGGCAGCACTGAGCCCTATGCTAGGAAGCAAACAGCAAGGAGAGCGAATACAGGCCAACATTACTCCGACAAGAAGAAGAGAGGTTATTTTCACATCGGCTCCTCTAACACGTTGTGGCCCCAATGCCACCAGCCACCCCCCTG
>NW_005842399.1:1186879-1195311 GCF_000455745.1 Alligator sinensis | reverse complement strand
GGGGGGGGGGGGCCCTGCCCCTGCCCCTGCCACGGGGAGGAGCTGGAGCAGACGAAGCCCCCCGGCCCAGCCCGGCCGGGCCCCGCCCCGCTCACCCCAGGTCGCGGCTGACGGAGTGCAGGCTGTCCTGGAAGGCGGAGACGAAGCTCTTCTCGCGGCCCTCCAGCGTCTCCCGGTGGCGCATGCCGTCCTTGAGGCAGTCGAAGGCGCGCGTGACGCTGGAGCGCAGCGCCTGGATGGCCGCGATGGCCTGCGAGAAGGCCTCCAGGTTCACGCCGGGGCTCAGCACCCCGTCCGCCATCTTGGCCGCCCCCGTCCGCCCCGCCGCGGGGCAGCCTGGGACTTGGAGTCCGGCGCCGGGGAGCGGTGCGCATGCGTGGGGTGGGGGGAGTTGTGGTGTGTAAGAAAGCACCAGTCGCGCCGTACACGCTAACCAAGGCGTGTGTAAGAAATAGCCAGTAACACCTTACACACTAGCCAATGTGTGTGAGTAAGAGTAACACCTTACACACTAACCGATGTGTGTGTAAGAAATAGCCAGTAACACTTTATATACTAACCAGTGTGCGTGCGTGTAAGAAATAGCCAGTAACACCTTCCACACTAACCAATGTGTGTGCGTAAGAGTAACACCTTACACACTGACCGATGTGTTGTAAGAAATAGCCAGTAACACTTTATATACTAACCAGTGTGTGTGTAAGAAATAGCCAGTAACACCTTACACACTGGTTAGTGTGTGTGTAAGAAATCACCAGTAACACCTTACACACTGACCAACGCATGTGTTTAAGAAATAGCCAGTAACACCTTACACAATAACCGATGTGTGTGTAAGAAATATCCAGTAACGCCTTATACACTAACCAACGTGTTTGTAACTTCCCAGGTGAAAGCAATCACCAGTCGCACTCTCTCTCTCACACACACACGTTTGGTTAGTCTTTTTAAACGTGCAAAGTATACAAACTAACCAAAGCGTTATAAATTTGTCTCTGTGCATATTTGGTTATAGATACTTTGTTAGTGTCTGTGTGTCATCAGATGTGTATGTATCTATATGTATGTATACATGTGTAATGTGTTTATTTGCATATATGTATGCACCCACACATACATGTATGTATGCACACACATATGTATACATACACACACACATACATTCACGAACAAAACCATCTATGGCCAAATATACAGAGAAACAAATTCACGGACTAACCAAAATACCATATACTTTGTGTGTGTAAAAATTACATGAAAAGAAACGCAGAACTCCAGAACTCTTGGTTCAGAGATGATAAAAGGTATCATTTCTGAACCAAGAGTTCTAGAGGTTTGCATTTCTTTTTCTCTCAGACCACCACAGCTACCAAACACATCCCTAAAAAATACATGCACACTCCTGTACACACACACACCCTGCTACACCTAGTAATTTATGGGGGATAAAAAGAGTCACCTAAAAGTGACAAAAGCTTGTGATTTGCAAGGGCTATGCCACTCCAGTCTAAGGTGGGCCCTGTTGCCAAGCCAGGCCAGTTTTTTCCCAATTTAGGATGAAAGTGTCATTTCAGGTGCTATATCTACTTTGGTTAGTCTACGAGGTGCAAATCTACCCTGCCTTCTGCTTGACCTCAGACTAGCATGGTTATTTCCTGGAAACTTGCCCCTGTCCCTTTACCTGCCCAACAATATAAAGTCCGTATTGCACACACGCATACACACTTCTAAGCTTTGGCTTTCCTTAGCTCCAGGTTCCTGAAAATTACTCTACTCAGGCAATACATCTCCCTGTCACTTCCTTATTCCTGTGGTATGCATTTTCCTTTGCTAATCCTACTACAGTTACCTAAATGCATGGATGTTTCTTACGGGTGTTGGATGTTTCTTATAGTTCCCTCTCTCTTGAATGTAGGGGTTTTGCTCCTCTGGGCATGAATCTAATGAGAGCAGAAAATATAGACCTATGTGCTAAATTTTAAGCAGGTGGGCAGTACTCCTCGTGTGTCTCAGCATGTATGGGTGTTTGCAGATGTCATTGGTAATTTTAATTTATGAGGGATACAGGGAGCCTTGAAAGCAACGGAAAACAGTTGCAAGGGCCATACCATTTCAGTCTAAAATGATGAGCTCTAATCAAGATGCCACCTGATGCCAAACAAGAACTGTTTCTTTTCTGACTCAAAATGAAAGTGTCATTTCAAGATATCCTTGCAGACACTGCAACACAGCCATAAAATTTAGGACTCTCCCAAAAAATCTGGGACGCAGTAATTTTAGAACCAGGGTCAAATACTAATGCAGTACAAGACTTGGGCTAAGGATTCCTTGCTTCCTCAACCTCTAAAGAAATTATGCCGTGTTTCATAAACGTATTTAATTAAATTCACTAACCATGATTCACACAGAAATGCAGAAATGTCTTTTACTCTACTATGTATCTTTTCTTTGTAAAATGGAAAGAAAGACCAGGAGAAGAGCACATGTCATTGCCCAAGTGAAATGAAGCTTTGCGCATGGTTTGGTCTACGGCAAGATAACTTTTGAAAACTGCATCCAGTCACATCCAGAATTTCCCTTGAATGTCCTCTGCATACATGGACAGATTCCTATTGATTTTAATGAAAATCAGACAATGAGAAGAGCCTGATTCCCCATTATCTAATTACTATGACCAGCACATAGTCCCTGGACACAAGGATGAGGCGGTGACTTCACAGGCTTGTGGCAGAGAAACTCTGGGGTGAAGCAGTGATCTTAGGGGGTTGAGATGGGTTCCTCACCCTGATTTTTGACTCACCCCTTCCCCTCCATGCCTTAATTTCCCAAGAGGGTCCCATGATCTGGGCTTCTGGTCCCTACATCTTGTCTGCAAGAGTCCTGCTGCCTGCACAATTTAGCGTACGTAGGCAATGAAGTGTACAGGCCTGTTTAGGATGTTCAGGAATGGACACCTGAATTCATTAGTAGTCTGAGGGTTTGTGTAATCTGAGGAGATTAAATAAAATAAGAACAAGACATTCTTGCTCCAGCACAGTAGTTTCCACATATGGAGCTGGTCAGATAAGAACAGATAGGAAAAACATTCTTACTTGGCAACATGCTGGCCCTTGTCCTTACAGTGCAAAATGCAAATGTTGCAGGTACCTATTGCGGATGCCCCCCACTTACTTAATATCATCCCAGAGGAACCTACTGTCCCTTTACATCCTGTCCTAAATTTAAGAAAAATAACATCTTACATCAAAAGTTCTTCGGTTGTTAGCACCTATTTATTTCACATATTTCCAGCATAGCCATCATCATGGGATTCACATGCAATGATTTCTGGTGATTTCTTTCACCCAAGATGCAGTCTTGAGGTCTGGTCTATTGTCTCTGAATATGAAAAAAAAATCTTAAAACTATAGGTATAGTTAGGAATTTGCATTTGGGGAAAAAAAAACAAATCACATCAGCATTTGGCTCAGGAAAACCAAGTCTATCATGTACAATAGAAAAAAAAGAATCTGTTTGCTTATATTTCTAGTTATTCTTCCTATGCCTAAATCGCTAAACACTTAATTTAAAGCAATATCCATTCTTAATTATTAGAAGGCACCCAACTGCTACAAATTCATAATGAGGACTATATATTCCAGCCTGAGAGCATAAAATGAAAGATCATTATGCAGCTAGTTACTATTTAATTAAAAGACACTGTGCATTTCTTCATCATAGAAGCACAAGTCTAAGGTAACAAATAAGGGAATATTCACTCTGTAAATGTTAGCCACTGATGCCAGGAACTCTATCTTTTTTATTACAAAAGGACCTTGAGCCAAATCTATCCAAAGTGGAATTCTGCTCATGTCAACCTAGCTGCTCAAAGATTAATTTGATTTTTGACCTAATGCTAGGAAAATATATTTCAGTAACCAATAGATGCATCTTATCTGCACAATTTCATATACGTTCAAATCCTATACAAGTCACACCATGAGAAGCACCTGGGCAAAGGGAACCAAAACAATGTGCTCATTTAACCTTGATTATCTACTGGAGTACAGCATAGGTGGAAGTTATGGATACATAAATTGAGGTACAGGAGACTGGAAGGCTTCAGGAAACTGGTAAAGACATTTTTACTTTCAACCCATTGGTAAGACTTAAAACCAAAGCCAGCAGCAAGCAAAATGATTACCATCTGACTGCTGTTCTTCAGTGAGCCTCGATTCTTAGTCTGCTTGGACAAAGGTTACTACAATTTACTTCTTGGATGATAGCACCAGGGGGGAACTCGAGGACCCAATGGACAATGAGAGCATTCTGTCTTCCAAACCCTGTACGTGATCTTTTCATACTATAGTTTCAGGCACACATTTAATTCAGGGTTCATCCTGGTATCTCTAACACAACTCTGCTTTGTGCCATTTACCCATACCCAAAGAATGACGAAGTTTGCAATTAAACCATTACTTCAGTAGCTGTCCCATGGATCAGGAAAGTTTTGTTTCCAGCCCTGTCAGTCTGATGCTTCTTGCCATCTAAAAAGGGAAAAAAGGTGACAGAGAAAGTTGTGGTCCAAACTGGCAGCCTGCACAATCCCAGGGCAAAGGCAGCATTTGCTTCTAAAACAAAACCACAAATGGAAAATGTGGAAAAGAGATGGACTGACATGCAACAAAGGGAGACTGTAAAGCTGGACATATCTTCCTGAAGCAGAATGGATCAGGACTACTAAGAATTGAGTGGCACAGGCGGCTATTTATTCTGATTAATTTGAAACCCCAAAGTAAAGGGATGATGCTTTTAGAATGGTCCCTAGGGGGAAATAAATAGAGATTTGCTAGAGAAGAGAAAGAAACACTAAAAAGTGAATCTCCAGAAGAATACAAGGGAATTCTGTTGCTGGGCCACGTAATGAATCACACATGCTGGGTCTCATCCTGCCCTGGGCTAAGCATCCTTTACAACGTGCTAACTCAGCACTCTGGTCTTCACATCAAAGCCTCGCTGCTTGGCAGGACAAGTCTCATTATTTGAAGTAACTGACAGCACAGGAATTTTAACATTATTGCTGCCTTATTTAGTGTTCGTTATCTACCTGTAAACCAAACCTAGGCTTATATAAATCAATTTGTGTACTGAAAGCTCCATGCAATCTGTTACAAGCTGGATAGTCTGCGGCAAGGCCAACCGATTTCTTCATGCGTGATTGATGAATTTTCCCGGAGACAGGCACGGTGTTGGAGGTGTCCAAACATCTTCTCAGACGTAGGGGACAGGGCTCGAACTTCTGGTTCCAAATCTCCTGCTTCCCTGCCATCTCCTGTCCCAGCCTCTCCCACTGCATCCAACAATGACACATGCATTATCTGAATGCCCTGCTGAAACAAATGGTATGAATCTTGACACTCAAAGAGCTGGTGTCTTCATTCCTAGCTGGATGACTAGAAACAATTTTTTATTGTTTCAGGATGTCTGCAGATTCATATTTGGAGCAACTTGTCCCAGCCATATTGAATGCAAACCTACATTCAATGCAATACTCCTGGCCCTGAAAGAGCTACCACAATGTAGAGAAATTTAGCCTTCTGAGTACTATCCATTTACCTTTGTGGAAGGAGTTAAAGGTCTTAATCCTCACCCTCCTCCACTAAACATGCTAAGTATTCCTGTACTCTCTAGAGAATCCAGGGACTAAATAGGCTATGGTGACTAACCTGCCTTTTGGGCTGTAAAGTGGTCACAAGTTGAAGGGAATGTGGGGTGATATGCTCCTGCAATGTCATAATGTGCTGTGGAGAAAAGTTGATAGCTCTGAAGACTGAAATCCTTTAACACCTTATCCCACCACTGAATTCACATGAAAAATTTAAATCAAAAACAAAACAAAACAAAAACAAAAAAAATCAAGCTATCCTCAGCAAAACTGGCTGTGTTATTTTATGCATGAAATATTCTGTCCCAAAATATGTCAAATTTTACTTGCAAAAATACAAGGCTGCTGTTTTATGCCATATGCAATCTGTAGAGCATTGCGCTCAGCCACCCTCTTTTATTTTTTCTTTTAAACACTCAAAGATCAAGTGCAGAATCTGATGCAAGGCCAAATGGGAAGAAATCGTTATTTAAAGGCAAGATGACTGCTTAAAATTAGAGCTGTGAAGACAGCAAAAAATACCAGAATTCACAGATGGTTTGTAGATACATTCATATTGCATTCAGTCCACTCAACATCTTCAAAAAAAAAATCATCATGCTTTTTTTCTCCTCCCTCTCCAGTGTAAATGTTGTTGCCTGCTCCAGACATGTGCTTCTTCCTTTAAAACTGAGCTTTGAGTCATGTGCTGTTGCGCTATGAATTCCAACGACAGTCACTCTGAAACTCTGCACTAGAGCATTTATTTTTAAATTAGGCATTTAGAATCGAATGTATTTTGCAGTTTTTCAACTTAACGGTTATTGTGAGTAGGTTAAAAAAAAAAGATGCTAGCAAGAATGAAACCACGGGAATAAATCTAGACAAATAGACCTGCAACAGGGGAATGAAAATGAATGACCTAATTGCTCCTTCCTGGTGCAGGCTGCCATGGTAGTGGCCCAACAAATTCCAGCTGAATACACAGGGAGTTTCGTCTGTTTGATGACTAAAGCCTCAGGTTTTGTTGCATGATTTCATGATCTTTCAGTGTTCAGAAGTTTAACTGGCGTTAAAGACTTCCTCTTTCTTGCATATTTTTTCCTGGCATCTGTTATCACACATTTTGCATCTCAACATATCAATCTCCTGGTCAAGGGAGTAGAAGAGGGAACTTGTGTGTCATGACTCCTGGAATGACATTCTCTCTCTGCCGGGGAGTCAGCATGGAGCAAACCAAGTTTCCATTAGTGCAGAGGCCTCAAATTTAGTCAAGACACTGCAGTTTACCACCTAGAGGGAGTCAGCAGGATTTGGGGAGGCTTACAGGGGTGGGAGGTGGAACAATGGCAAGGAGCTCATCAGGGGTTCCTGGCACATCATTCTTGAGGACAGGAAAAAGCAGGCCTGGGACATGGATACATACAGCACAGTTATGCAGACCCACTACTCATTGCTCCTCAGGAAGCAGGGGCACAAGAACTTCCCCAGTCAACATGTCTCATGGACTATAGTTACATATATACTGATATTCTGGTTCTGCGCCCTTGTCACAGAGGGGGCCTCAATGCAGAGCCTGTTCTCCACTTTCTAAGGCTTGACTTGATGCAAAGGCTCTTGTGCCTATGTTTGTCCCATCTATGCAAACGCAGTGCACACAGTTCAATAGCCACTCTTCACACAAGTTTAAGACTTTAGTGATTAACAAATGCTTAGAAAAACACTCTGAGGTCCTTTAATTGTAACTACTATTTACCAGCAAGAGCAAGGTTTGACACCTGCCTTATCCCAGCCCAGGGGGACTGACATTACAGTCAGAGTCCAGATCTCTCGGGGCTTCAGTTTAATTTCTTCCAAATAACAGTCTCCCACACTGATCCTCCGTAACCCAAACCTAGCTAATTCCCATTCCACCAGCCAAAGTGTCCCAGAAGCTCCTCAACAAACAGCCTTCAGTTGTTCATTTCCTGCAGCTCTCCAGCCCAAATGAGCTGCTCCTTCCTTGGTTTTTATAATCACCTCTTTTCCAGCTGATCAGTCTCATCTGAAATAGAGCTGATCCTTTACAAGTGAGGCTGGATCCAACTCTCTTTAAAGGACCAGGCAAGTGACAGCAAGATGTCATTATTCCTTCTGCTATAGGCTTCACTGTATGCACCCTTCAGTTCGTGTCTCTAGTGAAAATCCAGATTTTATACTAGTTGGGTCTCGTTAAATCAGAAAAGAATAAGTGTAAAAATGAGAGCAATAAAATCTGTTTAAAGTTGAACCAGGCCATGGAAATTCGCAGTTCCCAAAATAAACTAAGTTTTGAATCGTCATAGCTTTGCTAACAGCTGCACAGGTCAGTTTTATTCAGGCAGCTTCAGACAATGCAAGTCTCATTAATTCATCAGAAAAGACAGACTGGTTGAGGAAAACATCAACTTAGCACAGAAAAATCCTTGAGGGAAAAAAAAACAGGTGAAAAACAGTGGGATATATTAGTAATAATATTCAATGCGTACTTCACTTGGACCCTGTTTCAGAAAAATAGCCCTTAGTCAAGTAAGCAGTTAAGC
Organism: Alligator sinensis; assembly: GCF_000455745.1. NCBI lineage: Eukaryota > Metazoa > Chordata > Crocodylia > Alligatoridae > Alligator > Alligator sinensis. The sequence continues at coordinate 1,187,127 of NW_005842399.1, read as the reverse complement.
ATGTGCTTGAACTTAAGCATGTGCTCAAACGGTTTCCTGAATAGTGGGTGTCTTATAAGCCTTCTTTCTCTTTCCCAATATAGATTTACATACCTATACAAGTTTAATTAAATGTCCATTCCCACGTAATAAAAACAGATTCCAATCTCCACATCTGATTATAAAGAATACTAAATCAGGTGCGCTGAATATCAAGGATGAAAAATAGCATAACCAACTATCAAAAGCAACCCTACCATCTGCCAGGA
>NW_005842399.1:1178412-1186848 GCF_000455745.1 Alligator sinensis | reverse complement strand
GCTGAACCAAAAGTTTCAAATGTATTGTAGGACAAGTTCAGTATTTGCTTTTAGTGGAATTGTGCTTAGCTGTTAGTTGTTCCCTGAATTAATTCACAACAGTTTGAGTCTCTGATTTCAAGTACTGTCCTATAAGAAATTGGAGTCTTTCTACTTCACATCGTGAAATTGCATCCCATATCCTTAACCTTGACATTCTTCCCAAGTGAGGTTTCACATGAGACTTAACACGGAGAGGATCAAAGCCAGCATCCATCAAAGTTCATGGGAGTTTTGCTCAGAGCTATAAGCGGGGCATAAGACCTAGTATGACACTCCGTACCAAACTGAACTTCATCCTGAAAGAGCGAATTGCCTCTCTGCTTCATAGAGAGATTCGGAAACAGGAACAGACAACAATAAAAACTGGATCAAGCCATTTCTGCTCAGTGCCTGCCTATCCTATTTCAAGGTCTACTCTATTCCATTCATTATCTTATACCGTCCTTGTCACCCCAGTATTTGAATACCTTATAAAAGGGTATTTGTTCATATATTAGTCATGTGTGGTTCACTTCTTCTGAAAATTCTCTCCCCAGGGAAAAAATGTGCATGCAACATAGTTAGATTTGGGTAGTTTATTTTGAACACACACACACACACACACACACACACACAAGTTTATATGTTTGTATTAGAGAAGGCAGGGTCAGAGTATCTTTCACCAAGTACAGAGTGTAGACTAGGGAGTAGCCACGAGGGACAGAGCCACAGGCTGCTTTATCGATGACAACTCTGCACACCTCTTCCACTGACTCAAGGTGATGGTCCTGATGCCATGTCCCGGCTGGTCCCAGTATCTCTCCCAGTTCACATTATGAAAGTCGCACCTCAGTTGGTTGAGGCCAATAGCAGTCCAATAGCAATCAGCAATGGTCAGTGCTGGGTGAGTGGAAGGTTGTCTAGCACAAAATACGATGCCTGTTGAAGATGACTGTCTACTGAGTTGACCCAACAGTGGTCAGGTGAATAGTTCTGTGCCAATCTGACCAAAAAATGTGCACCACAGTTTGGCACTGGGGATGAGAGCAACAGAATGTTTTACTTTGTCTAAGCAAGAACACTCGATAAAAAGGACACCAGCAGTTGGATTTGGGGGATGTAAGTTTGTCCTGTTACACTTCTCAGGAAAAGGCCAAAGACATTTTATAAGCTCAGAAAGACCATTTCTGGCAGTTATCCAGTTCAGAAACAAGTTACCTCCAGAGGAATATGAGAAACCAGGTCCTTGCTTACTTTATTTATGCTATATCATATCCTATTTCCAGTTAGCCTAATGTCGCCCCCATTCAAGCCAGGGGTGTTGAACTGTGCTGTTTTAGAGCAGAATTTGGCACCTCCCACGGTCCAATGAAGATAAAATATTTAAAATGTCCTTCCTGAATCAAAGGAAAGGCTGTGCAGTCAATCACCTCTGGGGATTTGCAGGGCTAATTCCATGCTTCAGTATTTAAGGTTTCCAAAGAAGCAACATCCATCTTCTGTTTGAAAAAAAAAAAAAATCTTCCTGCTATCTAGAGATTATTTAGTGCTCTGATATTGACACCGCTTCTGTTGAAAGATTTAAAGATAAAAATGCAGTGTATTCAAGTAGCGATCATTTTTCATCGTCACTTAGTGACAGTACAGCCTGTAGTCAATTGCAGCAGATTTATCTTTTCTGATATTGATCGTGTGTGTGGCTAAGCTGTTTGCAGATACCCGGCTACATCTATCCTGAACTGCAGCAGGGGCTGCAAAGAGAGGGACCAAGGATGAGGATATGCCAAGCGATTTTGTTTCATTTCCAAAGCAGTTTGATTTTTCTGATTTAAATGGCAAGATCAACTGCTATAAGATACTATGCATGTGAACACAGGGCAATTTCTGCCAGAAAAAAAGGGATCATCCTACCAGTGCAACTTTCCTGTGGTCCCTAGTGTGATTACAGGATTTGGATTCAAGTCATTAAATGGGAGGAAAGGGAAGTACAGCACCAGCAGAGAGTTCTCTGACTGAGACCAGATTTCATGCCGATCTGTGAGGGTAGCAGGGTCTAATAATTAAAGACAGGCCCTAGCAAGCCATTAGAAGCCAGGTGCCGGTTAAGTGACAAAGACGGAGAGCTGAGATGTCAAGTCAAGGGTTTAGGGCCAGAGACTAGAAACCACGAGGAAGCGGAGGTCAGGAGCTCCAGTCAAACCTGAGAGACAAGCCAAGGTCAGGAGCTAGAGTCAGGACGCTGGGAGAGCAGGCATGGTCAGGAGTCAAAAACCAGGACTCAGAGAAGGAGGAAGCAGGGCAGGGAGAAGACACAAGACAAAGGGATACAAACTGGCCTGGAGCTGCATAAAGACTTTGGCAGCCTAAATGTGCTATGGAGCAAAGGTCAGGCCCCTGGAAGGAGCAGGAGGAACCAATCAGTCAGCTGAGCCAAGGCTGTCTCAGAGCCCACTTGGGACAGCTGCCTCATTAAGCTGGGGGGCACAGTCTGGTTGTCCTCTGTCCTCTATTGAGATGAAACCGGATACCTTTACGTCCTCCTGAAAAAATAGAGGACATAAAGGCGTCCAGTTTCATCTCAATAGAGGACAAAGTAGCAGAAAACCAGATGTCCTCTATGATGGCCACCCCAGAGCAGAGACCTAACCCTTAACTCACGTCAGCATGGGGCAGGGGGGTTCTTCCTGACTTCCCTGAACTATACCTGGCAGGCAAGGTTCTTTGAGTAGTTGTGATATCTTTCATTAGACCAACTGAGTAGTTGGAAAAAAAGGTCTTAGCAAGCTTTCAGCCGCAGTCACCCTTCTTCAGGCATGGAGGGAGACTCTGCTGGTCTGAGACTCTCAGGAACAATACTTGCCATTCACACTGGGTGTGCAACAGTCCCTCACGACTCCTTCCTTCTCAAAGACTTTCTCCCAATTTTTTCCTCCTGAGGTAGAAACTGCAGACTGGAGTCCTGAGAGATAAGCAGGTACATTAGGAACCCAAATCCCATACTTAAGTTTTGCTGTTAATAAGGAGGAAACCCTTCCAGTACGGAAACCTTGCACTTTATAGACAGTGCGTGAATCTTTGCAGCCCCTGCAGTGGTCACCTGCCTTCCTGGTTTAAGGTACGGGTGAACTTGGCATGCAGCATTGGGATGTGGACTAGAACAGGACTGTTCCCAAAGTTCACAGCGGCACGTTCCAATCAGTCTCTCTTCGACTTAAACGGAGCCAGAGCATTAAGAAGATGAGAGCACTCCTGCCAATGCCCAGTAGAAACTATATGGAACTAAAATTCAGATGCTTTGTTCTTGGACAAAGACTGACCCAAGAACAATTACGCTGATTAAATGAAGGCAAATGTCTCACCAGGCTCTGCTGCTTGCTCCCCAGCCCAGATTCTCCAAAGCATTCTAGCCTTTTCCCCCCTCTCACATTCATCTGGACCCCGCATTCATTTTCTAACCATGCCCATGGAGACATTTCTCCCCTGCAGAAATCTCACAATCCTTTTCCATCCTTTCCACAACCATAAGAGGCTCCCTTACTTTGTCCGGATCAAACTGCATATCCTTTCATCATCTCTTCCCCAGAGACAGGCTTCTAGTCTTTCTCAAACCCGCTCTCTTCTAAGGACAGTTTTCCTCTGTAATATTTGTGCCCCCCTGTATGCTGCACTGACACATGATCCACAACTGTTTCTAGTATGCTCTAGGCAGGGGTTATATTATGAATAAAATTGTGGAGAATCTGGATCCTACCTAACACACAGTTGTGGACTGGAAATCGTTTTGTGAACGGCACTACTGTACTGTTGCTACAGGACAGATATGGAAGATGGGATTCTTAAGCTTGCCTGTGCCTGACAGTAGTGCTACACTGGCAACCCACCAATTAATGTGGGTGAAAAAGTGCTTTGACACTATAGTTCATACCAGCTCCCCAAACCAGACAAACTATGCAGACAGAAGAACTTTTTTTTGCCAGTGTAGCCATCTACGCTCTGGATTTTGCTGCTGTAGCTACGTCAGGGGAGGTGTGATTTTTTTTCACATAGCTATGACGGCAAAGCTTTTAAGTGTAGACCAGGCTTGAGTCATTTTCTTCTCAGTAGTCACAGCTGCCAAGGAGGGGATACTACCTCTGCCTTTGCAACATAAAAAGTGGCTTAATTTTGTACCATGGTGTAGCCTCTACTGATCCATTCCTAATCGGTTTGCTTGGAAGGCTCATGCACATATAGCAAAGCTTAACAAATTAGCAAACTGCAAGAGCCCAGTCATATTTCAGCCTCTGAGCCAGACTCTCATTTTAGTTTGAGTGAAAATAAACTCATAATAATAGTATTTGCTATGATTCATGTTCCAACATCCCATCTTAAAATAATGCTTCATTTTGTTACATGCAATCTTTCAACCTTCCGTCTTGAACGAACGTCAACAGCTTCACATCTCGCTGCAGTATTTTAAGTCTTCCTTCCCCCAAATGACAAAACAGCACCACGTAAATCGAAACTTTAAAAAATGGAGCAAAAAACAGGCAGCTAAACTCATAAGAAAAAGCCAAGCTTTCCCACCAATAGCACAAAGGAAAGCTAAAGAACAAGACTGAACAAAAGTTTAGAATGTGAATTTGTTGTTTAAAGAAAATTAATGTGGGTTATATAGGAACAGGCTGGGACACAGCAGTTTCACTATCATGCGTGGCAGTATTTTGGACCACCGTGGGGGAAAAACCCAGCGCGTTGTTTAAATCGGGGCAGCATGCTGAAGTCTGCAATCTGGTGCCCCTCCCGGGCCTCTCTACCGATACCAGACAGAATAAACCCAGTAAGGAATATTGATTCAATCTGGTCTGTTTTGTCAGTTCAAAAAATAGCCCTGGGTATGCAAATAAAACCTATCCGCAGACACACGCGCACAAAAAAAAAAAGACTGTAGAAATTTCCCCTCCCCCAAGTCATTAAAGATTTTTTTTGTGTGTACTGATTTATAATCAGAATATTTTATAAAATGTTGGCAGGAGACCCACTGCTGATCTGTCCGCTTCTCAGTCTCCAAAGAATTACAAGGTTTGTCCTGCCTGTCGGATAAAACAGCAAAGACTTTTTCAACCCCCTAAGCAAAATGTACCAAATAAAAACCCTTCTGATTTACAGATTTCCCTGGGAAATCCCATTCAGTTTGAAAACTTGGGCTTGGTCAGAACTGGAAGGATTTAGGAGGAGTGCTAGTCCAGCTGCAGGGGTAGAGAAATCTGTGCTCAATGCCTTTATTTATAATTCTACATATATATATAATTAGACACCAGCAAATCTCTGCATTTGCTGATTTGCAAACCAAAGCTATCAAGGATCTGGCAGGAGAATAGACAGGGGAAGGAAAAGCTTGTGGAGTCCTTCAAAGCCGGGTGCTTAAGACACAGCTTTTTAATGCTATTGATTCCTAACAGTCAATACTTTTTTTCAATAAGAAAGTCTCATATTACCCTATTCCCCTCCCTACGCCTCACAATGAACTTCGTTAGGATGAAAAAAAGCACTTAATGGCTTTCTTTTAGCTCTCTTTTTTCATGCTTCACTGCAGTCTTTCTTCCCAGACAAGGGTCCCCTCTCCCATGCTAATGACTGATAAACAAACAAGGAGGGAGCGGGCCAAATTCTCTCTGGTGTAACAGCTTCACTGGAAAGACATCCTGTTTTAATTTGGCCTACTAAGTCTGGTTTCTTTGCAATTAATAAGAAGTGCTAGCCAAGTCAGCCTACTGCCATGATGGTGATTTGCTTCTGTTCTAGCTTGGAAAGCAAATTTACTAAAGACTTTTGCTGGTTCTTCATTCAAGTTGCAGCTCTATGAATAATTCAGTCAACAATGCTCTCAACGGACCAGGCTTTGAGGTATCTTCAGGTCCTCTCTCACCTTAGTTGTAACACCTCTCTCACCTTAGCTGAACCTTAGTTGTAACAGTCTTTTCTGCCGGAGTGTTATAAGTGGACCTTTCATAAAGTAGGAGTTGTTGGTGCCTGATTGGAAATGTCATTTTTTTGAGACAATCCCATGAAACGTCTCTTATTAGCGAGGGAATAGGGGAAATGACAAGAGTGCCTCAGTTACTGCCATCTATAATACAGTCAACGCACCAAGCTTCCTGGCTGCCCAGTAATGTGAAAGCTGTCCCCACTGAAAGACACTACCAGATCTCATCTGTGGAGCGAGCCATAGAAGCGAGCGATCCCCACGAAGCCTGCCCGCGGAGCAGCATCTTAACAGGGAGCTGAAGCTTTCATACTCCGGGCCCCATTCATGTAAAGAGAAAGCTCTGCCTCTAGAGGACGTTCTCCTCCTCTCTCAGGATCTGGGACTGGAACGCAACTTGCATTTATCTACCAACTTCATTTCTTGATTAAAAATATTCTTGGGGAACCGCCACTGAAACTTCTCTTCCTTCTCTCCATTCCCCAATTCAGTCTGAGTTATTCTCATCTAGAAACCTACTTGCATGTGAAGGGAGGACTGCTATTTCATCAACAGGTTGTGAACCAGGACTAATTACCAACTGAGCTGCTGTAATTTTCCTTCTCCCCCCGCCCCATTAAGTGAAAGGGGTTTGTGATATTTCAGCTCTTTTAAAATAGTTCAGTCTCCTACTCCACCGATGGTCCATATCATATTGTTATTTAGATGTATTAGTACAACATGCTTGTATTCACTGTTCTGTAGGAACAGTAATTGCACTAAGGGAACCAAATGCAGTACAAATATCAGACCCTCTGCGCAAGTAGTCTCTGTCCTGTTTGGGTTTTGCATCTAGAAAGCATGTCTGCCTCAGCTAATAAGGCATGACCTTGTGGGGTTGCATTACAAAATTCCTGAGTAGTACCAGGGATTTTCAGTGAACACAACACCAAGTGCAAATATCACCTCCCCTTTTGACCTAGTCCCAAAGCACAAGACACATTTCATGCCCCTGCAAAGGTGTTAAATGGTCTTTTTGGTGATACTTGGGAGGCAGTGCAGTATGCAACCACTGCAAAGATAAAAAGAAGTCTTAACAGAAAGCACTGGGAATGTGTGCAAAACTGCGACTCATCCTCTATGAGGCTGTCTTTTGGCTCCCTTCTGAAATAAAGGAGTTGTACAATTTGACACATTAATATTTATTATGGCTTGCAGTACAGCACCAGTTTTCTACCAAAGATGTCTCTATTACAGAAAAGACCTGCGTTATAGCACGAGCTGCCCCTATTCAAGGGTTTTTTTTTTTCCTGATAACACATTTTGCACTAAGTTCAGGAGTCTCTGTACATTGAAAATTCCTTTTACAGCTATGTGGCATTTATGATGACAAATGGCCTTCATCTCCAGTTGAGGGCCTTTCTAATGACTGTTCCAGGAGCTACAGGCCTATATGCATATGCTTGTATCCGCATGTATTGCCCTGCACCAATTTTTATAACACATGGTTATAAAAATGAACCAAATGGTAGACAGGACTTATTCAGACTAAAGGGGTCTAGGTGGTTGAGGAGGTGGGTAAGAGCATTGGTTCATTTGATTTCTAGGTTCTGGCACAGGGGCGGGCAATTATATTAGGTGGAGGGCCGCTTACTGAGTTTTGGCAAGCCATTGAGGGCCGCATGACAGGCAGCCGGGGCAGATACATATTAATTTTCTAAATTTTTTAGGGGCCCCGCGGGCCAGATAGAATGGCCTGGTGGGCCGCATCCGGCCCGTGGGCCACATTTTGCCCACCCCCGTTCTAGCATCTAGACTCTTGAAACAGTCTCATCAGCTAGTCAGATTGGCTACCTAACAAGAAATGGTGGTTTCAACTCAGGCCCCAAAAGATACTAGCTAGTTATTGTAAAACCCACTGTCAAAACAAATACCCCTCTTAAAAGGGCTAAACCCACCAATTTGTAGAATTTTCCAAAATTTTGCCCAGTCTTTTTAGCCATGTGCCTATTTAATATTCATATGTGCACACACACACTGACCTCCGAGTTGCCAGTGCAGTTGCTTTCTTGCGCTGCTTGCTTAGTGAAGTGAGATTTCTGAAAACTTGTTGGCATTACCCTTGTGCCATTTTCAGCAGGGAAGCTCATGACTGACAGCCAGAGAGACCAAGGAATTTTCTCACGTGAGAAGTCTATTAGAAATGAAGTATATTTGTGGGTTAATATGAGGGGCATTCGCCCTTTGGTTGGTGGTGTTTCACTGTATTATGTGTATTATTTCAGAAACCCTGGTCATGGTGCATGACTTCATAGATTTCATAGATTTCATAGACATCAGGGCTGGAAGGGACCTTGGAAGATCATCGAGTCCAGCCCCCCGCCCAAAGGGCAGGAAGTCAGCTGGGGTCATAGGATCCCAGCAAGATAAGCATCCAATTTCATCTTGAAGGTGTTCAATGAAGGCGCTTG
>NW_005842399.1:1168704-1177120 GCF_000455745.1 Alligator sinensis | reverse complement strand
GAAGATTGTCAGGGCCAGCTGACTTGAAGGTATCCAGCTTCTCAAGATGTTCCTTCAGAAAGTCAGCATTAATGGAGGGCAGGGGATCACCCTCACCCGGACTTCCTGGCCCTGTAGCGGGCATGGGCGTCCCATGGGGCTGATGAAAGACTGATGCAAAGTACCTATGCCCCATCTGCCTCAGCAGGGGTCCAATGTTGCCGCTTCTTTTCCTCCGGCTCCCCACATATCTGAAAAAGGTCTTCTTATTGTCCTTGATGCTCAAAGCTAGCTGGAGTTCAGTTGCAGCCTTGGCTTTCCTGGCTTTTCTTGGCACTTCATTGTGCTAGGCACTGCACAGACACAGAACAGGAACACGGGCCATGCTCCACCGAGTTTACAGTCAGGGCATAAGGCAAGAAAAGGGTGCAGACATACAGGGAGAACGCAAGGAAGCAAGAAGAGGCCGTATCAGCCAGCATGACAGGCAGTGGTCTCAGCGCTCCAATAAGTTAACTATTCACAATAGAAAAGGAGAGCTTGAAGGAGGATGCTGAATCATGACCTGACTTTGCTGATATTATGAGCGGTAAATCCCAAGTGAGAGAAGCAAGACAGCAGAACAGAGGCAGAAAGTTCAACAAGTGGGCAGTACAAGGTGCTATCGTCGGCTGTGGGAGGACAAGTAGTTTTTGTCTGACACAAGAGAGAAGGGCTGGCAGTGAAGGGGTAAGAGGTGGGAAGGTCAAAGTGACAAGATTAGGAAGTGCTCTGTGCAACGTAATCCTGGACGGATATGAGTTTGCATTCACCAAGGCCAGAGGAAAGGATGTAGCTGTACTCCAGACACGAGCAGACAAGAACCTAGGTGAGAGTTTGGGCTGCATCCTACAGGGGCTATATGGAAAAAATATGCAAGATTCACACCTGGCCTGGGCATGAGAAGCGAGAGTGGGGTCTGAGTCAAAGGCAAGGCCCAAGTAAGAGGCTTGGGCAAAGGCAGGAGTGCCTCTAAAGATTTCAGTCTGCAGGGTTTGCTAGTCCAGTGATTTTTATGAGCACCGGATTCAATGGTAAAAAGAGGTAAGTGGGTATCTGACACCTATCCAAACAGCCTATGTTAAAGCCAAGAAAGGGATGGAGAAACATGAAAAGCAGTGATGGAAGCCAGAAGCATCTTATTTCACTGTGCAGCTAAGACCATAGAGGAGACTATTTTAAATGTCACGTAGGTGCACCTGGTTTATGTCTCTTGGACATGTATCTGTTCACTTTTCTCACCCAAACCAGGGCTTTCTCAGATCGATCCTGCAGTCTGTACAGCTATGAGATTTGATTTGATTTCACGTCACCCCTCAAAACTGTCAGCTAAATACTCCATCCATAACCTTCACTGCAGTGATAAAAAAAGCAGAAGATGCCACCTTGATTTTGATTCCCAGAGTAAATGTGTTACTGCCAGTAGGATCCCCCCCTCCAGTGAATTCAGAAATTGCAAGAGAAGGCTAAACACCGAAGCCCTCAAGGTCACTTTTGCAGTATCACTTTTCAGACGATAACTGCACTTGGAAGAGTTAAGAAAAGGGAAAGGAAAGAAGAAGTGGCAAGGACACCAAATTGATCTCTCTTCCCACTGTGCTGTCAGCGTTACCATACCCCTTCGGGCTGTGCTGTTCCTTCCACCTCATCAAACCAGGCACACAGCTGCCAGGACATGCTGTACCGGATCAGGGAACTAACCCCTCCGAGTCCCTCCCGAAGAAGGGTCTCTCTCTTTTCCTCTCTCCCACTTCTCTTTTCATTGACTGACTGGTAAGATTCTGCCTGACTTCATTGAGAGGCTTTTAAAATCTTATTCTTTGCTATTAGTATTGATCAGCTTTGTCCTCTTAATGGTTTTTTTTCCCCCTTCTCCTGGCTTGTTACATCATCAGGTCATATATTCCTCTTCAGAGTTCTTTGTTTGTATTCATAAAGGTAACTACAGCGACCGACCAGCTCTGGCAGGAGGCGCTAATCTGTTGTACAGCAAAAAAGCATCACATTTCCATGTCGGAGAGACCATTCCCAATGAAGAAACATTAAATAATCTGGTCGGTGCATTTGTTTGCATTAAATATTCAGGCTAAAAAAAAAGGAAAAGAAAAGGGAGTGTAAGGGAGGAAAAAACCCATGCATGACAAGGCTTCTGCAGGGAGAATCTGAGTATTTGATTACACAAGTCTCATGCAACCAACCCTCCATCTCTGGAGACCTGCATTCTCAAGTAGATTAGAAAACCAAAAATAGTCATGAGTGTCTTAACTTGAACATAGCATTTTTACAGACTAACACAAGAGCTCATCTAACATGAAATGCAACCACTTCTGGGAAGGAACAGAACAGCAGTTTAACAGTACCCAGCGATACCACACAACAGCATGGCCCCAGACGTGGGAGAAAAAGCGAGTGCATGCACTAATGGAAAACATGGGGGAAAGTTTAGGGTGAATGAACTGTGGTTACAAATGGCCAAAACTGCCTAGCGATTAGCCTCTGCCTTATACAACTGCACTGAAATCATTGCAATATTGCAAGGGATCAGAACCCCAATGTCACATCTCGTCTGCAAGACCGCACCTCCAACATGGTGCGACAGCCTTAACCCAGTGCTGGGCTGATTCAGAGAAAATTGCTGCTCAGAGTCGCAGCTTCCTGCGGCACGGACACTCTCCACTGAGATCGCTGCTCCAGACACGGACCCAGCTGCCTAACCCTGTTTATAGTGTGAGGGCTGCACCAGGTGGTCCGGGGGCAGGCCATTAATTTGGTACTTGCAATCTTGTCTTTCATGGAATTTATCCATTGCACAATTTAGCTCAGATGTCAGAGACTTGCTGTGGGAGGGAGAACTGTCTCCGAAACAGATGATAGTTTTCTTGTGTTCCCCCCACCCCATTGTTAGGAAATGCTATTGGCTATTTCACTGCCTCATCCAAAGCTCCCAGTCTTTAGACTTATTTGGTTCCAGTCTGTTGCCATGGAAGAGGAATTTGCTGCAACTTTTAACCCTCTTTGTTGGTTCTGCCACCTGCGGTTTGACATTCAATTCCCTCATTCATATCAGCTCACCAATACCACCCGTGGGGTTTGTTTAGCAGCACCTATTATTGTACAATATGAAGCTCAAAGGCAGCTCAGGCTCTGGACCGTGCCCTGCAGCGAGGACATCGACACAGGGCATCTCTAGTGACAGCTGAGCTACTATCTGGAAAATGTTACTTATAGTTTCATAGTTGGTAGGGTCGGAAGGGACCTGAGCAGATCATCAAGTCCGACGATACACTGAGTCACAACTCAGGAGCAATTCATTATACCAACTATGAAGGAATTCATTTGGTAGCCAAGACCCTTACCATTCCTTGATTGCATCTAGAGACATGCCTATAATCGAGCTGACCTACTGTCTCAGCCAGTGAGAGAGAATGTGTGTCAGTTAAAGTGGAGTCCTAGAGCTCGATGGAAAGTAGCCCATAAGGAATATACCATTTTTAAACATAAAGTAAAAAAAAAAAAATGGATTTTCAGCAGAAAGTTTCTCACCTGGGAATACAAGTTATAGCAGAGGACAAGGAAGAGGGAGAAAATGGGCTGGAGAACACTGCAACATAGCCTGAACGTGAATATCCAGTCCAAGAGGTTTTGTCTGAGAAAAGCAGTTTCTGGTAATTTTACTGCAAAGGCATTTTCCTCTGAAAATGAAATCCAGACAGGACATTACTGATGGTCCACATCATATTTTCAATAAATGATGAACCTTCACATCCCGTGAAATATGAAAGTGGAAAGCTGCATTCTATTATATTCAGGAAAGCATTCTCCTCCCCACCCCCCCTTTTTTTTTGCTTAAGTATATTCATTATCAAAGGTATAATGCCCTTGAGAAGCTGAGGCAGTTGGTTGTATTGCTGTGCAAGGAATTTAAGATACTTACTGAAGTTTTCACAAACGATGATGCAGAGCTGTGTAGCACTGTCTTCCCAGACCCCCCAATCCATCTATCCAGCGCTGACACTCGAGCTGTAGAAAGACATCCTTGTCAAATTACTTACGTATTGCATACATGATGAGATGGCGCTCCATTTCTAGCACAGAGCTGCAGGAGTTGGAAATTAAAGCAGAAAAGCTCAGGACCTCTTATCACAGACTCTCGGGGCTCCATGTAACAGCAATCTTATGGGCAATATTGAGGGTTTTCCCTTTGGACTGAATGCATAGAACAAGTAAGAAAACAATGTTGGAAAAGAATTTTCCTATACAAAAGTTACGCTTCCCTCCTGCTGCCTCTCATGGCATTACTGTAAAGTGGGCTTTAAAAGTTAGCTGTTTGAGAGGTGCAAGTTATAACCATACCCTCTATGTTCTTCGTGCATCAATAATAACACGAACATCAGTCCAGTACAGACCACCATCAAGAAAGGGACCAAACTGTCTCAAGAGACCAATTGAAGAAATTCTTAGCATTTTCAAAATAAGGTTATCCAGTCTTTAGTCAAACACTCACCCTCTATTCCTTTTATTATTCCATATTTCACCATGTCACAGTCTCTCTTCCTATATGGGTAGCTATATAACACGTGTAACTGATATTTTTAATATAGGCAAATGTTACTTTCTCACATAAGACGCAGTTGCTGCACTTGACATAATGATAAAGAATTAGTTATCTCCTCAAAAATAACACCGGCTCCTATAAGCCAGATTGTGCTCTTAGCTAAATGGATATGGAAGAGTAACTCAACTGACTTCAGCAAATCATGCCCGTGTAACTGAAAGCAGAATTTGGTCCAAAGTGATCAGGGAATTGATCTTGCATTTTGTAATTGCTACACTTTGTTAATAAATGACACTGCATATTTTCACAGCCATGGCGGAGTCCAAGGGAAAGTTGGGATCGTGCTGGCATGATCCAGGACGGCTCCTTAGAGGAAGTCGCATAAAATCATGTGAAAAATTAGGAACCTGTTTATCACCCATGTATTTTTTGTCTAATGAATGTCATATTTCCTACTCATCGACTGCTTATAGAAATGAGTGTTCCTTCTGAAATTCGCCACTTACGCGATCTTCCCCCAGCAGTGAGATATTTCAGTCACTAGCACGAGCGTAGTCTGAATTAGCCAATTGGCTGCTTTTTTTTTTCCTCCTAGGGTTTTATGCTAATGGAATGAGCTATCTGGACTCCTTTCTTGTCATCTCAATTAGTTCAGAACAGTTTGTGCCATTTGAAGCACGAGGGATGAGTTTATTTGCCTAACCTACAGATTTGGAACACCCAAATTCCTCCGAATTAACGGTGCAAATTCCAGCAGGGTTGATTCAGTCCTTCGTCTATGTGAAGCACATCAAATACAGCGTTTAGAGTTTACTGGATGCAAATCTGCCAGATGAGACTTTTTAAACTCAGCTTCAGTAAAAAAGATGAAGGATCAGCTTTTCTGGTCAGGTCCTTCTGAAATCAGCACAGTTGCATTTTGGTGGGAAAGATGGTTAAAGTACATTTAAGGCCGTGTGACTTAGACATCTCCCTAGTTGCCATGTAGATCAGCAGTGGGGCTGCTCCAAATTGTGCCGTCTTCCCATAAGCAGCCGTTGGGAATCGCTGGAATAGCTCCAATATGTCCCCAGTTTCCAGGCGCCAGGAAGGAGGATAATTTAGGAGTCAGGACAGTGGTCCTGCTTTGGCCAGAGATTTTCCAACATCTGCTTCACAGAATCCTCAAGTAGTTGAAGCCACAAGTGCCGGGCCCTCCTTGCTCCAGCTAAGCAGAGTAGGACCGGTAGTGTCTTGCTGCCCGTATGTCCTTTCCTCTCCCTTCACTAGCATGTATGCTGCTAGTTAGAGCTTGCATGAGAATAGTTGTAAAGTGCCATATAAATCTGAATGCAAGAGGTTATTAGTATCTTTTCGAGAAACTAAAAAACTATGGAGCACAGGCTGTACTAGCAACTTGGACACTACGGCCCCTTAATCAGAGCTTTTTAAGACTCAATATTCTCAAAGTAATGAATGGTAGGGAAGATACAAAAAAAAAAAAAGCAAAGGAATTGTATCTATACCTTTGAAGAGCTAGGTCATCCTTGAGTCCATTCCCTGGAAAATAGCCACGCTACCCCAGGTTAGTGGCCCTGTTGGCTAAGTCATGCATGAAAATTAGGAGAAAGGAAACCTCTGAGGAAAGCTGAAGCTATAATGATTGTAGTGGTAATTTCGGTAGGTGGCACTCGTCAGCTAATGCTCCGGCACAATGCTAGAGGGCACTGTGCTGCTGAAGGTTTTGCCTTTGGATGGTACAAAAAGCGTTAAGTGCAAGTCTGTGCTGTTTGTGGCCACTAAACATCTCTTGGCACTTGGTGCAAAATTAGCATTAACCCCTGGGTCTTGGACAAATTAATCTGTGGAGTTTCATTCTGCTGTGGAGTTTCATTCTGCTGTCTTACTGTTTCCCCTCTGCAGCTACAATCAAATATAGGATTCATTTTCATTTCCTGAACAGTGCACTTGGGTTGTGTTGCTAAAGAGCTATGGATCCCAGTATATATGCAGCCAGTAAAACACGCTAGGCTAAAAGATGCTCTATAATTATATACATTACAGAACATTTTTAAACTCTCCATCTTTCATGCATTCCTTCCTCAGTAGGTAGACAAAGAATTGAATTCATTTTCATAGACATCAGGGCTGGAAGGAACCTCGGAAGATCCAGGGGCAGGAAGTCAGCTAGGGTCAAAGGATCCCAGCAACATAGGTGTCCAAATGTTTCTTAAAAGAGTCCAGAGTAGGTACTTGCACCAACTCGGGGGGAGTCTATTCTAGGCCTTGGGGGCTCGGACAGTACAGAAGTTTTTCCTTATGTGGGACCTGAAACGGTCTTGGAGGAGTTTGGACCATTGGACCTTGTCTTCCCTTAGGGCGCTCTGGTGAACAGGCATTCCCCCAGATCTGATGCACCCCTTATATACTTCAACCAAAGTGCATGCTTTCGTCTGACAGAAGAACCTGATCCTGTTCCTTGTCTGTGTTTGTAATGTGCCTCTGGCACAACATTTACATTTGGCCATCTACATCCTACAAGACCTTCTAGAAGAGAAGAATGCTTCTCCTAGGATGAAAAAGAAGGGTTTCGAAAAGATCTTTTAAAACATACACAAAATAGGAATATTTCTTATAAGTAAGCACTCCAATCAACCCAATCAATAGGTTGGTGGTTTTCAGTATCTATCTCTTCAGACGCTCATAAAATACCCACCACAGGAGTCTGTAATTCAATATTCTTTCCGTTTAATTTAATAAGATGTAAAACTGAAGCAACACAAATCTGAGCAAGTACAGAAAAATTATCACATTTTTTTATTCCATGTTTGCCCGAGGTGAAGAACCAAGACCTCATCCGTCCTGTCCTGTACAACCCATGGGGGGAAAAAAATCAATACTGTCTTTCAGGACCACTATATTTCTCAGTGCTACAATGCTATATCTATATCCCTCCTTTCACTTACGACAGACCCAGGGAGCGAAACCCTGGCCGTATCGAAGTCAATGACAACACTTCCATCAACTTCAAAGGGTCCAAGATTTCAATGACTATGGAGAAGCAGTAAGATCCCCAAGCTGGTCGGACTCGCTCAGCATGGTCGATGTTGTTTTTGGACTGAGCACTGGTGTCTCAAAACGTACTCTGATAACAAATCCAGCCCCGGTGCAATTAGTGACAGAGGGTGCGCAGCGGGACAGCGCACCCATAGGAGAAAGAGCAATCAGACTACCCAGCCAGAACACATTGCTCTTGTATCTGTGACCCGAAGCTCCACAGCTCATATATTTAGTCCCTCTGTTCCCCTCACTCCACAAAAACTGCATTGTCTGGAGTTTACAGAACCTGATGTTATTAATATCTTTGATGCCACGGGCCAAAGTCAGTCTGGGTGTAAGCAGATGTAATATGCACAATGAACAAAGCTAGAAGCAAGTAGGAATTATAGCAGTTTAGCCTACTTTCGATCCAGTTCAATTTAACCCTGCATTTGACGTGAAGGACGTGCGAGATGATCAAGTTTTCCTTTTCAGAATCCTACATGCCGCAAACCAGCCCCATTTAATTCTCTCAGCCGTAACAACGCTCACATGTAAAGGTTTTCTCCCGATTGATTCTAATGCATGCAACATAGGGTTCGATTTAGGGAATAAGGAACCGGATCAGTGAGATTTTGGATTCCCCAAAACTCCAGTCGGTAACTTATGATCTTCCGGGGTACAATTATAAATGGAGGTTTCTCCTCACAGGAGGTGAGCATGCATGGATTGTACGAGGCTAGAAACTGGAAAAATCTGAGTTTCTAGTAGTAGGCTTCAATTCTGTAGCAAGCTGGACTGACCCCTGGGGTCACCCGGCATTCC
>NW_005842399.1:1159336-1168673 GCF_000455745.1 Alligator sinensis | reverse complement strand
GCATTCCTACCTCTGGGTTATTCACCATCCTGATCCAAATCCAGAGGCTTGGGACTGTCACCATAACTTAATAATAGTCTCTCTCTTTCTCGGGAACTTACCATACCCTGATGTTATCATACAGTACTCTAAGATTCATATCCAAGTGCATTACAAATCAATGGAAGTCTTCCACTTGATGTCAGCGGGAGTTACATTAAACCCTAAAAGCTCATATGAAAAACTGGGTTCTTAACAGTTTGGGGATCTTCAGCCAACATCCGTTCACCACTTCATTAATCCAATGCTATGGTGTTTACGTCAGCCTTGTTTATCCGATGTGTGCTTAGTGCCATCTTGGCATGACTATGAATTATGCAAATTTGGGGGATATACTTTAATAGTGGTCCCATCTGCTAGGGTCTTTTATTATAGAGAAGTGTGAATGCAGTTGCCATGCAATACACACTTACACACAGCGACCACGAGTTACAAAAACATGGGAAAACATCTCATACGTCTCGCCTTATTTGCATTTCACATTCAGGATTTTCTGCGGCCAATTTTAATGTTAGTTGATATGTTTTTACACAAATCAAAATTGGAGTGAAAAAGCCCAACAGCCGCATACCTGTTCCTTGACAGCCAAAGGCCATTACCGTGCCAGTGTGTGCGACGTCGGCACCAGAAATATAAGGGAAATAATGTAAATCTTAACCTGGAGGGTCTTATTTAGATCTCACTTATTTTGTTGAAAAGCAAGATTCTAAGTATTGAAATGAATTAAATTAAACCAGAGTAACTGAGCGGGGAGTCAAGCCATTAATAACTGATATTTATATCAAGCCTTTCATAGGTTTTCCAGCAAAGCTGACCTAGTAAACAAAGGACAATAGTAGCAAAGCATGATTTATTCCCCAAAATCTATTCTCCCCCCAATCCTATGTGTGATTTTTTTTTTATAACAGACTGCTCTACTTAAGAGCATCTTGCAAACAAGCACAAAAGACATTTACCTTTTCCCCATGTGATGTGCAGTGACATGGATCCAGTATTATCCTTGTTGTATCTTCAGAAACTAGTTAATTCACTTGTATTTGTGCTCCGCTATTTGTGAAATACTAATCCTCTCTCTTGAGCAGGTCAGTGTCATGTGAGCGTTTCCGCATTACATATTCCCTCTCTATAGCTATCGAGAGCTATATAGCTATGAACACACAACCATGCAAACATAAAGAGGCCTCCCCTTTGAGTACAAACCTCAATTCAGCTTCAACTCTGAAATTACAGCCTAGCGCCTCTGTGCTACCTGGCAGTGTTATGTACTACTATTCCTTTTTTTTGTGGTAATTTATTTCCCAGATAACATGCGTATGGCCTTTTTATTCCTAAGAACTGTGTCCCTTTCTTTTGCCTTTTCCTATGTCTGCATGCAGTTTCAGGTCAATAGCTAAGAAAAATGTATTATTTTAATTACCAAAAGGTACAGACCGAATTGAAATAACAGCCTGTCAAGCCTAGACGTCCTAGACAGTGAGGGACTGATCGGGAGTGACACAGACACTCTGCATAGCTGAATTCATTTATAGCATTTGCCTGGTTTCCACTCAAGTACCCGTGTGGATAGGTTGTTTGAAGTTAGCTGTCTTTGACACCATTGTTCATATGCCCAAAGAGACCGAGGGCTCAACGTGACGCTGCTCAATGTGGCTAGTTCCTAATTCGGAGAGACCCAGAAGGTTGTTCTGGTCAATTGTTTTTTTACTCACATCGACAGCTCCATTTTGTCCTACTTGAAACAGGCACAAGGAAGTCGGAAGCGCTGGTGCGAACGAGTTGCCGCATCCTCACCGTGCAGCAAGGCTGCGGACACTCAGCTCTGCATTTAGTTCTTCCAGGTCAGATGGTGCAACCGCTGCCGCGACAAGGCTCGATGGGGGACGACGAGGGAAAGCTGAGCAAGTCTCAACCCAGATAAAACCAAAAGGATGGGAAAGGTAAAAAAAGCACTCCTGCATTTGACAGCCCCTATCAACGAGGGTGTTTTTCTACAACTATTACTTGTGTTTGCCATGATTAGACTTCCTGTGCTATCTATGATGGCTCCTCTCTCAGTCGTGTCCGTCCCAGGAAGAAAAGGTGACACCCTCTTAAAAAGGATATGATTGTCCATAATGTGTCATAACTCTGAGTAGGATATTACCTTGATGATTCAATGGAGATACACCCAGAGAGAAAATGAAGCGCTGACACCAGTTATTGATGCCTTGACCAAGCTCCAATGATACAAGCACAATATTAGCATAGCTGGGTCACTTATTTGGCAGTAGACACGTGCATTCCTGAAAGGAAAAACCGTGTCTGCATCTGCTCCTTTTCTATTGTTGGAGAGATCTTCTGCTCAGAAAATAAATGTGTTTACCACAGCATTAGGAGAGAGAGAGAAAAAAGTACAACTCCACCTTCTAGAGCTAGCTGATTATGCATTTTCCACATCAAATTGTCAGCACTTATTCAATTACTTCACTCATTACGAGTGTGTTCTTCAACCACTAACCGAAAAAACCCGCCCTGCTGCTGTCAACTCCATTAGAAGTGACGTGCACCTGACTGCAGACATTGGGGTTAAACAAAAAAACCCATGCAAAACCTCTGTTCCAAGTCTAAAATGCAAGTCTCTTGCTTGCTAAGGCCAACAGTGGTGGACTGGAGTGTAAAGGCAATGCGCACAGCCCTGCTGTTGGGGTTGAAGGGACCTGCACGACTCAGCAGTGAGCTTTGCAGAGTTTAGAGGATTAATGCTGATGAGCCGCACCGGGAACCCCTTCCACTTCTTGGCTGGAAGGATGGCTGAAGCGAGGCCCTGGTGGGGTGAGAAGTGGCAGGAGATTGTTTTTGACGTGTGCGGATGGACGTGTGCAGGTGTGCATGGGCGCACACACATATGGAGGGGAAGGGTCCATCTCTCCAGACCCTCAAATAAAAGCTTCTCATTCAATAAGCTGAAAAGCAAATTCCGTCTCCGGTGGCTTGTATGCTAATGTCAGATTCCTCCTCTAAAAAGCTCCTCCCATTTCACCCTCACCTCCTTCATCAGAGCTGGGGAAGATCAGCCTTTCAAATAAATCAAATAAATCTTCACTGCTTCCTGAGCCACTTCATTTGGCTACACTGTGATTTGATCTATGGAACAAAAGATGGGGGCACCGAAAGCAACATATTTTCCCCCCGTCAAGGGTGAAGTACTTCCCCTCGCCCAGCTGATCTTTTCTGGAGTGAACATGCATTAATAATGTTTAACTGGCCCAAGTTTTTTAAAGAACACAATGATTTTTTTGTTTTGACTTGTCATCCTTAAAGAGGCAATGACCTACCATAGGGAAGGTTTGCGATTCGGCTTGCACAAGCATTTTCAGAAGCGTTACCTCCCTAACAGAACAGCAGCCTCATGTTTCCCTGCACAACTTTTTGGAGCTGAAAATGCTTTGCATCCCACTTTCCTTGATCTGGCTAAGTGCTTGTGTGCTGAAAATCCCCACCCTCCCTCCAGCTGTCCTTCTGGCAGAAAAGAGACAGCATCTTCTCTCTAGAGAGTACAGTCACTGCTCCTTTGGTTACTTAACCAACCAGGGCAAAATGCACCGAGGGCGAAAAAAGCCCTTAGAGCCATAGAAACCTCACGCTAAGTCTTCTCTACAAGGCTATGGGCCAGGGAGCTACATATAGCATGGCCTCCCTTCCCTCTGCAATTGGAGAAGCAGTTTTGCACCGTCTCCAAAAGTTGCCCCAGAAGAATAAGCCATTCACACTCTCCATGTATTGGGACCCAAGACCCTGATCCAACAGTAGCGTGTGCCCCTCCGTACAGTAAAGTCTACTACTCCAGCCCACAGGACACAGCACTATTTGCAGAAGAGCAGCACTGCAGTCCTCAGGTTGGGGAGGGTAGATAGGAGGTTTCTCCTCCCATCTCCCATTTGTTTGCCCGTGCCACATAAATCTCGGCTGCTCATGCTTTGGGCAGGTTTTCAAAAACTCGCCTTGAGTACAA
Organism: Alligator sinensis; assembly: GCF_000455745.1. Taxonomy (NCBI): domain Eukaryota; kingdom Metazoa; phylum Chordata; order Crocodylia; family Alligatoridae; genus Alligator; species Alligator sinensis. The sequence continues at coordinate 1,164,643 of NW_005842399.1, read as the reverse complement.
AACATTAGAGGTTGCGTCTTTTTAAAAACACATTTATTTTCTTTACCTATGAAGGGCAAACGGCAGGGAAACAAGTACTTTCTCAGCTGTAGCAGTTGAGGGGCTCTTTTTACCTCCCACCAATGAAAAATATATAGAGGGAGGTCTAATGGATGGATAGAGCACGATCCCACGTGAATGAAGTTAACGGGGGCTGTGTAGAAAGCTTCAATGAGCCAGGTAAGGCCCACATGGCAGTGACCTTTCACTGCTGGACTTCAGACCCAAATTCAAATGACTGGTTTCTTCCTGCAGTCTGGAACGGTATGCCATCTTTAGCTCAGAAACGGCAGGAGTCCTACAGGCTGAAATGGAGGCACGTTAATAGGGCTGTGTTTGAAACCCTCCCAATAAAATGTAAGGGAGATCTATATTTCTGTATAATGGGGATAATAATGATTTCTTTACCTTTATCAAATGCTCCAAGGTTCTTGGCAGCAATGTGCTAGATAACGTCCATAAATAGAACGTATAAATAGATTGTATAGTCATTTGTGTGCCCAAATAGAAGGTCCTTTATAAATGCAATTATTATTACTAATCTTTGATTTCTCTCCGTGGAATAAATTTAGCTCTGGCATGAGCAAGTGTATCTTCATTGAAGGCATCTATTTACATCAGCTCAGAATTTGGTCCTTTGTGTATTCACATGCCACACAGGATGGTTAACTTCTTGCACTTTAAATGATTCACTATTCTTATCGGTCAATGGGTGCAGCTCTGGGTAAGAAACCTCACCCCATATTTCTCATTCTCTTCCAGATTACATTTCAAAACCATATTCAGTCATTTGGACCTACAGGACCAGATGCAGCTATAGCATAAAGACGAGCAACTCCACATCAGTGGAATTGCAACTGCTTGCACTCAGTTTACATTTGGCCCCCGAGCTCCTTGAACCAATCCTTTCCGGAGTGCAAGCAGAATTAAATATTTAAGGGCCTTATTCATACTATAATAATTAAATACCAAAGTAATGCCATTGATTTTTAGTTGGGGATAGTGGTGTAGGAAGGGGTTACTCAGCATAAGCTAAGCACAACTGAGCCCTTAAGAAAGATGCACCCATTCTACTCTGCTCAAAAAGTGTCACAAGGCAGGAAACAACTCTGAACATTAGTCATCAATAAAAGGTATTAAAAAAGAAAGCATGCGTTTAAAAATTGAATTTTCTCTTCAACTATTCACATGATATATTTTTGTTTCTTTTCCTGATTGTAAAACCAGAATCGCAGTCCAGCTTACAACTGCTTCATGTGGGCTGCCGTAGCTGTTGGTTCATGGATAATATGTCTTTTCAGCAGAGCCAGGTCCCTAAGTGCCAAACTGGACGTAAAACCTTCATAGTCAACTGTTTTTGTTCATTCTGGAAGCAAAGGCAGTGCAATTGTATAGGACAGGAATTTCAGATCATTACGTTCTGTTCCTGGGTCTACCTCTGAATTGCTGTGTAACCTTGGACAACTCCCTCACCTGTTCTGTGCAGCGAAGGGGTGCTGTGATGATGAGCTGCTATTCGCAACGTGCTTTCAGGCGGCACTTTTTACCTGCACGGATCTAAGTATTATTCCTAGCTGTGGAATTTCACAAAAGCAGGGCTGATCAAAACTGCTGGAGTTTTCCTTCAAATGCCAAATAGTTTAGAAGTGCGACTTCTCATGCAACGGCTGTTCTTTTCAGCTGAAACCTCAGGGTGCGGACATATCACTTCACTCTGGTGTCAATAATCAGCGCACTACTTGATCCTTGCCTCAGCTATTAGAGAGGATGATAATGGCACACCATCCTTTTTATCAGGCTACTGTATCCTGACAACTGATAAAGGAGTGATATATGAGAGACGGGGATTTTCTAGGGGAGGAGCTGATGATACTAAGTAAAGGCTAGGTCCATTAGCCCAGACCCACAGCAAGCATCCCACGTCTCAATAATATTATCATTGTACAGTAAGTAGTACCAGAGAGACAGAAACCCACAATGTGACCCCTGGACAGTGAAGGGAATGGAAGTACAGCCAAGACTTCCCCATCAACCACAACCCTAACTCATACCCAGACCCCAAATCAAGGGATGTCTTGTAACTAAATGCCACCTTTTACCCAATGCTGCCACTGGGGCTAACCTCAACCTGGCTTTAAACCATTGTTTTTTAATTCCCCTTTAAACTCCATGGCAAACCTGTTCCCTGGGGCAATGCTTAATAACATCCATCCTGTTGCAGGGCTGGAGATGCTCTGTATGCATTTATGGGATTCCTAGATGGAGCAAGCTATATAAAGGCAAAGCTACATATGAAGTAAAGCTGTGGACAAAGGTAAATGGCAGGATGGAGTATATTTAGTAAATGATCATGCAAACCGCAGAAACACGCAAGAGCTGGATAACGCATTTTCTGGCTCGGAAGTTATTGAGAGCTTGTTTAGAAAGAAACTGTTTTATATTTAATTTTGCTCGGGAAAAGGGGCCTTGGTTTTCCTCCTCTAGAAATCCCTCCTCTTGATTTTGCATAGATCAACAATCTGCTGCTCTTGGATTCTCCTGTCTCTCCTTGTCCTCCCTTTCAGCATCCACCTAAATTGAGGCCCCTGGATAGAGTCACTGTATAGAGGTCTGGCACTGAGAAGGGCTCAGCATCTTCACTGGCCACTGAGTCCCACACTGGGAGTCTGCATAACCTTCCCTCCCAGCCTCCTTGGCCACAGGGGAATTGTTCTTGCCCACGCCTACAGCTCCAGCTTCGCCTGCCTCTGGAAGGTGTTATTTATCACACATTACAGATTTGCATGAGAAGCTGAGAACTGGCAGCTGAGAAAAGCTGGTCAGGTTAAATGGAAATGCATCTTCCCCACCTTGGGAAAGCATTTCTTTGTCACCTGTGGAAGTGTCTGAGTTCTTGCCTGGCTTGTCCCATTCATTGCAACCTCCCGCTGCCCCAAACACACACTCCAGAGCCTGACTTGTACCATCACTTCAAAGTAATGAGAAACACCCCAAGGTGCAGAGCCCAGTATACACGTGGCAGGGCACTGTTGGTGCCTGCTACTTTAAGGGCTGAGCCAAGCAGCCAGCAGGTGCTTGATTGCAGCAGAGGTTTTAGATCTCTGTCCACTTATATAAACAGAGCAGTTCCCTGCTGGCGGGGCAGGCAGTCACATTGCCTGGCTGCTAGGCTGAATGCAACATCCTGGAGGTAAGGGCAGGAGCTGCAGGGGATGGTTTGGAGGCTCCTGCTCCTGGTCCTGACCTAAAACTGCACCCTGCTAGGAGTGGGTGACCTGGTGGGGCTCTCAGTGGTGCGGGCTCCCCCAGAAAATGCCAGGCCCATTACCACCCTGGTGAAAGCCGGGTCAGGGCACCTTAACCCCAGCTCCCACAACTGGGTGAGTTACCCCATAGAAGGGCCCAGAAGGTGCACCCAAGTTAGAGAGGGGGCTAAAGGCTCATAGACCTGACTTGAAATTCCTTGACTGGTCAATGCTGGGGCCAGGACTGGAAGAGTCCACTGTGAGGGATGCCCAGAGTTGAAGGCCTGGGTTTTCCGACTGGCCTTGGAGGTGAGGCCAGGGCCTGTGTGGCCAAAAGGTCCCAGTGGGACCACACCTGAGAGGGGGAACATTTCAGGGAGCTAGGCAGCCCCAAATGAAGGTGGAGTAGGCCGTCTGATTGGAGGGATCCAGTTGCAGTCTGGATTGGAGGATTCTGGGGCCCAGTGTGGGGCCAGTGAGGTTAACAGCTGTGGATGCCATCTGTGAGGCTTGGGCTGTGGTGTAGGGGAGGAATGGAGCTGCAGATAAGTGCCCCCTGGCATTGGGGCAAGAAATGGGCAGCCTCCTGCCTAATGAAGATAATTTAATTATATATCATCAAGGTATGGCAGACGAGGAGGCGGGCAGTTGGCTCAGAAACAGGTGGGTGGGCCATTGGTAGACGGGCCCCGAGAAGCCCCCCTGTTACAACACACACACACACACACACACACACTCCAGAGCCTGACTTGTATCACTTCAAAGTAAAGAGAAATGCCCCAAGGTGCAGAGCCCAGTTCACACACACACACACACACACACACACACATTATAAGGCTGGAAGGGACCTTGGAAGATCATCACATCCAGCCCCCTGCACCAAGCAGGAAAGATAACTGACCCATCTAGTCTCCTCTTGAAGATTTCCAGGTAGGTGCAGAGCCCACCCCACACACACACACACACACACACACACACACACTCCGGAGCCTGACCTGTACCATCATTACAAAGTTAAGAGACACACCCCAGGGTGCAGAACCCAGTATACACACTATGCACACACACACACATATATATACATACATACATATACACACTCCAGAGCCTGACCTGTACCATCACAATATTCTTCAAATTTATTCAATATCTCATTTAACTTGCTGGGATCCTTTGACCCAGCTGCCAGGGGCTGGATTCAATGATCTCCAGAGGTCCCTTCCAGCCCAAATGTCTATGAAACCTATGAAATCATTTCAGAGTTAATAGAAACACCCCAAGGTGCAGAGCCCAGTGCACACGTGCGCGCACGCGCACACACACACACACACACTCGAGCCTGACCTGTACCAGCACCTCAAAGTCAAGAGAGACACCCCAAGGTGCAGAGCCCAGTGCACACACTATGCGTGCGTGCGTGTGCACGCGTGCACACACACACACACACACACACACACACACACACACACTCCAGAGCCTGACTTGTATCATCATTTCAAAGTCAAGAGAAACACCCCAGGGTGCAGAGCCCAGTGCACCCCCCACCTTGCACACACAGCTACACTTGGAGATCGGGGATTCCCTCTCACCCAACCAGCCCCTTAAAAGCCCCCCGCCAAGCCCCCGCGATGAACCCCAGGCGAGCGGGGAGCGGGGCCGGGGCCGGGGCCGAGGCTGAGGGCGGGGCTGTCCGGGCGGAGCCGAGCCCAGCCCAGCCCCGCTCCGCTCGCATTTCCTCGCTGCACCTTTAAGACGCGCGGTGCCGGCGCGGGGCTGCGGAGCCCGGGCTGCACAGAGGAAGTTACGCAGCCTGGATCAGGCACCGGGATAAAAGCTCGGATCGTGATTGAAAGTGATGGCACAAGGATTTGAGCCTCGGCATTAACTTCCCCGAGGAGCCGGGGCAGCGGGCGGGGGAAGGGAGCTGGCATAAAGCTCCCGGCCATCTGCCCTTGAGCTGCGCGGGGTGGGGGGGGAAGCTCCTCGTCTTGGATGCGAGGACGGGGGACGAGCCCGCACCGCG
>NW_005842399.1:1155096-1159250 GCF_000455745.1 Alligator sinensis | reverse complement strand
GCCCTCCGCGGTCTCTCCTCTCCGTGTCGCCGGGGCTGAGCCGCCTTGGCCCCCCGGGACCCCCGCCGCCCGCCGGTGCGGGGAGCTCCGGGAAAAGCAGCGAGTCTTTGGGGGACCTGCAGAGCCCGGCGCGGGGGCAGGGCGGGCTGGGAAAGCTTCAACTTCCAACCTGAAATGTTTGGCGCTCTCTCTCTTGCTCCCCCACCACCCCCCAAACCCCCCAGCTCCTGGCTGCAAAGCAAAACCCAGTCCTAGGTATTTGTCAGGCTTTCCTCCTTCTCCTGCCAAGGCAGTGCAGTTATCTCCACTTCAACTTAAGAGTTTGAGACTAAGTGATGGGAAGCGAGGGAGCAGCGGGTGCTGGGGCCCGGGGTTGTACCAGCTTTCTAACAGGGTCCCAGTCCTTTGGTGCGCGCACACACTTTTTAAATGTAGATATTGGGGATTCGGGACAAACTGATGCCTCACGGTTATGTTCCCCTTCCCCCTTGTAAGGCTTCTAGCTCTCTCTATATAAAAAGAAGCCTTACAAGAGGGAAGAGGAAATAACCATAAAGCATCAGTTTTTATTTAAATATGTATTTCTATATGACATTATGTATATTAATATTTTAATATAATAAAAAAGCCTTACAGGGGGAAGGACAACATACCCCTTGTAAGGTTTCTTTTTTGGATGCCTCATGGTTAAGGGGCACAGAACCACGAGGCATGTCTTGTCCCGAACCCCAAATGCATTTGTGGTAGCAGCGAAAAGGAGATGGTCTGTACTGTTGAAATCCTGTTTTCCTCTGAGACTTGCAACATGATGCTCGTGTCCGTGTTCCTGCCACCTAGCATGCAGCAGCTTTCTCTTCTAACTTTGCTTCTTAGGAGGAAGGAAAAAGGTAGGATGGTGAAAGAGAGAAAGGGATTAAAAAAAAAAAAAAGTCCTTGCCAGCTGTATTTGTCATTCTTCCTAGCTCCCATCCCCCCCAATTTCTGTTCTTTAAGGCAATAGTCCTAGAAGGAAAATTGAGCACTCCTTCATCAAGTTTACTTTCTGTACTTCATTCTCGAGCAGTGGTTTGTGACTGGAAGTGTTGCCTCTCTTTCAATAGCGTGTTAATCCAATAAAACAAAAGGAAAGAGCTATGTCCAGGTACCTAGATGAAATCTAATTTTGTTTTTTAATACTCTGGCTATCAGTCCCTTGCGATTCCTGAGTACTCTTAAAAGAAAATAAAGAGCATTGATTCCATTTGTTCCCCTGAACTGCAGTTTCTTAATAATATCAGGTGAAGATTTATTTTCCAAGGACAAAACCAAACCATCCAGGGCAAAAACCTTGACTTCAAAAAGATTCTCTCTCTAGTTTGTTTGATGCCCTGTGATATCCAAGCTGCCTTGTGCAACTATTTCTGCAAAGCAGCTGTAATGTTACAACGTTGACACCACAAATTTAACATGCCCGTTTGATTGACTGCTTATAAATATATTTCTAGGCATATTTGTTTCCTTGGGAAGCTATGACATTTAGCAAACATGACAACAAAGCAACTAATAGACATTATAGATTCTTTGTTCCTTAAGTTTTCCCCTCTGTCAATCGTTCAAGTGCAAAATGTGATTTTTTTTTTTTTTTCCTGGCTGAAAATAGATCCTTAAAAGATAACAGCATACAGTGCTCATTAAACTATCATGCCTGGTTTCTATGTCATAATGAAATTGCTTCTTCTCCATGATGCTACTAAATAGTTGACAGTGACTAATTTGATGCAATAATTAGGAACTGACTTTTTATAATTGAAAAGACAGCTCTGATGTCAGCAGGGCTTAGAGACACCTCTGCACCTCACCATTTTATTATTTTTACTACATTTACTCATAACACAAAAATAGCAGCCAGACAATTTTTTCTCTGGGAGTTTGTTCAGGGCCAATTAAGCTATAATAGGCGCCCCTTTGAAGAGCTAGAGATGAAGCATGAACGGTGGGTTCTCTTTTCTGTGCTCATTCATCTCAATCAGAAATCCTTCAAAGAAAAAAAGGGGGGGGGGGAAGGGAGATGTAAGCACAGATGTATGAATCCCCCCCATCACGGATCAATGCATCTGTTAACCTAGAGAGTTTTGCACAGTAACCCAGCTTTATGAGAGAGCAAACACCGAGCACTCGATTCAGACAGAGACATCTTTACAACCTGGAGGAAAAAAGTTGTAGGGTAAGATGGAAGTGAAATTATTGAGCAGTCAAGTTTTCGTTGTGACAGCACACCTTCCCTCGCCATAGCTCGGCCCTAGAATTAATGCAGACAGAAGGGTTGGCTCCCATCTCCCCCCACCTCCTCCTCAGTCATTTTGTTTTGTGATTACTTAAGATTTTTATGGCTCCAGTAGATTGCAAAAAAATATGTAGCTTTAATATGAAATGAATCCCGAGAGAAGACATCACTGTTTGTGTACTTGGTGAATTTTAAATGTTGTTAGTACTTGAAATTTGTTTTTTTATTAAACGTTATTGTACAAATATATCATGCGGGTGGGCAGTGGACAATGTACGAGTCTGCCCAGCTGTCCTATTTATTTGCTCCTTTTTGTAAGACCATCAGTTGGTCTGTATATGTATATCCTTGTGTCCCTCTATATGCCTCCTCCATTCTCCATCTTTTAATGACCCGTCATTTCTTCTTGATGTTATTTAAAGACCCATTAGAGCTACTGTTGTTCTGACACAGGTTTAAAATAAATAAATAATAAAAATAAATAAATAAATAAATAATAAAAAAAAATCAGATACCTTAGATGAAACAGCACTCACAGGAACCTCCCCAGCAGTACAACAGCCATAAGCATTTCAATATGGATGTTGTTATTAAAGTTGTATATCTCCTCCTCTTTTTTTTTTAAAAAAGGGCTGTTATCTCCTGACTCTTAGGAAGCACGGCCTAATTGTTGTGCATTTCAGAGGAGAGAGCTCTGTTCTTGCAAATTTTTGTTGTTGCAACTTTTCTGTTTCTTCCAGCTAATTTGTCTTTTAATTTGTTGCAGGTGCTGCTTGCTAATGAGCTCTCCCTGTTCCCTTGCAATGAAAGAAAAAGGAGACTTCAGATAGCAGGATGGCGAATAGCTGAAGATTTGGAAACTGGGCGCTAAATTGCTGCCGGGTAGCATCAGCCAGAACTTGTCCGAAGTCAGCACCTTGCCACCAACTCAAGAAGCAGAAGTAACGCAGAAGAAAGCAAGTTGGTGCTTCTATTGTCAATAAAGCAACCACAGAACAGGCTTTTCAGACGACTTGCTCAATTTACTCACAGTCTGTGTGGTCAGAGAGGTTTTCCTTCAACAGAAGGAAAGTTTAGCTCCAAAGAGGCTCACATTTCCAAGTTACCTAGACAGTAATGTTATAATATTTTCTAAATAAAGGTGGGGGGGGGGGGGTTTCCCTTGGTTTTTTTTTTTTTTTTTTTTTTTTTTTTAAGCCCTACATTATTTAAAGCACACCACCGCCACCGAGGGCCCTTGAAAAAGCTACCCATTTGTAGGAGAGGAATAAGGTTAGAGAGAACTTGATCCTGACCTATCACATTAGCCTTTCTGATTTTTTTTTTTTTTCTTCTCCTATCAAATTTCATCATAGAATCAGAACTTGATAGTTTTATTGATTGAGTGGAGTCACCTCTAGATGTTTTCACGCTGATTTGGAAGATCTTTTATGCAAAGAAAAAAAAAATGAAGTTAAGGAAGACTTTTGCCAGCTGATCAGCTATTTTGGAAACTGCAATTCTCCAAAGCAACTGACTTGCAAACTTGGCTTCCATCCCTGCGGACTTGCCACGTCTGAACGCAGCACGCAGAACTGGGCCGCTTGTTCTCGTCTCCAGGACCTCCTTAAACTACAGGATTTTTAGATGAGGAGTTTCCATGCTGATCCTGACAGCACCCCCTAATCCGGTAGCTGCCTCTCTCAGGACTGTAGGCATTTCCCTTGCCCAGGGACCCTGTCCTTGGTCTCAGCTGCCATGTTGCACCTGGTTGCTATTCTGCTGCACTGTCTCCCACTGGCCATGGGACACTATGACATTTGCAAATCCTGGGTGACCACAGACAACGGACCGTCATGGGAGTTTTATGCTTGCCAGCCCAGGGCCATGCGAATGAAGGACTATGCGCTAG